>NC_090440.1:278905519-279209686 GCF_031143425.1 Pleurodeles waltl
GCCAAAAAAGGGCTTGGCACAGGAGGGGAAAAGGTCTGGCAGCGAAGGGGTTAAGCTGAAACTTGCATGCTCAGACACTCAAAGGTGTCCTACTGGATTTAACTTAACCCATTATCATGTTGTAACATGTTTTGCATCAGCTAGAGGGATTTGGTTTCCATATGCCCTCCTCTCTGGTTGCAATTTGAGGGGAATTAGAATTAAAGGAGAAATGACCTTTATTTCACATTTAAGCCAGTAGGAGAAAGACTTAGCTAATATTTCTCTGTTTCATACTAAATAATCGTTCTACCTTGTCAATATATTTAATGCAATCTCGTCATTCTATTGATGGCTCTGAATCATAATCACCCTGGGTAGTTACCCCTGGAGGATAGAGAATACCTCTGATCACTGCACCATTTTTATTCATCATATACTTGAACTATGAGGAATCTATTTTCTCAGTGATTTGCTTGTTCCATGTCTGAGGGACCATTAGGCTGATGCTGCACATCTTAGTCCATTTCACTGGACCACAACTATGTTTACTATCCCAACTACAACTCTGCCTGTCAGGACTTCACAGTTGGCAGACGGGCATCAAGCCATCAGCAATCACACTGTTAACATGATACACTATCATATTCAAGACTAACGGCCTCATTACGAGTGTGGTGGTCCGAGGACTTTGTGCAGCAATACTAGCTGTAGCAAAGGGAGTACCCAGGCTCTCAGTCAAAGGGCAGACATGCCGAATGGGGGTCACTTGTCAAATCAGAGCATCTGGTCAATAAATTTACAAGTAGAGCCCACATATCCAGTGGCCTCAACAATTTCAATACCAGAGATTTGCTGAAGCAACAACAGGCTTGTTTACTCTGAAAAAAATCAAGTTATCACTGAATTTTTGCATCTCTATGGATGTATCTATTTGTGAAAAAGCAGCTGTGATAAACTTTATTCAGATACCATTATGTAATATGTTCCTACACAATACAGTTGTTTGTATTACATTATTGTAGGAATCTTTTTTTTTTACATGGTCTCACAGGTGTTTTTTCGATTTTTATATATACATTGTAGACAATTTGGACAACTGGGTATGGGGAGGCTGCTAATAACCTTCAAGTATATGTGATGTACCACCAAACCTGACGACTAACAGGCAAAGAACAAGTGCATTGTTTTTCCTTTGTGTAGGCCCACTGTAAATCATGCTGTAATCACTGAATGTCCCATGTGGGGCACAATGTGTCTTACCCACACAGGAGACTTTGAAAACAAGCAGTAGAGCTGAACAGCAGCCCTGTCCCACCAAAGGGCAAGGAGCAGCTGTAGCATGTCATGTCAAAACCATTTTTTTTTTTAAATATTCAAAACAACACAAAACACAAAACCATAAAAAAAATTGCCTGAAGGTGGGATGAAGATGACATACTATTAAAAAAAAAACACAAGGTACAATTGGTGGTAACAATAGTGTTATCATGCCAATTAGTAGTGAGGCATCACAATAGAGAGAGTGCCCCCGGGAACAAGATTCTCACGTTATATCAGTGGTGCATCGCCACCTCCCCATCTAAATAACCCAGCTGGGTTACTTCCTCCACAAGCACCAACTCCCATACCGGTACGATCAGAAAAAGAATACAGAGTGACCCAGAGGCTACAAAGGGGAATTTGCCTGGGTCGGTCCCATCACCCTAGTCTCCTAGACCAGAGAGGGCCCACCTGAAGGAAACTCGTCTAAAATCACAAGCCCACATGGTCCACAACTAGATATGCCAACAAGATATCATCTAATGTGGGAAAAATCTTCACCTTCCTTACCCCGAGCCTCCTCCCTCTAGACCTCCCTTTCACAGTCTACCCATTTCACCAACTGTAGCCACCATCGATATACATCAGGACCACGAATGGACTTCCAACTCATAGTCAGCTGTCTGAGCTATCAGTAGCTTGAATAGCGGCCGCATATTAATGGAAGCCTAGCAAGCATAGCTGGGAACTAAGGGGAAAGTATCCATGACTCCCCAAACCATTTGGAGGACCATCTTCTAGTAAGGCAGTAAAAGTGGGCAGGACCAGACCATGTGGAAGAAATCTGCATCCTCGGTGGCGCACTGGGGGCACCTCGAGGTCGCAGCAGGAAAATAGCATGCATACGTCAGGGGGGGTCAGATAGGTCCAATGAAGATAAAATAATTTAATGTGTTTGAAGCAGACATTTCTGGATACATTAAAACAAAATTCTAGTGCCCTCTGCCAGGATGAACCAGTTACAGGCACCCCAAATCCTCCTTCCAATGCGACTAGAGAGCTATGAGAGCTGGCCACGCAACCTCCTTTGTCTGCTCTGTAAGAAGGAAAAGATGGTGCAAGCACTCATGCTCCAGGGGTTCCACAACACCAGAGCCCCACCACTCACGTATTTGGCTAGTCAGGGCACCATGAAGTGTAAAATGGCCACCGGAAGTTCATAGGATTCTCGGAGGTCCGTAAAAGATCACAATGCCCCTCTCCACAAAAAAATTACACAAGACATCAATCCCAGCTGCCAGCCACTCTCGAAGTCCCAGCCCCACTGAGTGCCCCCAATGCTGGACCACCAAAAAAAAGGGAGCTCATGGGTATAAAGAGTCAGTGTCTGGGTCTGCTACAAGGCTCGAGCACAGACAAAGAATGCCATCTTACCAGGGCCTTCAATGTATGTACCCTAATAGCAGGCATCAGCTTCAGCAGAATACCAAGCAGTAAATCTTTGGGATGCAGAGCCATACTCACTAGTTCCCACACCATGCCACGGAAAGCACTCACAATGAGCAACCCACAGGAGCTGAGCTGCCAAATATTTTAACTCCAAATCTGGTGCCCCCCTCAGCCACAGGCAAACATAGTTTCCAAAGTATCCCAGTATAGTGACAGTAACAAAATGTCCAACTCCTGAAAGAATTTTTGAGGCAGCTCCAGTGGAAGGGCCACAAACAAATAAAGGAGACAGGGCAGCACAATCATCTTTATAACAGCCATCTGTCCACTCACTGACAAAAGGTAATGTAATCCATTAGGAAATTGAGCATCGCAACCTAGCCATCACTCACTTGAAGTTCCCCTCATGCAATAAGACCGTGGAGCAGTAAACAGCCACACCTAGATATCGCAATGTTGGGGCCATTGATGTAGGACTGCATGACATGATTTATCCCAGTTGAGCTTTAGTCCTGAGTGAGCACTGAACAGCAACAATGCCACCACCACCTACCCGAGTTCAGTATCCCTCCTCCTCAGATACAACAGCATATTATCTGCATACAAAGAGAGGTATGTGCAACCAGATGTAAAGCATAGGCCTTAATAATGAAGGCCCTGGCGGACCATGCAAGAAAATATTCCCATGGCTAAGACAAACAACAGAGGTGACAAGAGGCAACCCTGCTGAGTTCCCCGTTCCATTTTAAAGGCCTCTGAAATAAGAGTAGCAGTATGGATTCTAGCTAAGCAGCAAGTGTATAGACTATTCATTCACTTGACAAAGAGTAAGACCATGCCAAACAGAGCAATGTTAGACATTAGGTCTCTAGTAGGCAAAGGTATGCACCATGTCCAAGTAGGGGCTGCAATCCTAGTCAGGGTAAGTCAGATACACAACCTAAATTACCCTGTGCTCACCCTCTGGTAGCTTGGAACAGTGCAGACACACCTAATTTAGAAGGCAATGTGTAAAGTATATTGTGCAACAGTTAATTACAGTCACACAGTGAAAGACATCACAAAAAGACTCAACAGCAGATAATATTTATCTGACTAAAACAAGACCAAGGGGGAGCGCGATTAGCTGGAGGAGGCGGAGGCAGCAGCGTCACACAGGGCAGAAGCCCTTTAAACTTTTCCTCACGCTCCCGCCTCGCGGGAAGTGCGATTAGCTGGAGGAGGCGGCGGAAGCAGCGTCACACAGGGCAGGAGCCCTTTAAATCTTTCCTCGCGGGAAGCGCGATTAGCTGGAGAAGGCGGCGGCAGCAGCGTCACACAGGGCAGGAGCCCTTTAAATCTTTCCTTGCGCTCCCGCCTCGCGGGACGCACGCAGACGGTGCCCGGGCAAAGCCTGGTCCAAGTGCGGGCCCGTCCTGCGCCTGTCGGCGACCGGAGAAGGCTGGGCTGGGCCATACTACTTTCTTCCTGGTACTGGCATTGGGGCTGGTGACTAGCGTCTGAACCCACCGCAGCCGTGAGGATAATACACTGCGATAGGTGAGCAGCATTTGTACCTTTCTGACGTTGTAGCTTCTTCAACAAGGCCCTAGTGGGGTGGAAACAGGGTGGGAACAGGGGAGGCAAAGTGCCTACAGTAAAAAGCTGATTAAAATACCTGCTAGACAAAAGGAGTCCAAAGAGTCAAGATGGGTAGACGGAGGGGGGGGGGCACCCTTGGAAAAGGCCAGCAATAACAAAACCCTAGACGGTTTTCTCCAAAAAGCGGTTGGAGCACTAGAAAAGGAAATTGAAATGGTGGCGCGCCGTCTAACTGCCCCACACTGACGGTAGTTAATTGTCCATCCTTATCCCCACCGCAAATTCCAATACATCCCCTCCACCCACCCGATTTACAGTCTCCCTCAGCTATCTCTCCTCTAACTACCCAAGAGTCTATCGTAGAGACCCAGGACAATGCCACGTAGCCACCAGAACTTACTCAGCCACTCTTAGGCAGGTCTCTACTCAATACTGAGCACAACACAAAAGGTAAAAGAAAACGAGGTGAGGTAAATCTAAGAAACGAACGAGCCCGCATTTTGAGCTCCCCCAATCACGGTGCACCAACTCGGAATAAGGACTCTATATTAATTCAAACATCTAGCGATGACCGTTCAGCTATTGATTATATAATTGAACACATAAAAGACGAGTTTTCTAAAAGGTTACACCCTATAGCAACTCGCCTACAAGCCATTGAAGAGAAACTGGAAGGCCTTATCAAGTCCAAGCAGACGATCACTCCACTTTCACTGGACTTGCAGTCTCCCCATCAAATTCTCCCCTGAGCCTACCAGGCAACAGCGTCAGTAACCTCCGCCAACCATTTGGCATGGACCACAACCCTTCAATGAACTGCCCTGGTCTTCTGTACCAACCAGTGAGGGCTTCAACTGCCAGGCTGGCTACCGCCTCAAAGGACAGGTGCACTAAGACTGCTACCCCCTTTTTGAGGGGGAACGGAGGAGTTGCTTCCTCCAATAACATGGGTTCAAAATCCTACAAAGATATCCTTGATCATAACTATCCACCAACAGATCGGATCCATAGGGATGAAGGAACCAATCTGAGAACTTTACATCTACCGCCGGAATCCTGTCCATATGTTCTTGTTATCACGAGTGTCCCTAAACTTAAATCCGATAGCGCCGAATCATTCACAGAACTGAAAAATAAGGTCATACATTGGTTACATAACAACGCCAGATTTGCATTTCATATGGTACCCTCAATATTAATGGTGAGAAGGGTGGGTTGGGTGGGTCCACTTAAGAACCCTGGCATGGGGGATTGCATTGTTATCAATTTTGATTCACCCACCCTTGGCCAGCAGCTTTCTCTAAATGTGTGTAAATCCAACCCTCTAGGGGGAGTAGTATCTTTATGTAGACTCCAGGATTTCTACCCTCATATAGTCTCACCAGCTACTAAGGGGGCACTAATGCCACTCAGAGGTTCCACTAGCTCTCAGATGCAGCCTGCCCCCCAGCCAGGACGTAGCTCCCTCTCACCATCTCTTTCTGAAATCGATTGACTAAAAATCAGCCCCGCGGATGGTCCACCTAAGCCTCAAGGATCTAGAAACTGGGATAAGAATCATCCTACAACCAAAATTACTGAAGCACAAGGAATAGGAATAGGCAGTCCTGAGGCTGATCAGACTCTTACTGCAGACATCAGAGGCTTCACACCAATCTTTTCACCAGCCCAGACAGAACCCTCTAGGATGGAAAACAGCCCCTCTTTTTCCCTCTGTGACCAGAGCATGGAGACCTGCACATGGGGAGCTAGTAAGGAGGGCATGGCTTATGAGATCAACCTAGCCCCGGCTTTAACAGGTACCAGCAACCGTGGGTTTACTCTGCCTGTCCGGGCATTTGAACTGACTATGCCAGGCCCCGATCTAAATGGGGTGAGTAACATCATGGGTGATAATGTAGTAGAAAACCTAACTGAGGCCAGTCCATCTATGATGGAAAGGGATGTTAAATCTCCCCGTGGCACTTCATCTGTAAGAGGGCACTCCGCGGCCAAAGCTTCCCAAGATAAAATAGATGGTTTAGACACAGTTCTTAGTTGGAACATTGCAGGGCTGGAGAATAAAATGGGCATCCCTGAATGGGGCAAATTTATAGATGAACACAAAATATGCCTCTTTCAAGAAACATGGGCATTGGAGCCCAAATACAGAATTGGTTTCAAAGGCTATTGGATCCCAGCAAGCAAGGCGGTCTCCGGGAGACCCTCAGACGGGCTGCTCATATGGCTTAGCTGCTCCCTCAAATGTCGGGTTGAAATAGTAGATATGGGCTGTCCCGATCTCTTGGGTTTATCAATACCATCACTTAAGGAGAAACCGCTCCTAATAATTAATATCTACAACAGGAGACTGGGCAATAAATATGAGTCAGACGCTTTGACTATTTTGGATAGTTTTCTTTCCTGCAAAACCTCCTCTCACTTCATTCTTATCGCAGGGGATTTTAATACTACCTTTGAGCCCTACCCGTTGGCCCAGGAACTATATAAAGAAGAGGATGCTTATTGGGGCATCCCCCAATTGGTGTCAAGCAAAAGACCAAGAATGAATAGATTAACACACCCAGTCGTGGACATCACACTGGCACATGGTCTTCGGGCCTGCAACGGTCGCTCCCGCTCGGACGTTGACCTTCATTCTACATTTAAGCGCGGAGTCCTGAAGAGCCAGATAGATTACATTTTGCTTGACATTCGGTTGTGGGGTCACATAGTTGACATGAAGATTTTAGAACACGAGGAAAGTGATCATGAGCCACTGATTTTATTGGTTATGAGCTTATTACCTTTACTTGAAGCTCCTTGCCCCAAAATTTACGAACAGCAGCTTGCACTGACAAACAATAGACGAAATGTCAAATGGGAATTTGTGAGCACTCACCCAGGTACCATGATATCCCTGTATAGCCAGTTGGCTGACCATATGGAGCATATGCCCCTGCTTTTAGAAGATGGCGAAGGGCTTATAGCAGCCCACACATTATTATTTAATTCTTTAAAACATCTTTTCACCAAAGAGATTGCTAGCAAAGGAAATAAAAAGTGTAATGCAGGGTGGTTTAGCCCCGCATGCAGGGAAGCACAGCACAATGTATTGAGAGCTCTAAGAGGGGGCCAGATAGAGCATATAAGGCAAGCAAGGAAAAACTACAAACAGGAACTCAGAAAAGCCCACAGGAGATGGGATGAGCTCAGATGGGATGAGCTCAGATGGGCTTCCCTTCTGGAGTCTGCAAAAGCTAATGATACCTCAAAATTTTGGAAATTGGTGGCTGACGCTAGTGAAGAACCAAACCGTTTGCCTGGTGCCTCAATACTCCCTGTAGAGTGGACAGATCATTTTGGCCGATTATACTCAGGGCCTACAGATGTTACTACCAGGGAACTGAACCAAATTATGACCCTTGAGACCTCCCCAATCAAATTCACCCTGGAAGAAACCAAAGCAAAGCAAGTCCTGTTTCATCTCAAAGAATGGATTCTAGAAACAAACGCCATCTCCAGTTTGCAAGCAGGGTTTAGGCCAGCAGTCAGTACCATAGATCAGGTCTTAAGATTTCTAACAATTAAATGGAAGACTGTGGAAATAGGAAGGGGAAACCTGTTTGTGGTCTTCATTGACCTTAGAGCCGCATTTGATCTAGTCCCCAGGAACCAGTTATGGCTGACATTAGCCAACATGGGCATCCCAAATGGTCTTTTGAAACTTATGGCCCGACTACACGAGAACACCTATGCACAAATTAGGAGTGGTAAGGATGGCGATTTAACAGATCCAGTTGCCATTGAAAGAGGAGTAAGACAGGGTTGTGTCCTAGCCCCTATCCTTTTCCTCCTATATATAAACAATTGCATCAACTATCTAGCAAACTGCACCAATGACTCCCCTAAGCTTGCCAGGAAGAAAGTGCCATGCCTGCTTTATGCAGATGACACTATCTTGCTGGCAAAAACACCTATGGGAATCCAAAATCTGGTTAACCAGTTTTGTGCATTTTACAGAGATTATGGGCTGGATATCAATGCCAAGAAAACCAAACTTATGATATATAGTACCCCGAACAAGAAGTTGAGAGCAAATATAACGATGGATTCAGTCCCTTTGGAGAGAGTAACAGAGTATAATTATCTGGGCATTAGACTATCAGATAAGGGCAGCTGGGATGCAGCCATAAGAAAAGGGGCACTCATTATCAGACAAAGAAGCGGAGTGTTAGAACGAAAGGCTAATACTACAGCAAGCCCCCCTCTGATTCTTATTTCCGAAATTTATAAAGTCCAAATCCGTGCTGCCGCCCTGTACGGAGCGGAACTCTGGGGCTCACATAGACAATTGGAAACCCTCCAAATGAAATAAAACAACTTTCTCAGACATATATATAGGTTAGGGAAGGGCACGCCGATAATTCCCCTAAGACTAGACCTGGGCATAAATAGCATTAAAGATACAGCATGCTTAAAGGCTGCTTCTATACTGGATTCGACTTTGGAAAACTGAAGAACTTGAGCCCTTCAGAACAGCAATCAAAGATCTTATACCACCATTCCAGGGATGGGAAAAAGTTCGTTGGTTGAGGGAGATGAAATCTGCCTGGGTTAAATTGGGCTTCTCCCATTACTGGGAAAATCCTGAGATGATTCCTGCTAATGCCAGACTGCTGATCAAAGAACGATATTGGGGAAAAATCCACGAGGAGTCTTTCCATCGTAATGGGCCAGGTCGGCTGACAGCAGAGTATTTGCTGGTCAAACACAAACCTCAGCCCGAAAATTTCTTAGACCTCCCCATACCAGCACGTGCCCGAGCCTTATATCTTCAGTTCAGGTATGGAACATTAGCAGTGAACACCTTCACGGCCCGTTGGCCGACTAATAGTCCCATGTCTGACAAATGCATAAACTGTCAATCATGCAAGGAAACTCCTGAGCATGTTCTATTTTTCTGCCCCTTGTATAAATGTCCTAGAGGAAGGTGGATTATTCCCTTGTGTAAGGTATTGCTATTACAAAACCGAACTAGTGCCTATAGACTATGTAAATATGACACTTCCACACTGATAGTATGCTCTGTTTCTAAATATCTGTCAGCAGCATGGACAATTCGTAGCAGGATTATTCTAGACCCTAGTCTACTGGCTGAAGAGAGGTCCATCAGCTAGTGGACGAGGATCTCTAGGCAGTTAGGGAATTCAAATATAATTATCTGTGTCGATTTATTTATGTTATCAGATTTTATTCTTGCCTGTGTTTTTAGCGGATTTTTTTTATCTAAATCGAGTCACAGTATCTTAGCATATAGCATTTTGCAAATGGTACGATTTAATTCCCCTGACCAATATATTTAAGACATTAGATTAATTCCATGCTACCTTTTAGCCTGGTTTCTAATTTTTACAAGTACGAACTATTCTATGTAGTATTATGAATCATTTTTTATGTACAATTAGCTCTAGAACAGTCTCCATAGGTATCATTAGTACTGATTTGGTATATTATCTGTTTTAAACCGATTCATAGCATCTTAGCACATAGCACCCTGCAAATGGTAAGATTAAATTCCCCTGAATAATTTACTTAAGACATGAGGCTAACCCTACAGTACCTTTTTAAATGTTTGGTTTTTAATTTTCACAAGTCTGAAGTATTTTACGAAGTATTATGAACTACTTTTTAAGTATAATTTGTTCTAGAACAGTTTTTCTAGGTAACATTAGGAATGATTTGGTACACTATTTGTTTCTTTTTTAAAACTGTCCTCGTAAATGGTATTCAAAATGCTAGGAGGCACCAACTGAGGAGTACAACTTAACATTCGGTTCGTCGGACAAGCAGTGTATTATTTGTTATTGCTTTTCCCTTTCTGGGATGGTTATGATCCTTGTATTTTGTTGTATGTATGGTTTATTTTTATGCTTTTTAATGGTCTAACTTTAGACCGAATAAACTAAATAAAACAAAAAAAAAAAAATGACAAAAGGCCAATAAGCAGAAGTCAAGATATGAATTTTTGAAGATTAAGGGGGTCATTCTGACCCTGGCGGTCGGTGACCGCCAGGGTCACCGACCACGGGAGCACCGCCAACAGGCTGGCGGTGCTCCGTCGAGCATTCTGACCGCGGCGGTTCCGCCGTGGTCAGAAACGGAAAGTCGGCGGTCTCCCGCCGACTTTCCGCTGCTCGGGAGAATCCTCCATGGCGGCGGAGCGCGCTCCGCCGCCATGGGGATTCTGACACCCCCTACCGCCATCCTGTTCCTGGCGGGTCTCCCGCCAGGAACAGGATGGCGGTAGGGGGTGCCGTGGGGCCCCTGGGGGCCCCTGCAGTGCCCATGCCAATGCAAAGCAGACACTGAAATACGCAACGGGTGCAACTGCACCCGTCGCACCTTCCCACTACGCCGGCTCCATTCGGAGCCGGCGTCCTCGTGGGAAGGTAGATTTGCCCTGGGCTGGCGGGCGGCCTTTTGGCGGCCGCCCGCCAGCCCAGGGAAAATCTCAAAATACCCTCAGCGGTCTTGCGACCGCGGAGCGGTATTTTGTCGGGGGAAGACTGGCGGGCGGCCTCCGCCGCCCGCCAGTCTCAGAATCACCCCCTAAATGTGAAAACAGTGCTTAGAAGTCATTAACGGTCAAAAGGTTACTTGAAGTCACGAGACACCAGTGCAGATCCAAAATCCAGGCTGACCATGACGGAGGGTAGGTTGTCTACAAATCTGCTGAACAGTACGTGAGTGGAGCAATGCATTGTCTCCAAGAGACATGATGTGTCTGTGAGAAAACAGGGCTGATTGAAGAGGCCCCCTAACTGTTTGCCCCCATTTTTCACGTTTTGCTGGTATTTTCCGGACTCTGATGGTGCCCTGGGTACTGCTAACCAGTCCCAGGGCCTGTGCTCTGTATAAAATACGTATGCAAATTAGGCTAATTATAATTGGTTATGTCAAGCTACCTTTAAGTCCCTAGTATATGGTAGGGCATGTAGGTTTATCGACCCCAGCATAGATAGTGCACCCATAGGTGCACTGCTAAGGTGCCTAGTGACATTTTAAAGGCAGGCCTGCCTTGCTGGCTGCTTTTAAATGAAAGTTATGTGCAAATTTGACTTTGGAATTAAAAGTACTTCCAAAGTCATTAACTACTTTATTTGTATATATAAGTCACCCCTCAGGAATGCCGTATGTGCCCCAAGGGCTGGATGCCATGTAAGTATATACAGGGACCTTATAAAAATAGTTTTGTAAGCCAAGGTGAGGTAAACCAGCCAAATTTGTTTTTCCCTCATTGTAGTGAATGGCCACCATAGGCTAGAATGGGGAGACTTAATTTTAATTTATAATGACTCTTTAAGTGTCAGATATATCAAGTTTGGTATCAAATTAATTGTTATAATAAATCCCACAACTCACAATTGTTGGATTTGATATAACTTGTTTAGGTAAAGAGTCTTAAACTTTACCTAAAAAGTTGCCACCTTCAACCCTGTAGTGCTTTGCTCTGATGGGCCAGCCTCTGGCAGCCTGGCCAGGCTTCCTTGATGAGGTGTGAGGTAGCCTTGGCTGAACCTAAAGAGATGTGCCTGGGGGAGGAGAAAAGCAGGAAGGGCTGCCAAACTGGTCTTCATAGGCAGGGAAGTACATTTGGAGCAACCCAGCACCTCCCTCACATCCTGCAAACCCAGACAATCAGATGCCCCCCTGATTACATTAGGAGTTGGCAGGAGAAGGGTGTGTTTAAGATTTTTTGCTACACCTGTGGGTGAGCTTGGCCAGATTTAACCATCAACCATCAACCACTTTCAGCCATGATGGATTTTTGAGGAATGTAGCCCCTCGGATTGATTTTCACAACACTTCCCAGGAAGTGGCCCTGGGGTGCACACAACTCACTAAGGATGATGCTGCCGGAGGCACCTCCCAGCAGGGGATCAAGCAGGGCACTGGCAGTGGAGAAATGGCATACATTGATGACTAGTTTGACAAACTTCTAGCTGCCATTGATGCTTCTGGGGAATGGTTGGAGCGTGACTCCCTTTCCATGGAGTTTGGCCTTATTCGTGAAGATTCAAGGAAGGTCTCAGAGAGGGTCGCTGCCCTTGAGACCACAGTGTAGACTCTTACGCCAGCTGTTCAGTTAGCGTACCATCACATTACAGCTCTTGAAGTACAGACTTGATGACTGGCTGCACGCTTGGATGATCATGAGGGGCGGGCCCAATGTAATAGCATTCACATTACATGGCTACACCAGCATGCTGAAAGGGAGGGACTCACTTTGGCTTACCTGGAGACTTGGCTTCAGGAGATAGTTGCTCCTGAGGGCCTCACCAAATTCAGTGAGTGGAGCATGCACACACGGAGCCGGCATGGGAGCCTCACCCTGGTGCCTGCATCTTGTGATACCCGCCTCTTACATTTCCATGACTGGTATCATCTCCTGCAACAGGCCCATGGACAATGCTCTGTATCCTGATTTTACCCTACCGGTTCAAACGCAGAGCGTGTCATTCCTGGTGGTTAAGAAGAAGCTAAGCGACTTGGGCCTGCTTTACTCTCTGCTTTTCCTGGCCTGACTGTGAGTCCAGTCTGTGGACAAGGTGTATTTTTTCACAGATCCCTCTGCGGCATGGGACTGGATTGACCTCTTTGGCAAGGGCACATGCGACCAGAGATACCTGAGCCAAAACCCACTTTACATCCCAGGTGCCAACGCTCTCACCACAAGAGGGCAACTCACCCTATTAAGACGCAAGCAGCACTGGAGCAGACAAAGGCGGTTGAAAATGCTGCCTCTCTGAGGACTGGTGGAGATTCCTTGTGATACCCATCCCCGGAATACCACACCTCTGCTTCGGACTAAGATGACTCTACCACCCCTGGTCTTGAAAACATTTTGCCGGGGGCTTCTCCAGAGTCTGTGGAGGACTTGGTCTGAAGTGCCTCCTGGGCACTCCACAGGTGAATTGACTTGTTCCTGTACTCTGTGATGAAGGCAGGTTGGTTATATGGCTGACTGCTTATGTTTGATTTCTTTACTCCTTTGTGGGTGGTCGGGGAGTTGGGGGGGGACTTGCATGAAATGTCCTTAATAACTGTTACATTTCTTGCCTGTTTGTCCTCCACCTCTTGCTGGCTGCTCCCTCCCCACTTATATTTTTCTGTTATGGATTTAGTTGGCCTTTTGGTCCTTAGTTGGGTCCTAGTCGGGGCCTGTGTGGTGTGCTGTTTGAATAGGGTGATTGGTTCTCTTAGTTCTTGGGGGCACTGGGGGATTTTTTGGTGTATTGTATTGTTTCGTTATGTCTTTGTTTGTTGGAGATGAAGTGTATGAGGTTGTGGTAATGTGTGTCTGGTACAGTGGGGCCCGCCTAGCTGTGTGGGTAGTGGATGTTGGAGGGATCTCCGGGTGCTTATGTGTAATATGTGGGGCCTCTCTGTCCCATCTAAGCATTACAATATGCTCTCTCATTTAAAACAGAGGGAAGTGCCTATTGCATTCCTCCAGGAAACCCACCTTACGAAGTTTGAGGGCTGTGTCCTTTGGGGGTGCTATTGGGGGCCTTCTACTTCTTACTCTGCCTTCTACTTCTTACTCTGGCTTTCCTCAGGGTACTCTCATTTGGATCAGGCCCTGCTTGCGTGGGGTAGTTACGGACCCCGAGGGATGCTATGTCCGGGTGTTAGGGACCCTGGATGGTAGGGATATAGCACTCTTGAACATACATGCACCAAATGTGGATCAGTCGTTGTTCCTTACTGACTTGGCACCCTTACTGTTGCTCATGGTCCCCTACTGGAGAGTTGTGGAGGACGATTTTAAGTTTGTGGAGGATTTGAGTTTGGATATGTCACACCCACCCTCACTCTGATCTATGTATCTACCTGGCGCTTTGATCCAGCACTACTGGATGATCAGGCTTTCCGGCATTATTGAGGGAGCACATCTTGCAGTATTGGCATGATAATGCTTGCTCAGCTTTGTCGGTAGGGGTGTAATGGGAGGCCATGGAGATGGCGATTTGGGGTATTGTACTTCCAGTAGAGTGTGGGTACATACCCAGCTACTTTCAGATATCCAGTGTCAGCAGGCAGTGTTGGATGATCTTTCTTCTGGGCCAGAGGAACACAAGGTAGAAGGGGGTACCTGCTGGAGGAGCGGGAGAAGCTGCTTGAATTGTTTGAGCGCCTTTGTCGCATTGATTATAAGGCATATGTAGCCAGGGTCCACACAGAGCGCGATAAATTAGGCAGGATGCATGCATGGCTTTTGCTGGATTTCAGGGGTGGTCACACTGTCCTTCAAATAAATGACCCCTTGAGGCAAGATGTGTTTACGCAGTAGGAGATCACTGAGGTGTTCCTACATCATTATCGTAATCTAACTCCTCAGGGATGGCTAGTAGTAAGGTAGAAATGCTGAATTATATTGTGGATGCTCCTCTGATGTTCCTTGAAGCGGTGGTGGATCAAGTGGATATAGATATTACCAAGCGGGTGGTCTGGGGGCGATTAAGGAAATGGTTAGGGGTAAGGTGCCTGGCCTCGATGGCCCACAGATAGAATTATAAGTAACATTCGCTTTGGACCTCGTCTCTAGACTTGTGGCACTTTTCTGTGATTCTCAGCAAAGTGGTCAGGTTCTGTGCTTTCTGCAGGAGGCCACTAATGTATTGCTTCCAAAGGACGATAAGGACCATCTTTTTCTCAATGCTTGTACCCCCTTTCCATGCTCAACTCTGACTACAAGATCATGGGTAGGATATTGCCATCTTGTTTGCTTCCACATACAGTATGTGCTTTCTAGTCCATCCTGATCAGACTGGCCTTATTCCCATGCAAAGCACATGACTAGGGTTCAGCAATTATTCCTGCCTTTAGACCATCGTGAGCATCTGCCACCGGAGGCACTGGTCATCTCGGTGGATATTAGGCTAATAATGGCAGGCCACTGAGCCAAGAACAAGGTAGAAGGGTGTCCAGCAACAGTCCTAATCTGTTCCCAGCCAGGCCCCACAACAACAGAGAGAAGGTCACCAAACCACAACAAAAACACAGAAGCCACTGCAGCAAGCTCTGACCCCCTGAAGGGAATGGCAGTTTTGGTAGTCTAAATGTTCCACACCCAACTCACCTCCACATCCAGAAAGGGAGGTGGAACACCAACAGCATGACAGTTTTCAGGGTCACAAAGGCATTTATTACCTCCAGGCCCCGCAAGGGGCCACCACCAATCCTCTTCAGGTGGAGTCAATAGGGGCCCATGAGCTTGCTGACACGCACAAGCGTTGCTAATGAAGGGGCATCAGCCCCGTGAGACTCACCACCTTGGTCACAGGCAAAAGTCAATGCGGCCGCCGCAAACAAAGAGGGCTGCCTTGTTTAAATTCACTACAGTGCCAGGCGCAAATTATCTTCATACACCGGCCTCACCAAGCCAACACAGTAAGGGTCTTCGGGGCACATAGGCACGTGGAACAACATTATAAGAAATCCAGAAGGAGGTACCAGCCCAGCAAAGCTTACCACTGCAGGCAATAACTTGTGTGGCTGCAACAGACAAAGCGAGGCCGCCACTTTTGAAGTCCTCCAGAGCTGAGATGATGCAGCAGTCTCCCCAACCCAATCCCACACTCCTGGTTATATCTGAGCACTTCCCTGGGATCCCGGACACCTCATGAAACTTCCCCTGTTAGAGTGAGGAGGAAATGGCTGCGTCCTCAAAGCATAGCAGCTGGTTCCACCCCCTATCAAAACCATTTTCACAAATTTAAGTCTAACTTCAGCAGTACATAAGTCACTAGTAAAATGGGAGTTGACAACTGCAACACTGAGTTACTCAGTGCTTAGAAATGATACATGAAAAGTATATGTACACATGTTAAGTCTCTAACAAAGACTGAGAGCCTCATTATGAGGCTGGCGGTCCGGGGACTGCCAGCCTTGCGGTGACGGTCAGACCGCCGCAATTGTGGAGGTCTGACCGCCACATTATGACCCTGGAATTCGGACCACCAAGGGACTATTGTCCCCACCAGGAACATGGTTCCCAACGGTTCGACAGTGGTCTGAGTTGTACTCTGCCAGGGCAGCACTGAGTTCTGCACAGCCTAGCTAATAACAAGCCTACTTACCACAAGCTTTTGAATGGCAGTCTGACCGCCATGGAAAAGCTGGCAGTAAACCAGTACTGGGGGCATAGAGGGGACCCTGCACTGCCTATGGCATGGGCAGTGCATGGGCCCGCCCCTGCCCAGCACCATTGGAATGCAGGAGACATTGTACATTCCGAGAGTGCTGGGTGGGATCCCCTGTGTGACAACATCAGCCTAGGCTCCATGTGGAGCCGAGACCAATGCCACTGCACAGTTTCCACTGGGCTGACCGGCAGAACCCTTGGTTTCCACTGGTCAGCCCAGTGGAAGCTTTGTAATGACGCTGGTTGGCAGACCATCACCTCCACGGTGGTCTGCTCTTTGTGAGTCCAGCAGCCAGCTTGTCTGACCATGAGACTCGTAATTGTGCCCACATGTGTTACATAACATACAGGCTAAGGAGGCATTACCACTAACAAAGTCTGTTTTATGTTCAAAACAGTGACTGTGTAACTTGACTTAAGAAGTGAGACAGAGGAGAAGCTTGTGTAGGATTTCTACTATATAGGACAGGACCATGCCCCATTTCACTGGACTGCTTCAAAAACATGAAAAAAAATGTTTTCCAGATTAGTTTGGCCAAAAAGGCAAAGAAAATGATGGAAGTTCCAGAGAAGCCAAGTTCCTTATGTTGTTCTCAAGTGTCAAGGAAACTGGTAGCCTGAAGTACACATGGAAATAAAGATTGAGAACATCTTGGAAGAAGAGCCAGCATCAGTGAAATTTGTTTGGAAACCATGCTGAAGCGAGTGGTTGAGGAGCTGTGATCCACTGTAATTTGTGACTTTGACAGCATTAGAAGCGACCAGGAAGAAGATGTTCAGCTTTGTGCAAACTTTTTAATCGTTGTGGGCCAGGACAAGATAGTGAGGCTGTTCAACATAGGTGCACATTGAGTGGGCAAGACTTTAAAGGTTGTTCCAATGGGTAGAGAAGTGCAAGAATCTCCTACCTCAGATAACATGAAGAGAGAGGCTTGGTTTTGAACAGCAGAGCTTCAGCTGGTTCCACTTTGTGAAACCCTTAACCCAGTAGCCTGTTCACCATTTAACCAATGGATCACAGTATCAATTACCCCACCCAATATATGGTGGGGCAACTATCACTGGTTTGCAGTACGAGTGCAAGTCTAGCCAGGGGAAACAGATAATATGCCTCAGCTCAGGTAAAATACTCCAAGCTGGTTAGACACATTGCTATTTTCTTATTCACAAACATACTTTTGCTTGGGAGTTTCTTTGTGAAAATGGCAAAATGCTGAGCACGCCAACAAAAATATGACCGCCTGCTCGGCGTTTATCTAAGCCTTAAATATAATTTTACTAAACCTTAGAGCAACCTTGATGGCTACAGATTTCAGGTTAATTTGACTTGGACAGGTTAGTGTCAAAATTCAAAATTCAAAGTCTCTACGAAAATAACTAATCCTTCCAGGACAGAAACTTGGATGATAGCAATGACCATGAATTTTCCATAGACTTTTATACTCAACATCAGCCCCCTAATAGCATTCCACATATCACAGCACACATCATTAAGGGCCTCAAGCAATATGATCAGTTCACTCCCACTCTAATGGCAATCCACTTTCTCCCCTTGCTGGGCCATACCCTCCTCAAAACCAGCCTCATGATCTACAAAGCCATCATGCCTAGCACTGCTGCCTATCAGTCTGACAAGCTCACCATCACCAGTGGCTCTATGTACATATACAGACTGGAGACAAAGAAGTGCAAAAAAGAAAAATAAGGAAGGAGGCCTTCTCCGTTTATTCCCCTAAGATTTAGAATGACATCCCCATATCCGTAAGGATGGTCCCAGCCCTTCTCCAATTAAGAATGAGCTGAAGACGCACCTCTTTAAAGAACGCTACACAATTGTGCAGTTACAATCCAAAATTATCTATTCCTATCATAACCTGTGTGTCTTGGCTTTTGACTCTATAGCGCTCTCTGCTTCTTCTACGTTTGGGCTATATAAATACACATACATCCATAAAGGGCTGTAAAGTCAATGCATGCACTTACTTTCAAGTATCTTTTAGTGTGCATCACCTGCAGTAACTCAACTTAGCATACAGTGACAAATCTGGGTGTTTGTAATGTGTTGGCTTGAAGAAGGCTGAGCCATTCATTCAATATAATATTCTGGTACAGTTACACTCCTCACCCTTAAGGAAGCAATAAAATTCCCAAATAAAAATAATCTGGATCCTAATTATTTAACTCTCTGTGAAATTAATTGTTTGGCCATCTAAACATATGTACCTTCCAAATTAAAGGTAACTATGGACTCTGTTTTGACACTAAAATAAACAAACAACAAGAGGGGGCATTTCCAGTCACACCTAATACCCGGCTGGTGATTAAATTACTATCCTACTTTGTAGATAGGGAGCACCACAAACAATCATAACACATTTGGTAACAACTGTAAAGACGCTTAATAACATCTTCATTAACAAATCTTATTTTCTATTCAATGTAGAAACAATACAGCACCACTCCAGCCACCTGCTTTGTGGGTAAGTACAACCCTTTTTTCAGGTTAACATTATTACATTCCAGTCCTGCAAAATGTTAGGATCATCAGTTGAAGTTCAACCTTAGATTGAAGATCACATGAACAATGTCATTATCAATTAGTACATTAAATTAAACTATAACAAATCTGATATTACATGCCTATTATAGGAACACAGACAAAATATCTATTTAAAAATATTGAGTCACAGAAACATCATGTGCAAAAATATCCTTGACAAAAAAAAAATAGATTTTTTTAAGGTAAGAAATATAGTTTTTAAATGTTTATGTGTTTAAATAATATTTTAATTGATTGTTTTAAATTGTTTGTGTAATTGTTGTTAATGTTGATAAATATAGTTCATAATATTAAGTTATTTATGTTTTTTAAATTCATTGTAAAGTGGTAATTTATATTGTCAGAGGGATGTGAGGTGTGTATGGGTACAGGGTGGGAAGGTAATTAAGTATAATAATTGTATATGTATTTTAATTAATATTAATTATTTGATTATTAAGTATGCAAATTGTACAACTAATTTTTTTAGGTTATATTTTAGATGTGGGTTGTTGAGTTTGCAGGGGTATAGGGTGAGAAGTTAATTACATATTAATTGATTAATATTCAATTATTGATAAATAATTGTTAATTATGAAACTTGTGCAAGGGCGGAAAGTTAAATAATTCACTGAATATAAACTATTTATTTATTTAGATATATGTAAATTAGTGGCTATAGCCTGGGTATTTAACAAAATTATTGTTAAATAACATTTTCTGATATTAATGGTTTAAAAAAGGTCAAATTATTTTAACTGTTTTTTAGTTTTATATTAATAGGTGTATAATTTCATGAAATTAATACTTGTATTAAAATAAGTTATGTGTTGGAAGTTGACAGTCTGAAGTGGAAATTGTAAATTTGACCCCACCTGAGTTGAACGCTTTCCCTACTGTTGCACTGACTGGAGTGTGTTTAGAAAATGTTACCCCTCCGGAGTTCAACGCTTTCCCTACTCTTGCCCAGACTGGAGTGGGAATAGTAAATTTTACCATACCTGAGTCCAATGCTTTCTCTACTGTCGCACCGACTGGATTTGGAATAGTTAATTTTAACCCCTCCTAAGTCTAACGCTCTCCCTACTGTTGCACCGACTGGCGTGGGAATAGTAAATGTTACCCCTTCAGAGTCCAATGCTTCCCCTACTGTTGGACCGACTGGAGTGGGAAGAGTAAATGTTACCCTCCTGAGTCCACCGCTTTCCCTACTGTTGCGCCAACTTGAGTGGGAATAGCAAATGCTACCCCTCCAAAGTCTAACACTTTTCTTACTCTTGCACCAAATGGAGAGGGAATAGTAAATTGTACCCCTCTTGAGTCAAACACTTTCCCTACTGTTGTACAAACTAGAGCAGGATTAGTCAATTTTACCCCTCCTGAGTTCAAAGCTTTCCCTATTCTTGCACGGACTGGAGTGGGTATAGTAACTTTTACTCCTTCCTAAGTCCAATGTTTTCCCTACTGTTGCACTGACTGGTATTGGAATAGTAAATGTTACCCCTCTGAGTCCAACGCTGTCACTACTTTTGCACCAACTGGAGTGGGAATAGTAAAACATTTCCCTCACTTTATGTACTGCTGCACCGACTGGAGTGGGAATTGTAAATTTTACTCCTCCGTAGTACAACGCTTTCCCTACTGTTGCACAAACTGGAGTGGGAATAGTACATTTTACTGTTTCTGAATCCAACGCTTTCCCTAATGTTGCACAGGCTGGAGAAGGAATAGTAAATGTTACCCCTTCTGAGTCCTACACTTTCTCTACTGTTGCACAGACTGGAGTGGGAATAGTAAATTTTACCCCTCCTGAGTCCCACACTTTCCCTACTGTTGTACAGAGTGGAGTGAGAATAGTATACATATTATTCCTAGAAATGTATAATTTTGTTTATATTGTTTAAAATTATATTGTTATTTTTCTCTGTATTTAAAATTTATTTTTTAATTAGAAGTGTTTGTAATACTCAATACATTTTTAATGAAATATATTTTTTTATACTGTTAAATGTGTATTGAAATTAATAAATTAGTATGTTTTATAAAATGTTCCAGTTTATTTCTTCAAGTTTTTAATGTATTATACACATATATATATATATATATATATATATATAGAGAGAGAGAGAGAGAGAGAGAGCGATTTGTTATATTATTGAATTTAAAAAGAAATAGTAAATTATAATATACATTAAAATTATTACTTTATATAATAGTTTTAATACAAAACTATATTTTTGAACATATTTTAGATATTAGTGTAAAACAATATTTTTTAAATATGTTTGTACTTGCCATTATATGTATAGGAAAACAATATTTTTGTGCTCAATACATTTAACACAATATTTTTATATCACAATATTTAGTGTTTCGATATTTTGTAAATGAACCCCTATAATGAACATGCATTAGAAGAGGAAAGGAAGGACAATTAAGAGTCAGCTAATTACATGTACTACACTTTCCCTTCTTTGCAAAAAGAGGAGCAATGGAATTTTATTCAGTTGTAACAACAAACTATTTTACAAATATAGTAGGGACAGAAAACGTTATTAGTTTTTATTATCATTCACTCGTTACCATTATTTTCAACTTTCTGATTCATGCCACATGGTTGCTAATAAAATGTCAGCTCAAGACAAATGCTGGTAAAATAAATGCATGCTGCTTCATGCAAATTGTATGTGTTATGGGGGAAAATGCAATGTAAATAGTAAAAGAAAATATCACATATCATGCAGCAAGCAGCAGTACAAGCACAGCAGTGAAAGTGTGTAAGAAACCATATTTCATCTTATGCACTAGATTGACATTTTCACATTTTCAGGACTTAATTGTTACAGCTCAATCAATCGATTAGAAAGTATGATAGCATTTATTGTCATAGTCCATCCGGTCATGGCTACCCTGTGCTAACCAATAATTCAAGTTACGGCTCACTAAAAAATAGTTCTGTTATGAATTTTGTATTGTACTTATGCAAAATGCTAAGTTGATTGGGCATTGATAAATCCTATATGACTTGGCTAAACAGGCATGGCTCAAACAGGCATGCTAGTAATCATGTTTTCCCCAGTTAAAATATTTCATCTTTGTACTTTAAATGTAGAGAAATTGAGCCAGCTTAGGGAACAGCTGGTTGGTTTCAACATCCATCATAAACTAGCCTCTATTGAAAATACAGCTTGCTCAGGTTCCAGAGCACTACAAAGTTCAGTTAATGTGATTGTGATTAATTGCCAGGGTAACATTACATGTGTACAGACAGTATGACAAATAGTCAGGTAAATTGAGTAAATGGATGTGCCCAGAGCTTGATCTCAAATTCTTTGTTTTTGTGTTGACACTTAGGGCCTGATTACGAGTCTGGCAATTAACAGACAGCCAGACTTGCAGATGCAGTCCTGACCGCTGCAAGTTTTGCAGTGCAACTGCCAAATCAAGAGTTGGGCAGTCAGACAGACAAACCACCACCGTCTCAGTCTGGAACAATGTTCCCGATGGGTTGACGGCAGTCCAGATTGGTATCAGCCAGGGTGGCGCTGACCGCAGCAGCACCATTCTGATTACAAACTGGTACTCCGCCAGCCTTTTCATGGTGGTTTTACCACCATGAAAAGGCTGACGAGAACAGGTGCAGGGGGCCACAGTGCAATGGCAGTGCAGGGGCCTCCCTGCTTAGCACCCTCACAATGCTCACTGTCTACTGTGAGCATTGCGAGGGTGCTAGTGCAGCCTTCAGGGTGGCAGAATTTCCGCTGGACTGATGGGCAGGAACCTTGGTTTCCACCCGTCAGCCAGCGGGAAAGTCATAATGTGTCCGGCGGGGAGGTAGCCAGTAAGACGGCAACCTCCCTGTCGGACGTTCGCCAGACGGGTCATCCCGTCCACTCAACTCGTAATCAAACCCATATTGACTAATGCAACAAACAGCTGTCAGAGCACTCACAAGAGTAAAATTTAAGAGTATTTTATTTCTTGAAGTAATTCAATCATGATAGGAAAATGTCCTTGAAATCATATACAATTAGCCTCCACAGCCAACACGTGTTTCGTCCAATGAGAGATCCCTCTCACGGACTTCATCAGGGCTTAAAATCAGGTATCTTCGTAGAACATAGATATCGGTCACAAGGAACGCCGTGCAATGATCTGTCCACGGTTATGATGTTCCCATCAAGATACTAGCATATTTGATTTAGGATTTCTGCAGTACTATACCGGGATGCGATAATTAACTGCGTTCATCACACGAGATTTCTTAGATCACGATAAGTGTACCGTTAAACACAGGCAGTACCTGATTTTAAGCCCTGATGAAGTCCTGAACCAGAGCCTGGCGTGATTGCCCTTCACACAGAGGATTTATTACATCACCATACTCTTAAATTTTACTCTTGTGAGTGCTCTGACAGCTGTTTGTTGCTACTGTCAGTTTCCTTTGAAACATTGGAGGAGTCAGGAAGATCCTTCTGTCATGAGCACCATGACAAAAAACACTCTGTGAACTTGACTGTATGGACTTACTGTGAGCGCCCGTTTCCTATGTCCTTCTTCCTAGCGGTTTTTTCCCATATTGACTAATGGACTGTCACCTGTCTTCTTTAAGTCAGATCAAAGTTTGTTTGAATTGCATTACCATGAGGCTAACTAACATCAGTGCAGTGTGACAAATACAAGTTTTTTTTTCTTTAAGTCTTGGTGAAATTTAAATTATGCTGGCTTAATTCACATACATTTGAGAATTTAACATTATGCGCGTTACAATTTTTTTTGAAATTATGCTTTTACTCCAGTTCATGGAAAAATGCACCGTTTGCAGTAACAAATTTATTTTGTTGCACAATCATTAGGTGGGGAGGGAACTGAAGGAGAGTACCGGGGCTAGATATAGTAGGTACCGTTCTCTTCAATATGAATATGGTGAGCAAGTTGGGCAAGTACTGGCACACCAAATTGCAGATAGGTGCTGTATCCACTCTATTAAAGGTGACAACAACTCTGTATATACACATCCAGAGGCAATTGCGGAACAATTTTCAGCTTTTTACCGGGGTCTATATGGTCCATGCAGTACATTTGATGAGGTGGGGATTATGCTTTATCTTCAAGGTTGTAATATTGCTATTCCTGGTGAGATGCCTGTTTCTGCGCTCCAGGATGATATTGCTGTCAGTGAGACTAATGAGGCCATATCTGCACTACCCTCTGATAAAGCAGCTGGTGATGATGCCATACCATTAGAATTTTACAAGACTTTTTATGAAAATTATTTCACTGCTCTCCATTAAAATCATTCAGTATATCTGGGTCAGTGAGGAAGTCCCCTCCTCCTGGAATATGACATGGATAGTTATCATTTTAAAGAAAGAAAAGCCACCAGAAGAGCATGGGTCATACCGCCCTATATCTATTATTAAAGCTGATGTTAAAAAACTTTTGCTTCTCTTATGTCTGGTTAAGTGCTGTATTCTCAGCATGGTTTTATCCCGGGGTACGACACTACTGCTCATGTCAATACCGCAATTGCAGCTTTTAATACTGCTGAGAAATATGGCATCAATAAGGGAATGACACTTTTGGATGCAGAGAAGACGTTCAATTGCGTTGTGTGGGAAAGCCTTTGGGTCACGATGGCCGTTTGTGGTGTGAGTGGGCATTTCTTTAAATGTGTACAGACTTTTTATAAAAGCCCTAGTGCTCAAGTGGCTTATGCAGGGATATTATTTACTTCTTTTAGGATTTCATGTGGTCCCAGGCAGGGGTGCCCACTTTCACCTTTATTATTTGCATTGTACATAGAGCCATACTTGGTATGACCACATATTAATGTGGTCTTTATATCATAATGACCACATTCAGCCATGTCATCTCTCAGGGATGTGAACTCAAAATCGCAGCCTACACTGATGGCATGGCAACATACTCTTCAAATCCCTTAACTGCCCTTGATTGTATCGAAGATGAAGCTAATACATTTGGTGCATCCTCTGGCTATAAATTAAACGTAGCTAAAACCCAGGCTCTTCTTAATTTCCAGTGAGAAGATTTAATATCTGGGGTCACCCCTTCAGCTACATACTTATATGTGCAACTCATATCACATGTGGAATAAATTGTTAAATTACGAATCTCTCTTATGAGATGTTCTAATGAAACTGAAGGACTGGAATCAGTTGCCCATTGGTATCATATGTTGGTGTAACACCACTAAGATGGATATCCTACCAACACTTTTATATCTATTTTGTGCAATTCTTCTGCATGTTACAAACCCTTTTTCTTAAACAATTAGATGGTATCATGGGTAGTTTTATTTGGGGATACAGAGGGGCTCAGCAGGCAATTTGGCTTATTAAACATTCCTATAATCAAGGGGAACTCCAGCTCCCTGATTTTAAGTTGTATTTTTGGGTGGCGTTTGCTGGGTGTCTTGGTACTCTATTCACATCTGGCAACCAGGACCCTACTGCTTTTTTCTAGTGTTTTGCTCTTGGACTAGATTGCAGACTGTTCTTATTCAGACTTGGGGATCCCAATTATTTTAAGCGGGTCACTTTTAAGTTTATAAAAGATATAACATAAATATGGCGTGAGATTTCTTCTAAATATTCCTTACCACATTTGCATTTAGATATGCCCCTGTGGGGTAACCCTATGCTCCTGGCTATTTTTTCAGGATTACACCTGTAAAGGTTGGGCTACCCATGGGGTTTTGTGCCTAGGGCACCTCTACAATCTTAATGGCTTTCGTACATTTGAAGGGTTGCAAACTCTTTATGACCTCCCCCATCAATTCTTCTTTAAGTAACAGATCATAGATTATTTCCTGGTAAGGTGTAGGCTTGCAGTTTTACCTTTAAGCTCTGGCTTACCCCTTTGTTTACATAGTAAATGCAAGAAGTCTTTAATAATATCTGTCGGCATAGGGTCAGTGATAGTTCTTTACTTGCTGACAAATGGAGCAAGGTTCTCTCTGAGGACATAGTCCCCTCAGAAATTTTGTCACTCTAGGAATAGTAGAGGACTCAGTTCACTCTACTAATTAAAAAAGTACAACAATTCAAAACATTGCATTGTGGAAATCGCGGAATGTGACATAAAACAAAATGGATAGTTTTTTCAATTGCAAATACATGGGCGTTTCATGCCATTGTGCAAATTAATAAAAACATATTTTTAATGCATCCAACACTGCAGAAAAGCAGACACTGCCTCAACAATCAATCTCCGGTTAATATTGTATGGACAAGGTTGGAAGGAACAAGTCTAGTGGTTTGAACTCGTTGATTCACTTTGCCAGAAGCCTGAATGACTGCATCAGTCTAGAATCCCTAGTGCATATGCAGAGCTGTGGTTGAACCCTGCCCTCTATAGCACAACACTAGCTGCAAGGTAGAACCGAACCCAGTGTTACTCAATTATGCGATATCTATTATTTAGTGGAGGTCATTTAGTGATATCCATTGCAGCATAAAATGGAGTTTGTTATGGAGATGAAAGTATACAGGTCGATAACTGAATTGAACAGGGGAGATAAATAATCTCTTACTCGTTTTTAACCAATACACTAAAACCAGAAACATACACATCTGACTTCCTGCCTTCAGAAGGCAATCCAAATTATTCACGTATAGAGAGAGGAATACAGCCATACTGTGAATGATAGAACAAGGCTGTTTAAGCATTACATGAATGCACGATTTTATATAATTGCCTAACGACTTCTATAACAAAAAATGACCTTGCTCATGGTTTATGTTTGTCAGGTAGGCTAATACTTTTTGTGGGTTGCTCTAATGTCATTAATGCACTTTCAGACATATACCGCCATAAAGATGTCACACTACATATCGTACATCATTGAAAATTTTACTGGCCCACACGTGGCATATTTATCACGTGTGTTCCCGTTAAAAGACAGCGCATTGAACTGAAATGTAACTGATTATACTCATCTCCAACCCTAAGAGCCCTCGGAGACGCTTAAAGGCCTGGGCAAAGTGGGCTCTAGCCCAGTGCCCCAGCCTTTCAGAGCCCCCATAATAAACCGTTTTTCCTTCATTTATATTTAATATGGGTGGTGTGAGAGTCTCAGACATTTTGCAGAGATGTTGTGTTTATGTTTCATGCAAAAGTCATATAAACGTTCCCTTTAGATCAAAACAGAGCCTCACATATGGGAAATCAGAGGCTGTCGCAGATTTAGCAGTAATATTAGTGAGCTGCTGCTGTCTTACAACATTGAAAACTCGTCTGAATCCCCGAATATTAGGTGTAAACACAGTTAGAATGTGGGTGGGGCGTGCCTGAGCACTGTCAGTGCCCTAACACAAAGTGCATGAAAGAGCTGAAATTGCATCATAAATTCAAAACTATTCTGAACAGGGCCCTCCAAAATATGTTTGGCCCAGGGCACCCCAAATCCTTATGCTGACCTTCGGAGCCCTCCTATTTCAGCTGTGATAAGAAAGCATATGAGACACTGTAAATGATTGTTTTGTTTTTTTACAATTCATCATTAAGAAGAGCGAGGTGATTTAATTCAATGGTAGTCACTTGAAGGTTTATTGTTCCACTTGTATATTGGTGCACAAACTGTTTCTTCGAGTTCCCAATGCGTCAGATAAGGTAACCCAGGTGGTGGGAGATTAGTTGGGAGTCTGAATAAGAACTTAGGTCTTACGGTGTCTAAGTTGGAAATGTCACATGTCCCCAACGTGACATTTAGATAACAAAGTAAAAAATGGAAGGTACTACATAAATTAACCACACTATGGTATATTGATTCTGTATTTCATGCTTTGTGGGGTCTTGGGAAAAGGCCCTTGATAGGTATGAAAGAACATTTATTAGAATTATGTGCACACTGTGTCATTGGTTTTTCATTACTGTTAAATAGTGTGAAAGTAATCACATTTTCGTTATATTTCTGTAAAATGTTTCTGAGCACAGTCTACAAAAACGATGCGCCTGCTCTGTAAACACGTTCTTAAATTGAGGCGAGGTGATATACCGCAGTGAAAAGGCAGGTGGTATACTTTTGCCTTGGCTAGTCAAGTTTAGAAATTTCATATTTAAGCAAGCCATATCAGTGGCCAGTGTATGCCACAGGCCAAATAACAGTTTATTGGATGGGGGCATGAATGGGGAGACTTGAACATTGTTACATTAATAGTTAGACGATTGTTTCTGAGGACCTATTAATGGAATATGTGCATATTTAAAGATATATATCATTGACTTGAAAGGAAATGCCAACGTTCCAGCATTCAACTTACTTATCTAAATGTGCCAAATAATATTTTACCTGTGTGTTATAAGTGTCTCGATTCTTCTTTTATGACTACTGTTAATTGTGTCAGGTTTTGTAGAACAAAATTCAGATATAATAATTGAAATTGTTACCTGCAGTGAAAGTCAATCCTTTGGAGACAACTGTTCAGCGTTAATTTCTATGATAGTCAACTGTATATATATAAATTATATTTCTATGAAGGGTGTGAATGATAGTTTAATTCACAACATCTTTTCACTTATAACACCTAGTTTTACGGTTTATGAAATACCTATGTTGTAGCAAATGTAATACAATCAGCCATTTCCCTTACATTAGGAATGCATTCCAAAGTGCAATAATTTCAATGATATCGACCATATTAAAATAGGCATCACTTTCTTATGGAGGACAATCAATACTGAGCTAAGGATTTTAAAATGCATATGCTTTTGCACTACTTTTTAAGTAGAAAAGTACATGTATTCCCAATAGGCTTGGAATTGTGTAGTAATACATACACCCAACAGACGCGCAGTTAAAGGGCAGCAAAATGCCATTTAGTGTCTCTTCCACTGACAGTTTTAGCCCAGTTATACATTTTTCAGGCAGCGAAAAGGCACCTCCTTCTAAAACTTGCCACACAATCCACAGTGGTCATTGAGGTTGCCATCTATTATCTGAATATGACGACTCTGGGCATCTAAGGGAAGTGGTTAACCTTCTAAATACAGGATGTGAAAGAGCGTAATGCAAATAGCAGAAGCTCCACAAATCAGAAATAAAGGAACATGTTTAGTGGAAGTGTAAATCATATTATAATTTCTATGTCATTTCCAATTCAGCAGCTAATTGTGAGAGTTGTAAAGCTATTTCAAGTGTAACGATTAGTTTGGCTACAAAAATGTCTAAGAAGATATTAGTTGGGAAATAGTTTTGTCATTGAACATTTTACTTAAAAAACAATTGCTTTAAGAATATTAGCCTATAGGTCAGAAACGTCAACACCCATAGTTTTTTGTTTTGTCATTTCATTTTTATTACCTTTAGACTTGTTCCAGCAAGATGCAACGGGGCAAGTATGTCTATTAAGCATATCAAGAATTATTAGGGGTCTTGTTTACTCACAAATCAATGAAGGGAACAGTATGCCGTATATTATAATAAAATTAATGGAAGTTGAATTAAAGTGGCCACATGTACACTACTGTGTAGGCTCCCAACAAAAGAATGGTTTGTACAACTTTATTTAATAATTTTAAAGAGAAGCTGACTGAGTTATAAAAGTTGCTTGGTTCTGCACCTGCATATTTACTTCTCAGAAATATTACCTCAGAATTTTTCCTTTTCTGGATCATGACATCGGGAGGCCAGAAAATGTCGTGTTTGTTTTTTGCCTTAAAGCATGTTTGCGTAAGGATCTAATCTAAAGTGTTGTTTCATTATTTTAACTTATTTGGGAATTTATAATATTGTTTACGGGAATTGAGCTTGTCTCGCTGTAAAAATACCCTAAACAGCACTCAAGTGATTTCATTGTTAAATGTGAATGTCTGTGGTCATGCTTGGTTTGCTCAGCAAGAACAACATTAAAAGTGCAATTATATTCGGATGCGTACAGTAACTAAAACAAGAATGTATGGCAAGCAAGAATAATAAGAAAAACAAGCATGCCATGAGTCAAATTAAAAGTTTTACACACCGCTTTTTTCTTGATTTTAGCTGCCTTTTGCATCCTCTGAGCAGTACCATTAGACAGAAAGTTGAGAGATGCGAACAAAAAAAACAAAAAAAGCAGAAACAGTGTATGTCAAACGAAAGGTTAATAAAAAAACTCAAACAATGTAATTTTCTTCAGCAAAAGAAAAGGTTTATAATTGACATAATCAGGATAGCACATTACACTTATGGTTCATTTGACTCAATGACGTGCTTAGTAGAGATGGTCTTTATTTAGTATTTAACTGCCATCTGGAAGTAGTAACTTTTAGGTACTCCTACAGTTAAGTACACATTATGAAAATGATTATGAAAAATAATATGAAGACCAGCCTGCTTTTTGATTCTACCAGTACTTTCCAAATACAAATCCATCTAGTTGTCAAGTAAATAGCAATATGGTTCTTGTATTGGGGGAAATAGCACAACAAATAATAATACTGAAAAGATTGGAAGGTCTACAGTCAAGGAACCACTACAAAAGTAACTCTACGCAACTCCTATAGTATAGCTGTTTTTTCAAACCTGTAGGTATCGCCGCTGGAAAGAAAAAAGCGATATAATGCAAGAGAAAGGAGTCATTGGGCAGCAAATTACTTATTCAAGCAGATTTCATTAGACCTCCAGGCAAAATTGCACATCACCTTATGAGCAAAACATAAATAGTGTGGTTCTTGTAAAGGTTGTGTTGGCTGTTTTCCAACCCTGAAGTTACCTTCACCAGCAAGTGATATGAAGTAGAAAGCAAGAGAAAGGTGGCATCAGGCAGCCAATGACTTATTCAAGCAGATTTCATTAGATGTGAAGATAAAATTGCACATCAACTTATGAGAAAACATCAAGTGTGCAGTTTGTGTTGATGTTGTGATGGTGGACACATATCTCCCCTGCATCTCAATCTGCAGTTACATGCCTGGGTAATGGAAAAAAAAAGTTGCAACTGAACCGCCGGAATGTGCACAGATATTCAATGGATTGGTTTTCTCCTGGGAGGAGTAGCCATAGGAAAACAGGTAACTGATCTGGAAATTGTTGCTTTGAATTGAAGGTGTCTTCTCTACATCTTCTGTATTTGATGAAAGGCTTGTCAAAACAACACATATCCATAATTACATTCTGATACATGTTAAACTCATGCATAAAATAAAACCTCTGCATTCAAGATACTGTGAAGGTACAGAAAGGAAGTGTCAGATATATCTCTGCATTTACAAGACATTCATCCAACAGATTTGTGATTGTGGATGCATTCCATCATGTCTCAATAAAATATAATGTATGTTTTAGATGGCGTTGGAGCCTGGACCTCACTAATGTGCCCTACACCCAGGATGGTGATTAGGGAGATGATATTCCAAAAAAAGCAGCTTCATTTTACACAGGGCCAAGGATCGAGAGGCTAGTGGTTCAAGAAAGAAAGAACATCATTCTGACCCCTTCTACTAGACAGACTTTTAATAAGAGGAAGCAGGTGTGACATTTGGGGAAGGTCCCCTACTAGATCTGGCAGAGGTGAAAAAATATTCCCTGCCTTTTTCGTTTATGCCCCATTGGCTGGCTACTAGGCGTTGTCTGTGCCTACATTAATGTCTGATTCTACCAGGTGTTTGTAGAAAGGTAAGATATTTTCCTTAGAGAAAGTGAGAGGATGTATGTTCTTGGGTAGAACTGGCTAGAGAAACCTTCAACAAGTGTCTTTTGTATCAAGGACATGCTGATTATTTTTTGGGCAGTTATTGGAATGCACAAGTTACCATAGGGGAGGTGATAGTGATTAACTCTTCAGAAATTACACCCTCAAGCTGAGAGCTTGTAGGGAAGAATAGAGGATTTTCCCGTCATCCATAAATACAGTATCTATTCCCAAGGGATCATGAATGTCCTTTTCCTGCAGAGGGTGCAGTGTGCATGAGAACCAGAATTGATGGACCAAAATTTAGCTACAAGGATGATTGAGCACCTTGAGTTGGATGTGAAGGACCTTCAGAATCACTCACTTCATGTGAAGACATTTATGTATCACTTTGAACAGTCAAGCATATGCCTACTGCCCAAGGGTTGGTGTATCTGCCAACCCAGAAGGCAAACCTATTTATTTCACATTCAAAGGTTTCACAATGCCAACTACATCTGGCCACTTCAAGACCTCAATATGGAATTGAGAGGTGTCTACGTTCCTGCCTGTGGGATTGGTGTACATTGAAGTCAGTATGTCTGCCCTCAGACTGAACACAGGAGAAACAGTAGGAATATGTCTTAGATAATGCTCATTTCTCTCAGACTCATTAACTGATAATAACGTAAGTGTCCTAATTGCTCCTGATGTGGTAGAGGTGTTTCAGTGTTTAGAGTACCATTATAGGTCAACCAATTATAGAAAGGTCAGTCCAGCGAGCTCCTCACAAATAGTGATATGGAATGGAATGGTAAAAGATTTATAGGGTAAAACATTGACCCAGAGGGATATCCAAGGAGTAGGCAAAACTGACTTTAGTCAGGAGCAGTTATTTTTGCAAAGGATAAGCTAGGTTTTCAGCAGTTTGAGAAAATATAAATGGCTATTTCCTGATCTGAGAGCAAGGTGGAGGGTATTACATGCTTTTGAAAAGAGACAACTGTGTGGTGATGTTTCAACAGGAAAGCATAGAACACAGGAAGTATGAAAATACATAGCCCCTCTTACTCCAAAATTTTGTAACAGATGTGTGGAATGGGAAATGAGGAGTCCATTACGTATTTCACACTTTGATTGGCTGGAGGTTGTTACAATTACAAACCTTTAACAGAGTGGTACCTACAGCATCCTTGTTTGTCTTAAACCTTCATCCCTTGTTTTTATTGTCCTTACTCTGCTGCACAGCACAGTTTACCTCAGTGAACTTGCAGCTGATAGAATGAAATAGCAAAAACACACTCAGAGCAAGAGAAGTCCATTCCAAAAGCCACACTTTTATTGGCTGGAGGCTGTAACAAATGGAAAATGCTGACAGAGTGGTGTGGAAAGGGACCTGAACATTTTTGTCCTAACCCTTTATTACTTTTTTATTGTACATTGTTAGACCTGTCAGCTTTAGGGTGGTCTTTCTTCAAACCTTTTGCTTTCCTTCTCAATTTTAGCTGGTCTCGTTTTTGTTGGTCTTAAGACTCTTATCACTCATAACTAGTGCTCTTTCCTTTGAACATCGTAAATTTGTCTTACACCCAATTGGCATGTATAATTTACTTGTATTTACTTGTACTACATGTGCCCAGGGCCTGTAAATTAGATGCTAGTAGGGAGCCTGCAAAAACAATGGCCTAAAGGTTTTATTAAAAAATGTCATCTTAAATTTAGCATGACACAAAGTTACTCATACGATTACAAAGAAAAAAAATGAGAAGAAAAATATGTCCCAAAATGGATAGTGCAATATATTAAATATTTAATAATTTGTTTTTTATCCAAGCAGCCTAGAAAACGTGTCCTAAGTGTAATGTGCAAAAAACGTGCTCAAAATGTGCAAACAGTGTAATATTTTTTAAACAGAAGAAAGAGAAGAAACAGAAAAAAAAAAATAATAGTTTTAACAATGTTCATAAATTAAGTCACACTCCATCAAAATTCCATTGTTTTATACATAATAATCCTCTTCATTTCCAGCAGGCATATTATTGACGGTGTATTGACCTTACATGACTCCATAGGACATCAACAGGACAACATAATAGCGGATCATCACAAAAGAAAGTTAGCAGCAAAGCCAATACTTGGTAATCAATTTGGAAACCAGTGCAGTGTATAATGAATAGGAGCTTATTGGTAGCCCAAATGTAAATGGTATGAACTGTATTAAGTAAATCCGCCTTCGAGATTGGCCACTGCACCTTGGAGCACAAACATTTCACCCCGCCCGAGATTTTGGTTGTTGCTTCAGTAAGGTGTCACCCCCCTCAAACATTGACCCAATTTTCTACATTCATGGTGCATCTCATTGTGCACTTTACATCAGCAGACTCACAGCTGGTAGCTTGATTCAGCAAATGCATACTTCAGAGCAGGAGTCCATTCCAGATTCCACACTTTGATTAGCTGGAGGCTGCTACATTTGGAAGAGGTTGACAGAGCGTGCAACGGAAGTGCACTCATACTGCACAAAGTGTTTTAAGTGTGTCACCATCATGTTGTCTGGCCAGAAGGCCGGGAGCTGACCAGGCAGCCTAGATGCCATTTCATGGCTTGGAAATTTTGAACACCATCTGGAATTACTGCGCAGGATCAGTTAGTTTTGTGGAAAATATGCAAACTATCCAGAATGAATGCATACATCAATTATTCTGGACAAAGAAGAGAACACAGGAGGAAATGTTCAAATATGTCAGTTTCTTTAGTGCAATCCTTGTTAATCGAAATATAACATTTTAAAAAATCTGATGATATACTATCAGAAACCCTGAACAATGCTAAGATCATCAAAGTGTCTACAAGGGCCCACTGAATCTTTCCACTCTTGCCCTCCACACGTTCAACATGACCAGGAAGGACTCAGGCCACTGTAATGAACTGCCAGAAATGTTTACTTCAATGTCATTAGTTAATGAGCCCTGAGGGAAACGAACAGTGGTTCATACTCCAATAATGAACTTGTAACCCTCCTATCAATTTGAGGGTTTGGTCATGCTTTATATGATCCATCAAAGATCTTAGTTGGCAATCGCACACAGGTGAATTACAATCAGATATGCATCAATAATTAGCTGCTTTTGTGATAACCTGAGGATCCAAATTAGGCTTCAAAGTGGGGACCTTGAGGAGCACCATTAACCATTTATAACAATAGATAAAAGCCTATATTTTTCTCATATCAACCAATGATTGATAAGCTGTGCAACTTTCCCTCATTTCTACAACTTCTATTAGATGTTGTGAAAAACAATAATAATTAGAATGTCTGCAGGGATAGTCAACATAGAATTTATAAACAAACTGACGATGATAGGGGCAAGCGGTTGTTTCTATACCACACAGTCAAATCATATGAAAATCAAAGTTTCTGTATTCAGCCTACAAAAGATCATGAACAATTTAATGACTTCAAAAGTAAACCCACTGAAGCCACCTCAAAACTACCAATTACCAAGGAAAAGCAAGGAACGTTTGCGAAAAACTTTGCAAAGTTGAAAGAAAATCTAGCTTTGTTCAGGGCTCATGTGTTGGAAAGATTAATGATATTAGTGATGAAAATTATTTTACATTGTCTGGTAGTGACAATGCCAAAAAATCAAAATTGCCCCACCCTGGTGTACAGCAATAAGAAACCATTGTAATTATGCCCAAAGGATGCAAACCATCCAATACAAGAGTAAACAAAAACAGAGGGCCAACCAAAGAATGGCTGCAATGACATTCAGAATGATTTGAAGGATCTCCTTTTGACTTCCCTTAAGGAAGTCTAAATTATAAAGTTAACACGTATGAACATAAAGTGGATGATGATTGAGATTCCTTATAAGGAAAACAAGCAGGATTATGCACACCAGGGACAGAGAGTGCCACTGCTTTGTATTATGACTATAACAGGACTTATGTTTGTTTAACTTCATTAAAGTCCAAAAAGACACATGGTTGGCATGCATGCTTTTGAGCCAATTTCAGAGCAGGGTCAACCTTCTGCTAAAGCTGTTGGTTTTCCAACAAAACACAACTGTAATGAGCCAATTTTGTAAAGAGAGCAACTCCACAAAGTGTAATGACCCTTGTATTTTAATTGATGCCTTTAAAATTAAAGGACCTACATTAGGTAAAGAAACAGCATCATTATCCATGGAGAGGGGATCTTTAAAAGAACTGTACCTCCTACAGAGAAGCAGCCTTCTTCAATGGACTATTCAATTAAAGCTAATTGTAATTCTTCTGTTTAGGATCAATATAAGGCACAAGGTCATTACCATACGCTTACTCATATTCCCACCCAGCTTATGCCTGGCAGTACACAATTTATTTTTGCCACAGTTTTCTGACTGTAGCAGCATCCTGCCAATCAAAGTGTGGAATCCAGAATAGAGTCCTCATTTATCTGGGGGCGTGGCTACGAGCTCACGAAGTGAGCTGCGTCCCGGAGGAGCTCCAGCCGGGGCCCCCGTTAACCTCATATCCCGGAGCCATCGACCGACAAATTGCTCTCCCTTCCCCCTCCCTAAGTATTGGGGGTAGGCGGCACCAGAAACAAGGCCAGTTGAGCGGCGCAGAGGCCCCCCGTGAGGCTTGGCGGGTCTTGTTGAGCTGCCTGCCTGACTCCAAGATGGCGGGCGCCATCAGGATACTGAGGCCTCAGAGGCCATTCTGCAGCAGCCTGCACTCTGGGGGCTTTCTACTTCTTGCCAACAGGGTCCTGGCGGGGAACAGTATCCTGCCCAGCACCGTGGCACAGAGGCGCTGCGCATGGAGGCGAGAACTGACAAAGGGACCCGAGAGTGGAGGGGGCTCCGGGCTCTCCCTGGCCGGATGATCATCGTTGACCTAGGGAGGAGGACATCTGATCTTGCGGCATTATCAGGAGGTGGCCATTTCCCCCCTCGAGAGGAGCAGAGACAGGGGGCGCTCCGGAACACAGGACTGAGGAACCCAGGCCTTGATTAGACCTGGAACGCCCCAGGGCTAGACGCCTCATAATTTGGATGGCAGAGGGGACCCTGCTGAGACCTAGCAAGATGGGGAAGATTTCCAAACGAAAGGACACGATTCAAGACACTGGGGAGCACCCCACTGATCATCTCCCGGCTACCACCGGAACGACACAACCAAGGACTGAAGGGGGCTCGTAGCTCGGAGATATCATGCAGGCCATTACATTATCTAGGGAGAGCCTGGAGCTTATGATTGACACTCTTGTGCTGTACTTGGGCATACTGAGAGAGGATCAACGCCGACTTGCAGAGAGAGTGACGATGATGGAAAAAAATGTTGAGGAACTGAAGCCTGAGTTGGAGGCGACTGGAGACCAGGTCACTACCCTTGAAAAGCAGGTGGGTGCGCACCTGGTCCGTGCTGAAGATGCCAAAAACAGGTCTAGGAGAAACAACATACGAATAATTGGCTTACCCGAAAAAACTGAGCAACAAGACTTAGCTGACTATTTGGAGAAGTGGATAATGGAGGAGGTGGCACCGGAGGGCCTTTCACGTTTTTTCGCATTCGAGAGGGCGCATAGGGTACCAGCGCGGGTCCGCCCCCCCCCCGGAGCCCCTCCGACACCAGTGGTAGCCAGATTATTGCACTATAAAGACCTTGATCATATACTGGCGCAGGCTAGGAAGGTTGGAGAGCTAAGAGTTATGAACACGCTGGCCCGCATCTTTCCTGATTTCTCCCGCGCAGTTCAGTGGCAAAGAGTTTTCTACTTGGAAATCAAGAGACAACTGCAAACTTTAAACATTCAGTACGCTATGCTCTTCCCCTCCACGCTCAGGGTCGCGGATAGTGGAGGAACCAGATTTTTACGGACACCCCAAGAGGCTAAAGACTGACTTGATGAACGCGAGGGCCCCACGCGGACCAGAATGATTAGGGGATCCAAACCCCGGAGCAGGCAACCCAGTGCGAGAAGGTCTCAGCGGGCGGGGGGCGGCACCCACCTCGCAGGAGAGCAAGGCAGAATGACAGCGGGCCACAGTAGCGGTAGCGAACTTGAGTGGAGGAGAAACTAGTCCACGATCCACAGAGTCACGAAGGGGCAATCAGGACACAGGCTTGGATGCTGAATCGGAGAGCTTAGCGGCCCGAGCGTTGAATTACCAGTGGTGACACCGGGAACTTCTGAGACTATAATATGAAATAATGCCCAGGACCCACAGATACATGGATGCTGGAGGCCCGGGCGATGTGGCTACTTGGTGATCAAGCTGAACGCTGCGTATTAAGGTCTGTAAGATGCTGACGGGCCTGCAACCGGCGACGCTGCCCGAAGAGAGCTTGATTCTTCAGCCACCCCATTAGCACTGACTGTTGTTTTTCAATGAGTTTGGATGGGGAACTATTCTGACACCTTTCCTGGGGAAGGGGAGTTGGGGAAGTTTTTGTTTAGAGTTTTTGGTCCCATCGCATGTCACACCCGGGGAGGAACAATACCAATGCCAGCTGCAACCCTGATGCCACTGCATGCGTGGATGTTGTGCATAATCAGAACAATACTGAGTAATACATATGGGAGATCCCCGTGAGTACAAGGTGGTCTCCTGGAATGTGAGGAGCATGCATAACATGGCTAAGCGCTACAAGGTACACTCCTACTCCAGTAGAAGAGGGGTCCACATAGCAATGTTACAGGAAACTCACATGAAAACGATAGAGGGTGCAGCACTACAGAAGAGATGGAGAGGCCAGATCTTTTACACAGCTTACTCTGCATACACAAGGGGCACCCTCATCTGGATAAGAGCAGGCATACCATTGCAGATGACCAATTCACTCATTGATCCTGATGGACGATATGTGATGGTCACCGGTAGATTAGGGGGTTGAGATATCACTCTGATAAATGTCTATGCGCCCAACATAGACCAGGGCGCATTCCTAGATCAGTTATCAGGTTTCCTGGCTCCCCATATATTACGCTCAGTGCTGATCAGGGGAGACTTTAATTGTGTTGCCGTACCAGGGTTAAACAGGTCCCACCCTCCTTTGAGGGACTCTTTAGTGAACACCTTGGCTGAGAGATTCCTTGACTGGCAGGGAGGTTGGCGTCTGGTGAACTCCTGGAGGACCCTCTATCCCCAAGCCAGGGATTATTTGTACTATTTTGCAGTTCACGACTTGCACATACAATTGAGTACCTGAGGAGGACCATCTCAGATCACAATCCCATCCTAATGCACATACCATGTGTGAGTGCTAAATCCAGCATACCCACTTGGCGCCTTATGCCTGACTCTCTTGAAGACCCTGCATTTCAGGACCAGCTAAGGGAGCATATTGTACAATACTTTGAGAATATGAGGATTCATCCCCTTCCCCTCAGACACCGTGGGAAGGCATTTAAAGTGGTGATGCGCGGGCACTGTGTTGGTGTGTCAATGGGTGTCAGGAAAACATTGCTACGAGACGTTGAGGTGGATAAGACGGAGCTCCGTTGTTTGGAGAGACGGGCTCCTGAGAGCCATGCCTTGCGGGGCGAACTCCGGACTTCCAGGGAGGGGGTCGCTGAATACACAGAGAAGCTTTGTTGCTTCGACTATAAACATCTAGCTATGATGCATGTGGCGGGGGATGAGTCAGGTGCACTATTGGCAAGGCTGGCCAACCCCAACAAAGAGGCTCCGCTATCATAGAAATAACCACTCAGTCGGGTAACAGGCTAAATCAACAGGCTGACATTAACCATCACTTCCTCGAATACTACACTGCCCTGTATGCCAGCACCCTGGGGGAAGCGGGAGAGGAGCTGCGGACATTCCTAGCTGTGCTCCCACCCTCGCACCTCAGTGATGTGGATAGAGAATGTCCTGGGAGCCGACATTACGGAGTTAGAAGTTAGGGACAACATCGGAGGGCTGGCACGCGGGAAAATGCCAGGGAGTGACGGCCTGCCACATACTCGTTAGAGCTGGCTCCCAAATTGGTGCAACTGTTCCAATGCTGCACGTGCGATGAAACAGCTCCCACAGTCTATGGGAGAGGCCCCGATTATCCCACTCCTCAAACCTGGTAAACCCCCTAAAGACCCCTCTCCATGTTAAACTCCGACTACAAGATATTAAGCAGGATAATGGTGACTAGGTTGCTCCCGCACATGACCCGATTGGTACATCCTGATCAGGCAGGCTTTATTCCCTCCAGAAACACAGCTCAAAATATTCGAAGAGTACTGCATATAAAGGATACACTTACCCCTCAGATGGCAGAGACTGCCGTATTGGTGGTAGACATAGAGAAGGCATTCGATAGTCTAGAATGGGAATATCTATATACAGTGTTGACCCATATGGGGCTGGGTGAGGGCTTTGTCACTTGGACAAGACTATTATACACAAACCCAAAGGCAAGAGTCAGAACGGGCACCATAGTGTAAGAGCAATACTCAGTGAAGAGGGGCACTAGACAGGGTTGCCCCCTATCACCGCTGCTATTTGCATTAGCAATGGAGCCATTGGCCGCACAGGCTCAAACCGCCAACTGGTATTAGGGACTACCGCAGGGCCCCAGCCATCACACAAATGCATTATATGCAGACGACCTGCTGCTGTTCTTACAAAATACCGGTGGGGAGCTGGAGAGGGCCCAATCATTACTAGCCTTGTTTGGTTGACTAACCGGCCTGAAGGTCAACTGGCAGAAATCTTTCCTATTTCCCTTGTCAGCGTGCGAGGATCCGTCCGAGGGGCTGGGCAGTGTGACCTGGGAACCCAGATGCATGCCCTACCTGGGGGTTAAAATCCACCACTCCAGGGCTGACCTATTAGAGGGTAACATAGGGGGCGCCGTTAAGGCCTTGAGAACCAGTATGGCCTTTTGGAGCCGGTGTTGGAAGTGCTGCATGAGGCGCTCAGGTCTTTCAGCGCCGTATGCGCTGGAGATTCCACTGGTGTGGCTGCAGTGGTTGCCCCGTGTGGGGAATTGGAGAGGACTCTTGGCCTCAGAGGGGGCCGGTGCCATACAGATCGGGGACCTTTACCAGGAGTGCTGCCTTCTGCCCTTCGAGGATTTCCGACAGGCCCATGATTTGCCGCAGGGCTATTTCCTCCTGCTTCGAGCGGTCACGCAGGCAATACGAGAGTACTGGAGGTCGGGAAGTGGAGAGCCTCCTCCTCATCACCCGAGTACCCCCCAAGAATAGTACGACTAGCACGTTTCAGGATCTTGCATTCATACTAGCTAACCGAGAGCTAACGAAGAACTGGAAAAGCATCCCTGGTCCTCATTTTCCCAGCTGGAGGAGGGAGCTCAAGAAATGGTCTGGGAGCAAAAGACTGGTCCTGTATATGGAGCTTCGTAGGGGTAGAGGGTCCCCTGAGCTGAAGGAGGCCTGGGACCAATTAGATGAAAAACTGCATGACGATATGCCCTGCACAACAGGGGTGGACCTTGGTCCTGCGGCTACCGCCTGACAAGATGCAACACACTGTAGGCCATTAGGCAAGGTATGCGGGGACTAGGAAGCATGTCTGAATTTTACACTTAGTGGATACAATGAGAGGCTCGGGTAGCTTGGGGGGAACGACAACGATTTCATTACACCAGGTGGCATGAGGACAACATTGGGAATATAGGGGGGAGTTAAGGGTTAGTTAAGTAGTTTAAGTGTTATATCACAGTCATGCTCCGCAGAGATTCCTCTGCATACGTTCCACATCGTTAGACACTCACACTTGTCTTGGGCCCGTGGACCGGGATTCAACACAAGGAGAGGCTGGGATGCTCATAATTAGTATGTTTACATTGTTACGTACCAATTTTATGATAATTGTATATATATATGCTATTCAGCCCGACATGCATTGCCTAAACTGCGGGAACTTATGTGAATAAGGCATATGGATACGGATACGCATACGGATAGGTAACCGAAAACGAATAAAATATGTTTTTTTTAAAAAAAACAGAGTCCTCATTTATCCCATTCCATCTATCTGCAACCCAATTCCCGAGTAAAAAGCATATGGTCTTCTAATCTGCCTGTGTTCCGTGCTTTCTTTTTGACGCATCACGACAGTGCAATGTCAGTTCCAAAGTATGTAATACCCTCCCCTTTGTACTTTAAAATGATCAAATAGGTAGAAACATGTCAATCCCTGCTAGTGATTAGATATATTCCCCTCTTTTCTTTCACAACTATCCCTGGGGGATTCAATAAATGTGTTAACATCACCCCAAAGGTTAGTTCACCCACTGTATTCCTTTCTGCACATAACCTTCATACTTACATAGACCGAAAGAGTGGCATAACAACATATTCATCTCTAATAACTCCCCCAAGCTCCCCATAATAGTGAATAGGTAGTAGCATGCACCGATATCTACATGAATTGGTGCTTGAAGAAGCCTGATGATGAAGCGTGACATTAATTGTGTGAGCGAGGGCTTCTGTCCTTAAAAATTGAAAGCCCCTTCCTTGGTACTCTCCATTCTTTGTGTTTTTCCATACACATAAGAGACAGTCCGTTCTGAAGTGTATTGTTTAGATAGGAGGTTGAACTGACTGCTCAGATTTCTCCCAACCCTTCTGTGTAAGATCATAGGTGTTATTCCAGAAAAAAACACTGAACTTCTAATCACTCATTAAAGTCATGGTATTGGTAGTTCTGATACTTCTGGAAGGAAGTTAAGGATCCCTTCAGACTCTAAAGTGGTAAGCAAAATATGCATGCTTCAGAAGTTGTTAGAATTAGGTATTATCTTTTACTCACTATATGCTGTCTCACCAAAGGGCTCTAGTTTCAGCATTCTGAACTTACGGTGCCTCATGGTTAATGACCTCCTGGCATCATCTGTTGTGGTAAGCCCCCATCACTGGTGTACTCCAGCATAGTATACTTGGGGCTTAACTATTGTTTTGCAGTTCTAGATTCTTTGTCCCATATTATCAGTAAGTCTTTCTGAATCTTAGTTGGGAAACACCCGGAACAATGAGTCCGGAACTACGAGGTTGTGAAAAATGAAAGCGAAACAACGCTTTCGTTTTCCACAACTTCCTGGTTTTGGTCCCTTAACCACGCATGTCTGAAAAACGTACATGCCTGGTTAAGGTACAGAAGGGAGTCGGAGTGGACGCAGTGAAGGAGGAGGTAAGTTGGGCTGGGACTGGGGCTGTTTTTGGGGGGGGGCTGGGGTGATTTGGGTTTGGGGGCAGGGTTTAAGTTTTAGGAGCGGTGGTGGGGACTCTGGGTATTTTTAGTTTTTGGGTGGGGTGGGGGGCTGGGGTGATTAGGGTTTAGGGGGTAGAGGGGTGAGGGTTTAGGTTTAAGGGGTGGGGTGGGGGGCTGGGGTGGAAGCATGCTGGGTCGTGCATGCTGATTGCTAATGCCTTTACCAGGAATGTGTTTACAATGGTAAAATCGTTGTAAACGCATTTGTGGTAAAGGCATTAGTGGTTAGAACGAGGTTGTTGTTTTGACCTCGTTGTTGAGCCACGGGCGGTTTATGCACCCGTGGTTCCGAGATATAACCCTCTTAGTTCTGTGAGTATGCTCTATGTGGCCACATGAGCTTCTCTTAAACTTTTATGGCCAGAATCATTTATGTCTACCTTGTTCTGAAAGGTTAATTGACTGCCTTTTTCTCTCCATTAAGTGGTTCTGCATATATTCAGCCATATATAGTGATTAAGACCCTTTGGCCAATGTTGTCCTTTACTACCCTGCCCCTAACTTCTACCTATCTAACTCTACTGTATCTACCTGTTTAACATCTATTCATAGTTCTCTCTCATCCCTACTAGTCCTGATAGACCTCCTTATTCTTGATGAGGTCAAACTGCCATCGGCATTCACATTTTCTTCAACTGATTTAATTGACTGATTGTCGAGTAAGCTGTTATTTGTATACACGCATTTCACCTTTTCACTTTGCTGTACTTTGTGCTCTCTTTTTCGGTTCCTCAATTTAAATAAAAATTTATTTTTTCATAACTGTCATAAATGGATTTTTTTAACTCTTATGTAGTGGATTATTAATTTACTCAGAAGCATAGTAATTATTACCACTCTAAAAGAGCCCATAGTGAACTGCTGTGTTTATAATCCAGCTCATCTTTGGTTCTCGGGTGGCATATTGAGTACTCTTTTATGCATTTAACATGATATTTAGTTTTAAGTGGTTGGATGATAGCCATGATTGTACTTTTTTAGGGTTTGATTTAAATGAAGTGTATCCTTTAGAAGTAGAACTGTGCATCTTCTGAATGTAGATGATATGCAAATTTGGCATGGTGAAGGATCAAGGTTAAGGGCTCCAAATAGAAATGTAAAATCATGGGACTTAGAATGGTACCTTGAGGGCATCCTTGGTTGTCAAGGGAAGGGTTCAACATGGACTACTTTAGTGTGATTAGTTGAAAGGGATGGTTCAGGTACGAAGTGAACCAGTTCAGTACTGAACTGCCAATTCCCATACATGCCTTTATGGAGTTTAGAAGAATGCTGTGATTGACTGTGTTGAAGGCCAAGTAAAGTATGAGGAGTACATAAGAAAAGTGTCCCCCTTATCCACGAAGGAGAGGCTATCATCCATAAAGTTGAGGGCAGCAGTACCCATACAGCAGACAGCCCTGAATCCTAACTGGAAACTGTCTAGGAGATCATAATCCTTGATATGTTAATTGAGTGATAATAGCATACATTTTTCAAAGACTTTGACCAGGAAACAAAAGTGGTGTTTGCTTGCATCTTCTGTATTTAGTGACTGCTTATGATCTTCGGTGCTATTTTCCTTTGAAGTACATATGCAATTATGGCATTCATCGTAGTTTCAATCTCACCTTCTTCATTTGCATTGTGTATTTTAATGTTCCACTTGTAACATGGTCTTTCAACTATAATGTGCTCAAACGCATGTTACCCATGTTTCCGCCATAGAAATGCTCAAATAAATTAAGTAATAAATGCACATTTGATAACATTATGACTCATCATTTGAGTTACATGTGACTAAAATTCAAATCTTGAACAAGTGCAATTTCAGTTATGCCCAACCTGGCTTCATCCCGTTAAGTTTTATTTTTGAAAGTGGGCTTCTCCATGGAATCATTCAAATCTCAGGTAAGGTCGGATCTTGTATTTCTTAGAAAATTCCTATTCTGTGACCAAGGACTACAAAGTACACACATATCTTTGAACATTTGAATTCTTAATGTGACTGAGATTGCACAACAAAATGTATATATCTTGATACATGGCATTTATCATTTTACAATACTTCAATTAGGCACTTTCGGGCTCTTTAGGAGCTCTGCATGGAATCTGTGTTTGTGCCATCTGGAGGACTGTATGGAGAAAAACAACCCGAAATGGGAACCCTGTAAAACAAATCTGAACTTTATTCCTTACCCAATATGCACTACTCAGAAGGGAATGCAGCAGGCGAGGGATGGTGGACAGTTAGCTGCATTTTCCCATGCTCCAGAACCATTGTTTCCCAGAAGTTTACTTCCTCCTTATTCTGACAAACGGGGAATATGGACGCTATTTTTACATGTTATATCTAACAATCGTGAATCATGAAAGGCAAGTTTGTTAAGCATAACAACAATCCTGAATCAAAAAAGGTAGGTAAGTTTGTTAAACAATCTCGGAAGTCTGACATATTTTTGAGGGGCGTAGACTATCCCTTAACACACACAGAGCTAAATAAAGAATCAGAAAAAACTCTTAGTAGAAAATCAACAGTTTTACATGACTGAGGTCCATTGGTATTTCTCACTCCAAAAGGCTCAATTACAAGTGGTCCACAATTCCATATCCAGGCAGCAATGGGGGCTGCCTGCCAAACTGGCAATTCCAAAATCTGCCAGAAAACTGCAGTCCCCAAGGTTTTTACCAGGACATTGTACCGCCTTAAAGCATTAAAACCAATTCCTGCTCTATCTTACATTTTTATTTTTGCTTGTAATATGGGTCAGACCCTCTTTTTTGTCATTGTAAGAAAACATTAATTTTTTTCCCCGTGGCATACAATTAATGTGGTAAAAGGGATATAACACACAGATAAAAGCTGAGTTATAAATTGTCAACTGAAGTCGTCCCATAATGTGATAGTTGACTAGAGGATTTTATCATCTTGAGATCAGAGGCTGCCTTTCAAATGATAGCCGTCACCTACCTTGACACGACTGACCGCTTCCTGGGCTTGCATCATTCTTATGTTTTTGGAAGGATTTCGTTCTGACAAGAGCTGTGTGGAACCCAAGTAATTGGCAGCAAAGATGATTCCATCAATGAGATCTTCAGGTTCACACGGGCCTGGAACTAAAAGGAAAACGGAAAAAGTGTTCTCACAATGGGTAGTGTAGTGCAATTTCTTTAATGATACATGGACATGTTTTTTAATCACATATGCAGGAAAGTAGATTTTAATTTTAAATTGAAGAAGCATTCACACGATGGAAACGCATTTTTATAGGAGGGGATCTGGTAATTATGGGAACTCTCCATAGAAGAATAATCCACCTGTTAAAATTTGCTTCATAAAGGGCAGACAGAATTAAGGATTTTGATTTTGAGTTTGCAGATAGGGTACTCCTTCGTAAATATTGTGATGTATTGCCTGCCCTAGTAAAATAAATAAATGTTCCACAAAAAAGTATAGAGAGCATCTGACACCTTGATAACACATATATCTGCACAATATCAGAAACAATGTCCCTTGTACAAGACCACTGCATTCCTTAATGTGGATATGAAACTCTTTGGTAAGGTGCTCACCAATAGACCTGTGTTAACACTTCCGCATTTGGTTGACTCAAAGCAATCCATAATTGTGAAAAGTGGACTAACAAATGGCAGAGGAAAAAGGCAGGTTTGTGCACTGACTCCATTTTTCTACACTTTTACAATCAAAATTCAGGCACACAGATTAGAGAAACTTTAGAATACCTGGAACGCAACATACAGTGACAATAATTGCCAATGATATTGAGAGCAACAACCCTATCCTTCTCAAAGCAGTTGTAGCTTTATAGGGAAATGACAGGTTTGAAATGGAACATGAAGAAATTGGATGACTTCCGCCTCACATTATGTACAACAATGAGAGTGCCTCACCTGCCAACTTCATTAATTTTTTAAGAAACTGAACTGAAATATTCAGTCAATTCCTAGAAAATAAATGTGATGGTAACACTCAATGAACATATTTTCTTTTTTATTAGCAGAAATAAAACAGAGCACTGTTTTTTAATGTCATTTCATTTTTCAAGAAATGCTTTAGAAATGCTTAAAAACATAAGTCCTTCATCAATTACAGATCATGTGCTTACATCGAAGTGAATGATAGTCCATGTATCCTGAAAGGATTCAAACATAGTGAAAACAGTGAGAAGATGTGTGAACGATGAAAAAGTGGATTACTGTAGAAATATGCTAGGAGATCAGTCCAAATAATTCAATCTGTACATTTCTTGGAACAAAATCAATAAACCTATTCATAGCACCACTATAAATGTATAATAGATCAAAGCTTGGACAGCAAAGTGAGGGGGGGGGGGGCATCTATTCAGCACTCTTACCCTTCCATCAAAGTCTTTTCAAAAGAATGTTTAAGTCCAAATTTTTTGGCCCAGATGTCATCAAAACATTTCGACCTCTGGTCTCCTCAGAATTTGGACTAGTGTAATCGTCTCATTTTCAGGAAAGCATATCAAATGCCAGACAAAATCTAGGACATCTGATCTTGCAGTGGCGCTGCTTCCTAGATCACTTTGGTTGGAACGCAATCTATTTTGCAGGAACTGACTGAATTTTTCAGTTTGGTTTTGCTTGAAAACTTAGTGAAGTCAGCGGGCAAGGCACTCTCATTGTTGTATCTGTAGCCCAGCCTTGTCTCCACTTTATAGGAGTCCAATCCAATTTCATGACTCATTCAGTCTCACATTGGCATCATCAGACAATGAGGAGATCAGAGTGGTGAGCCTATTCAAAAAAGCCAAGAAATGTTGTACATACTTAGTAGCTAAAACCACTAACTCCATTGTCTCATTGGTTCAAGCCAATGGCCCTATATTATCCTTGAACATAAAAAGAGGCCTGAAATCTTAGACACACAAATTAGGATCAAACAGTTCATGTAAGTACCTTAATGGGCCTCATCTTTATGTATTACACCTTTCCAGTGCGCACTGATCATCGACATTTCAATGAAGTACAAACTTGTTTAGTGAACTTCATATGGGAGGACAGGAACTTAGATTTCCAATTAAATTGTTCTAACAGTCAAACTATAAGCAAGGTTTGTCATTCCTAGATACTTCCCTTGTAAGAAAATGCACTATTAGTTGGGGGAGGACTTGAGTCCTTCCCAAGTAATAACTCCATAATCTTGTCACGTGAACATACAAGTTCAATAAATAAACCTGGCTCAACCCCTAGTGCCTACAGCATAGGCAAGGCAGGCTTAACTTCACAAAAAGTGTGTAAAGTGTGTAGTAGTACCAAAGCAATTAAAACTTCAAAACACAGCACAATAAAATCCCACAACCAACTTCTACAAATGAAGAAATATTTCATAAGAAAAATGACACAGACATAATTAAAATCCAATGAAGGGTAAATGAGAAACAAATTGTTAAAGTTTTAAGACAAAAAGGCAGCACAAAAAGTAAAGTGCCAATCACTGTACACAGTTGACTAAGACCTAAGCACAAATTATGACCAGCCATGATGGAGTGGAGGTGGCAAGCAGTTTGTCTCAGACAAAGATTTTTACCTTCTCATTTAATCTCTGTAATGGAAGTGAAAATCCATCAGCAGGGCAAGGTCGTAGGCTGTATCCTTTGAAGTCTTCTCAAGGTCAGGTAGTTGTTAGACAAGGTCCTGCCGAAGCTGTTGGTTTTGGAGGAAAACATATCGAGCAGGAAAATTCTAATTTCTTCTCTCCATGAAGTACTATGATCTGTCTGATACTTTATATGCCTTTGCCCGGTCAAGTTTTCTAGCGTCAGACTTAAACTCTTGTTTGGTGCTCAAAAGCTTGCAGGTGGGCAAGCCTGAAGATGTATTTGAGGAGTTTCTCTCAAAAACAGATACTGTAGTGTAGTGAAGCCCTGCTGAAGCTAGAAGGTATTGGAAGTCCAATATTTATTTTTAAGTCTCAACTTTTGAAACAATTCCTCTTAGACACTTCTAAGGCTCTTAGGACCTTAGGGACAGTGCTTTGAGGCCAGCATTCATTCTAGCAGGGGCCACAAGCATGGTCCAGTCTATGCCCAACTGCAGCTGCAACTGTCACTCCAGGAAAAGTCAACTTGCAGCTTGTTGTGTCCCTGTAGCCACACAAGAGGTCAGACAACTGAACCTCGGAGTCCACTTCCCAGGAAGAAGTTAAATATGTCAATTATGAGTTAACAAATTTTGTCATGTTTTTGGGAATCAGAGCACGTACACTGGGGAATGAACATCAGTTCCCCTGTGTGCAGAGTTACAAAACCAGCAACCTCAGTCCACAAAAAGTAAGGGTGACCACGCAACAAGAGGTAATGTAAGAACATGGGTTACTGTTTGAGAGAGGTGGAAGGCCCACTCAAGCAACAACCACAATCCTTGTCAAGGTAAACCATGAAAGTCACTAAATCCCTTCCAGCGGTTCGCGTCTAAAATCCTTATGGGAAACAGCATGAGGAAAAAGAGTTTTGGGACCCCCCCTTTTTCTCTGCCTCCACTTGATGAATCACCCCAAAACTTTCCAAGCAGCAGCTGAAGTGAGTGCCAAACTAGTTTTGAAAAATTTGTGAAGATCCGTCAAATAGCACCAAAGTTATAGGCAAAATGTTCCTATGGAAACTAGGTCCTAACTATACCTACCGACTATCACCAGTGAGTAATATTAATATATATATTTATACAGATAGATGTCATAAAAAGATGTTTAAAAAAAATAAATATATTAGAAATTCACTGACAAAAAAACAAAGGTTAAAGTCATGTTTTGTTAGGTGATTATGTCAGTGATAACATTCACTTTTTGAACTAAAAAGCACTAAGTATAACTTGAGCCCCCACCATGTACAGCTTATGACCTCACATGGCATGTGGAACAAAATGTACACAAGTTGTCAGCTGTCACCTACACACAGGATTACTCTTCAACACAAACATATAAAACATATTCAATACCACAACACACCTATGATGCATTAGTAGCAAATTAGTTGTGTAAACAATTACACCCATTAGCTTGACCCTGGCGGTACAAAAATAGGGAGAAAAGTAATATGGTAGTTGCTTGTGACTATGTAAGTTATAAAACAAACTAGCACACTCATTGGATGATGTCATCAGTGATGTCATCAATTATTTAATTTGAGATGTCATCAGTGATGTAATAAATGATTTCATAGAACATATCATGAGTGAAGTTTCATGTGAGGTCATAAGCAGTGCAAGTTGGGGGGGCAAGTTATAGTTAGCGCAGATAACTCTAACTTGTGAATTTCTCTTTTTTTAAATTTCAAAACATGAATGATGTCACTGATATATTCACCTAACTATAACAATAATTTAACAATTTGTGTTTTCAGTGAATATCCAAGTTAAAAAAAATATATATATTTATTTTTTTATCTCACCCACCATATTGTTACTTTAACCTTTGCTTTTTTCAGGGAATTTCCAGTTTTTTTTTAACAAAGTAATTCTTAATTACTATCTCTAAATGCAACCTGTGCTGCCTGTGGCCAAGCCCTGCAACCAACATACACCATAGAGACAACTCCATGTTGCGCACAGTCTTAGGCCATTGACAGTCGGGAGTTGGCCATAGAGTCTGGCACTGGACCCCATACACCAGTGCTGTTTGTTTTTTAATGAAACGGGGGGGGCACACCCCACTCCTACCCAAGCCTTGTTGGGCCCAGGCTAGAAGCCTTGTTAGGCCCCATCCCGTGGGGCCTGGTGCATTATGCAGAGGGAGGAGGCATGCAGCACCCCTCCCTGTGCCACTTTTCACTCCACGGACCATATCTGGGGAGCTGCACTGTTAAAGGTAGGTGCCCTGGTGCCCACCCAGGAAACCCACCATACTGTTGCTGAGCATACAGCGGGAGTCAGCATTGCTCCCACCCACAGGGAGCAGCTCCAAATGTTTCTACCTATGGGTGGGGCAATGTTTTGATCTGTTTCTCTGCTCACTTCAGTGCAGACAGGGAAACAGATCACAAGTCCACTCCCAGTAGGTGAGAACATTTCTGAAGCTCACGCAAGCTGGCAGTCAATTTGGTGTTTTTCAAAATGCTCCTATGAAGTGAGAGCAAACACAGTTTTCTCTGCCCGCACCGGTGCAGACAGGCAAAACGCTATACCCCAAGGGTGGGCTCCCTGAGGCATAACATCTCATCCGGCCCCGAGGATGGAGTCCCAGGAGACATTAAAGGCTCGGGGGGGGGGCACCATGTGACCCTGTCCCTTCAAGTAATTGGCCTTGGGGTGGGCTGTACGGAGGCCTCTCGAGGCTCGGGAAGGGGGAGCAGGTGGCAAACCTTCCCCAACTGGTATTGGGATGGGCTCCCTGCAAATTTTGGAGGCTCGGGGACAGGGGATGTGCGTTCACAAATTCCAGCCCCAGGATGGGCTCCTTGGGGCCTCTGGAGGCTTGGGGGACATGCAGACTCCTCCCCTTTACGAAATCAGCCCCAGGAGTAGGCTCCCCAAGGCTAAGGTATTTAAATGCAGCCCGGCTGCCATTTTGGGCTTTTTTTCCAATCACACAGGAGTCTTGCGAGTTCACAGTATTTTTTCCAATGTTTTTTTCTTTTTTAGCCCCGGGAGTCTCTCTGGGTCTACTGTTGGGGCCTACGGGCTCAGAGTATTCCTTCCCTGCCCCCTTATGCAATTGTTTTTCTAGATTCAGGTCAGGGAATAACGCCCTGTGTCCTTTATCAGCTGCCAGCAACATTTTTCTGATGTTGCTGGCAGCCAGTCAGAGTGCCCGCTCTCACAGGAGTCTGAAAACCCACAGGAGTGAGATAGCCCAGGGGAAATAAAGCTCCCTGGGCCAATCAAAACACTCTATTTGTGAACTGGCACTCCTGTGAGAGTCTCTCTGAACACTTGCAAGCTCAACCGTCCAGATGTACAATTATTTTTGTCCCTTAATTTTACATCAAATCACAAAAACTACAACCTGTGGACCAATATTTTGCTTCCTGCAGAATTTGGTGTAATTCCTTTCAGCGTTTTTTGGTGCAGCATTGTATAAAGAAGTCTATGGAAAATGCACAGTGATTTTGTGTTTTGGGACTGTCCTTTTTTCTCGGCCTCCACTTGACTGATCACCCCGAAACCTTCCAGGAAGGAGCAGAGGTGGATTAACTTTTTGTTTAATAACATTTTGTGAAGATTTGTCATAGGACCAAAGTTATTAGCAAACCAAAAAAATGCTCTTACTGTAGAAAAGCAGACCTAACAATAACTACATAGTGGTGACCGCCATGTATCCCTTCTTTACACAGAGAAAAACTAAATTCAGTCTTGATGCCAATGTATTTTTAGATCATTTCTGCCTAGCACTTTCTCACGGTTGTCAAAATAGATGATAAAACATGTAATGGAGAAAAAATAAAATGATCACAATGAAAGGAAATTGTAGAACAGGTATACAGAATTAAATACTGAATGTTCATGACGTAGTGTTTAGATATAGGGAAACATTTAAAGCACAGAATTGTATGCCCGTCCAAAGTATGTTACATATATTGTCCAGAACATATTTTGCTTCCACGTGAAAGAAATACTCACAATAGATTTGATTACATTTCAAGCATATAATTATATTTCTTTAGAAAGAGCAAAATAGTTTTTTTCTTTTTATATATAAAATTCTAACCGTGGGAAGTATTTACCATGTAATAGAAAACCGATCATTTGCATGATTGTGTATCTTCTCTAAACCATCTTGTACAAATTGCTCTTTTTGCCTGTTTGTTTTCCAATCACTGCTCATTCATAAAAAAAATTGCATAGTACCACAGCACCTGTACCAATTCCATCATAGTAAGTTACTTATATGTAAAAAGCAGTTGTGTGTTCATATTTCAGTACACTAAAATACACCTTAGTTCTATGCACGTAGAAAACAAAACATCTAATGAGATAGTCCACTTAAAAAGCAATGACGCAAAGAGGGGTAAAACAAGCAAATGGATAACTTTAACCCAAAGTTTGCAGAAGCTCCTATGTGAAGGCCCAATCATTTTGTCTCAGGTGCACCAGAGTGAATATTGACCACATCCCAGTTAAACAGCTGCAGTCCCCCATAATTAGTGGTGGTATATCCTGAAGTCAAAATTTTAAAAAATGAATTGCGGGTGATGATCATGACAAAAAGCTGTTGACATTGACAAAAAGTTACTTTATAAGTGTACCAAACAATAAGCTTGTTGTTCCTTTGAATCATGATACTAGAAAGATCAGGAATTCAGTTATTGCTTCTATCACCTGGAGTCAGCAGCGTGGAAGGTCTTACATTCCTATTTGTGTCAGTTGATGTGGTTAACATTTATAAAGCCCTTAATCCCAGGTAGAACATTCACCATTGGTATGCCATCAGTCATACTTTTTTTTTTTTTTTAACAGTGGGATTTTAATCCTATCCTTCCTGTACTTCATTAGGGGCCTGTCTTGGATGTCAATGTTCCTTTCATAATTGGATTCCTACTTTTTCACACCAACAGACAGTCTGCTACAGGAAGCCGAAATCAGTTATCACAGGTGATGTCCAAAGTAGGGTCATTGTCTCATAGAGGCTCAACAAATCAATTGGTGGAGACAATGGCCCTCATCACGAGTGTCCTGGTTGCAAGTTCTATATGTGTTATTCCTCATTTGGATATGGAAAACAAGTGATATGAGTTATTTATCAACCTTAATAAATACTGTTTTCTGGAGTATTGGCATTTATAAGGTCCAATATAACTTATCCTTAGCTGGCCCTAAGAGTGAGCTCCTGGTGGTTGGCTGAATCAAGAGGTGACATCTTCAGATCGATACAGAAGGCACTACTACTCACATTTCTCAAAGGTGTCCTCTTGGTTGGTTGGTTGGTTGTTACAAATGAGATTGAAGATAATTTGATTCTTTCAGATAGACTCAATGGGAATCACCTTCAAAGAACCTGGAAAAGTAACTGTTTCAAAGCAAGTTTTCTTTCAAGTTAGAGCTCTTTATCAACTGATTGAATGCAGCGTGTAGCTTTAGATTCAGTTAAGCAAGTTTCTACATTTCCTCCTAGAAAACACTGCCAAATTATAAAGAAGAGTTGCACAGTGACAACCTACAGCCATTTAAGTCCAGGCTAATTTGGTGTTCCTTCTGTGTCTTGCACAGCACCCTTATACAGCTATTGAGAGCTTCTTTGAGTGCTTGTAGTGCTTTTTCACTCGGACATCTCTGGTTGGGTCTGGAAAGTATCTATACACACTCATTACTAGCCATGCTGAGGGTTACGACACCTACAAACTTTATATGACAGAACATCTATGCACATGTTCCATGGATGATGGACCAGTCCTGTGGCTTAAACATTTCACCGAAGTATTACGCTAATCCACATAAAATGGCAAGGGAACAGGCTTACAACCCCTTTTCAACTTGGAAAAGACTGTCAAAGGGAATAGTATCCATGTTCAGTTGAGTGGTAAACAGCATGGTTTTTGCAGAAAAAGGCCTACTCTTAATTGATGGGATGTCCAGACTATTAGGTGACCATGGTAATTCTCCAGAACCTTCTTCTCTTTCCGATGAGGTTTGAGGGCGAGCCAAATCCTTTGAAAATTGCCTTACTTCCACCAGATTTCTTAGATCCTGAATCCTGTAAATAAAAGTTTTCTAATTGTGACACATTCTGTGAACATGTTGCAGCAATGTTTGCCCTTTCTGTCAGGAACAAAATGTTTGTTGATATCTGTTTATCATGCAGAATTGCGAGCTCCACTTTGCATCATATATCATAGTCTGGGGTTTACTTAGGCTGATGAAAACCACTCACCTCTCAAAGACGTCTTCTGTTCTCTTCTCGCAAACTATCTGTTGTGATAATAAAGTCAGTCACAGTTTGGAATTACAGCCTGCTCTGAGGAAATCTCCTTGGTGGGGCTGTCTCTAGCCAAGTTGGGTCCCTTTGTCACTTTTAATACCGTTTCTTATGCCATATTGCTGAATAGACTACAGGAATTTGGATTCACGGAAATTGATTTGAATTGATTTATATCATATTTTGGAAACCAAGCCCAATGTCCTCTCTAGGAATCCTCCGATTTTCCACCTGGTATGTGGTGCCGTTGGGTTCTTCACTTGGCCCTACTCTTTTTAGCTTCATTAACCAATCTAGTTAGGGCTTATGGGCTGAGCCAGATGTCATATCTGGACACCCACACTATGGTGTTCAAATCCCAGAATGAGGAGTATCTAGGAAAAATTTCACTACCTGCATGATTGAGACAGCTACTGGATGCAGTACAACTGCTTGAAACGGAACGGGAAAAAACTGAGGTTTTGTTGCTTGGTAAGTAATTGCCATTTTGGTTTTTATTAAAGTGACCGCAACAACTTTGAGGAACTCCATCGGCATTAACTTATGCTAGAATCCCGGGAGGTTTTTTGGGAGAAAAATTATTCTGTATTTGTTTGGAAAATCAGCTATCTTTTACCACTCGTATTAAAAAGGTTGTATTCACCTGTTCTCTAATTTTGTACAAATTATATAGACTACTTCCCCTGCTCCTGACTACTTCTAAGAAGACAGTAGTCAAGGAAGACTTAATCCTTGATTACCTCTTGGGTGGATTACAGTAATGTCCTCTATCTGGGTCTGCCTGCCTCCCTATATCATTCAACATTTGGCTGCAAAAACGATCTGACAAAGCTCACATCAGTATCCACCCACTTGGAAAAACTTCACTGACTTCCATTGAAAAAGAATAAGGTTTAAAATGTTATGCTTTACTCATAAAGCATACTAACATCTAGGACGAAGACATCTTTGCTGTAAAATGAAAAAATGTATATCCCAGGGAAATTCTTAGCTGGGACAGCAAAGGTGAAATACACCATACAGGTTGACAGATCTTTTTTGTTTTGGCGCCCTCTCTCTGGAATGCACTTCTGTTTCCTCTTAGAGATAATGAAAACCATAATTCCTTTCGGAAACAGCCCAAGATATGGCTTTTTCAAAATAGATAATTGTCTCCAATGGTTATATTTCTTGTATGCTATGGGTCTTAGTACTGAATCACACTTGGGTAGCTATTAGGCTTAAATAGTCTCATTTCTTCAGGTGTCAAAGTGGGCAGGCTCAGAGGGGCAGAACATGGCCATAATTTTTTTAACTGACCAAGGGCCAGATGTAGGAAGATTTGATTTTGCGACTCAGAAATTGCGAGTCGGTGCGACTCACAATTTCAGAGTCGCAAAATCATATGCAGAATGGTGTCTGAGACACCGTCTGCGGAATGGCAAGGGGGTCGCAAAGACCCACCTCATTACTAATAATGAGGTGGGTCGCAATTTGCGACCCCCTTGAGATTCCCTGCACTCACAGGGATGGTGGCCTGCTGGAGACAGCAGACCTCCATGTCTGTGACTGCTTTTTTAATAAAGCAGTGTTTTTTTTTTGTCTTGCAGCCCGTTTTCCTTTAAGGAAAACGAGTTGCAATACAAAAGAAAAAATGAAACCATTTGGTTTCGTTTTTGCAGAGTAGGCAGTGGTCCATTGGACCACTGCCTGCTCTAGAAAAATATTTTTGGCGACATTCACAAAGGGGAAGGGGGTCCCATGGGGACCCCTTCCCTTCTGCGAATGAGTTAGCATCCACTTGACATGGGTGCTAATTGAGAATTGTTTTGCAACCTCGTTCGAGGTCACAAAGTAATTCTGCATCGCGGTGCGAATCGTGAACAGGAAGGGAACACCCCTTCCTATTTGCGAGTCGCATTCCCATTTTGCGGAACCGACTCGCAAAATAGGATTTTGCATCGCGATGCGCGTTTTGCATGACACAAACCGCACATTTCGTAGTTTGCGCCATGCAAAACGCTTCATACATCTGGCCCCAAATGAGTTCCCCAATTTTATGTTAAAAAAGGCAACCATGCTGGGATGGCTAATTATGACATTTGAGATGCCTCAGTTGAAGTAGAGGCCTCCTGTGTTGTGAAGCAGCAGAGGGAGGAATAGCTAGATGAACAGGAAACAAAGTATTCTTGATAGGGTACCTGCTGGCTGAAAGAAATGTAAATGTGCGCATTTGGTTAATCTGCCAATGTAGAGGGTGCTTGGAAGCCAGTATTGGCTTTAATTCATGGAGTCACTTGAAAAGTATTCATTTTGGGAGGTATTGTAAGGTGACCTCATTAGATGTGGAGTGCATGCTTTTAATGGACCGGTATAAAAATGTTTGTGCCAGGTACAGTCTGCACATTACTCAGATCTACATTTTGTAAGCATTTTGAAGCACGTTTTTGTCTTAAACCAAAATCTATTTGTGTACTTACTGGCAGCCAATATTATACTGTGTGCAACACAAGTTTAAAAGAATGACATGCATATTCAAGGTGCTTTCTGTCACAAGCTGGGACCTCCTAACACTAAAAGCACACATCATTATTCCCCACTGCACCAACCGGAATTCAGATCTGTGCATCTCTGGTTACACACTCAGATATCTGGAGTGATCGCATTAACCAACCGAAGTTTTACAAAATAACATATTGTCTTTCGCCGTGTTGGACCTGGTCTTTTCTGTAGGGTTATCCCCAAATCCTTTTCCTCCTCTTACTTTTTACTGAGTTTGTTTTTCTTGGTCTTAGTGTAATTTATCACTGCTAATCAGTGCTAAAGTGCTTGTGCTCTCTCCTTAATATATGGTATACTGCCTTATACCCAATTGACATATTTAATGTACTTATAAGTCCCTAGTAAAGTGGCTCTACATGTGCCCAGGGCCTTTAAATTAAATTTTACTAGTGGGACTGCAGTACTGTTTGTGCCACCCACTTAAGTAGCGCTTTAGACATGTCTCAGGCCTGCCACTGCAGATCCTGTGTGTGTAGTTTTAAATTACCATTTGACCTGGCAAAATAAACCTTCTGCCAGGCCCAAACTTTCTTTTTTAATACATATGTCACCCCCAAGGTATGCCCGGACAGTGCTAAGGTCAAGGTGTAACGTATTTAAAAAATAGGACATGTACCTTTAAGTATTACATGTCCTGAAAGTGATAAACTCTTAAATTCGTTTTTCAATATTACAAGGCCCATTTTTCTCATATGATAACATCTGAGTTGCCTTATTACATTTTATAAGTATAATTTCCAAATGAGAAGCGATAACTGGGTTCATGGCTGATGTCTTTGGAATCCTAATTTAAAATCCTAATGTATGATGGAGTCAAATTTTAAGTTACAATTCTGAAAAACCCACTTTCAGAAACTTGGTATTTTCTTGCCTTAGCCATTTGGTGGCTGCAGCCTTTCTCTGGTCACATAACTGGATGTAGTTGTCAGTTGGGCTTTGTGTATTCCTCCCAGACAGCCACAAACAATAGGAGCTTAGATGTGACTGGATGGGCCATCACTAGCAGGATGGGAGGAGGAGCTAGGTCCACCCTTACTTACACCTGAATAGGCTTTGTCCTGTCCCCACACAAAGGGCTGCATACCCTCTGCACCTCTGTAGTTAGTATGGACCTACGGCTAGGCAGGCAGGGGATCTGTGCACTTAAAAGGCAGGCTTCTAGAATCTTCTCCCTACTTCAAAGACACATCTCAGTATAGAAGTAGGACTTCAGTCATTAACTCTACAGTACACTTCTGGATACTCTGCCAGTAAGGAGGACTGCTGTGCTGCTATAATGACTTCCACTCTGCTGGGTTGCTGCTCTGAAGGAACTGCTGCCATGATGTGCTCACCTGCTGCCCTCTTGCCTGGGTGAGAAGAGCAACCACGGTCTGTCTTCTAATGTATCATAGTTGTGTCCTGATTGGCAGCAATAGTGACACCCTACGTTATACTTAAGTCAATACAGGAGTACAAACAAACTAATGGTGTGCAGAAACAAAACAACACCTTATATTTCATTAATACAATAGAAAATGGGATATCCAATGCTGGTTCCTGAAGTCTGTATCTTGACAAATTTTCAGGCTCTCTGCATGAGATACATTTCCATAGAAGTTATCATTCTGAGAATCTTCCATGACTTTGGCCCTTCTGCACCAATGTTGGACACCCCCACATAGCCACCCTTCTCTCAACCAGGTCAGTTAGCTTAATGAAGTAATGCACCCACTGCAGGGACGTTGTTTTGATCTCTTGGTCACAGATTTGAATCTTGATTGGGCCCGTAAGACCATCAGTCAGAAATGGAAAACATGAGTATTGGGTAACAATAAACATCGGTTATTTAGTGCCAAGATACACGTGGGGGAATTTGTGCTTCTCAAATAGACATTGTACTTTATTTTGTGTTTTTGTGAGGATTGTCACCCCAATCAGGTCACATTTTCTCATTCTGATACGAGATATGTTTGAACAATGTAGGAAAGCAGACTAGAAAAAAAATACTGTCTATTTAAAATTAAAATATGAAATATATTTGTATGCATCTGCTGCATTAGCTGACCTAATAAAGCAATTATGTCTCAGAATGGTGTTGCTGCAACTAAAATAAACAGCGATAATGCATGTATATCAAAGTCCCCGGATTTATTGCACTTACGTCGTTTACATATTCTTCTGGTATACAATGAGTGTGATGGAGATGGGCCGAAGCATGAAGCGAACAATAACACTTTAACAGCTTAGTCGCACCTCAAATAACAAAGATATGATAATCTGTGAGATACTCACCATCAACAAAGCTTGGAAAAGATGTGACCTTCTTTGTCTGAAAAGAGTTAAAAGAAAAAAACGTTTTTACCACAATATACAAACGCACTTATCTATCCGTGCAGCACACGGTTGCTTGGCAAACGTGACAAGGTATGTGAGGCAGTGTGCAAAATACATATGCGTCCTGTTGATAGTGGCAGATGGCAGTGGAGAATGAAACCAAAGGAAATGCACTATTTATGACGTCATGTGTGCGACTACAGCAGAGAAGGGCAAACACGTGCACAGACAGAAGGTAGTGACGATGTAACTCATCTAATGAATAAGAAAACAGTGTTTTAAAACGTAGTGGTTTATGGCTTCGAAATATTTAACGAAAAAGGGATGTCTGGTAAGTTTCTTATCGTTTTGTTTAACAAATCGTGTCTTTTATTGTTCTCTTTCGGGTTATCATGCCCTTCTTTCATATTGCGAGTGGGACTTGAACATACTTTTCTGTTCCACAGTGTTCAATAAGTGGCATCTAGTGTTTTTAATGGTACTTTTAATTGTTAAAGTGTGAACATGTTAAGTGTAATAGCCGGTAATAATAGTTAGAACTAATTAAATAAAACTATTAACTATAGAAATCAAGTTAACTTATTTAGCTTGGTCCAAGGACCGCCAAACCAGCAGTCAAACCGCCGCACTCCCGGCAGTCCGACCGCCAGATTACAACCCTGGTGGTCGGACCGCCAGGGGTACGCTACCACTGGCAGGATCCCTTATCCTGGCTGGGAGGCGGCAGTCGGGGTTGTAACCAGCCATGGGGGCGCTGAACTCAGTGCCGCCTGGCTGATTACTTACCCACTTTCTGGCAGCCTTTTCATGGCAGGAACTCTGCCATGAAAAGGCTGGCAGAAAGCGAGCGGCATGGGTAGTGCAGGGGCCCTCCTAACCAGCACCATCGGAATGTCCACTGTCTTCACTGCAGGGGCCCCCCTGTACGAGGCATTGGCCTCAGCTCCATGTGGAGCTGAGACCCATGCTGCTGCAGTTTCCACTGGGCTGAGGTTTCGGCCGGTCAGCCCAGTGTAAACCTTGTAATGGGACTGGTGAGGAGACCGCCAGCTCCGTGGCAGTCTCCTCACCATGAGTCTGGCGATTGGCTTTCCCGACCACCAGACTCGTAATGAGGACCTATGTGTCTAGCTTTAAAAATACTGGAATTTAACAGGGTGACAGTGCCATCGGTTAAAATCTTAAAACATTTAAGGAAAACCTTTATTTTGTAGTCAGCCGCCTGAATGTTGCAACAATGTGAAAACTATTGTGGGTCCAATTCACAAAATAATTTCATCACGAGAAGTAATACTACAGGATTACACTACAGGAGTACACTTTCAGGTAATTCTTATGTGCCTAAGCGAATCAGCCCTCCATTACCCAACTGTCTGTTGTTGAAAGTCCAAAGATTGAACAGCCCCTTATATTTGTAGTAACTGTTTATGAATATGATGAATATTCCCATTTGATTCCCATTGTAGATGTTTTGGAGCCAATTCAAAAAGGCATTGGAAGAGTATATAAAAGAGTACTACAGGACCACTGGTTTATGTACTCCTAAATGCTTTGGTGTGAGGCTGCCTTTGTAAACCTAAGTCCAATACGTGGTGACTGTATAACTGTATGAGGTAAGACAAGGAGACAATGATTTACTAAATGAAGAACCCTTATTTTTTTTATTTTTTTTATTGAAATTCTACAGAAACTACAAAGTCCATCTAGTGCTAAACAGCGTAACAAAAATACAAATACAAACAGGCAGAGAAAGAGTACAATAATAACACTGCATTCAATTGTTGACAATATCTGTTAATACCAGCTACAGTTAATGTGCCGTTCTTGGCCATGGTATCGCTCACAATAGCCCATGACTGATGGTGTGTTACACAAGGGTTGAAGCATATGATGTGAGGACATAATTACCCCGAAAAATCACCTTTCTAGGTAGGGGCGAGTAGGGAAGTCACTGGTAACATACCTCATCATGGGAGGAAGGAGCCTGAGTGACTCTGGCTGCAGAGAAGGTTGGGAGGAAGGCAAGGTAGGAGGTAAAAGTAGGCCAAATATCTTTCGGACAGGGTCTCTGAGGTGAGTTGTTCTTGGCAGTAGGTCACGTCGTGCAGCCAGTCATCAAGCCATGGGGTGGGGCGACAGCCGCAATGGGTCTGTACTTCGCCAAGAGGAGCAATGTGGCTCTTAGGCGTCAGGCCCCAGTGGGACCTCCTTGACATATCCTAATAGAGCAGCCAGGGGAGTTAGTGAGAGAAGTAGTCAGTTATTACAGCAATAGCATCATACACACATGTTCTGAAGCAAGCCACTGCAGGGCAATTCCACTCAAGGTGGAAAACTGAGGCATTGTCCTAATTGCTCCTAAGGCACTGTGTGGCCTCAGAGAGGCCCATGCGGTGCATCTGGAGAGGAGATTGGTATAGTTTATGGAGAAAGCGAAGGAGCAGTAGGTGCAGTCTGTGGGTAGAAGAGAGTGCTTTAATCAATGTGCAGCAGTATCACCATTGCACTACAGGGGGGTGTTGTTGAGCTTTGCCTGCCAACCAGAAAACACCATAGGGATAGATATAGGTGACTTGTCTTTCACAGCACTGTAAAGTTGCTTGATCAGCTTGCTAGGTGAGGAGTTGGTCAGCAGTGTGTCAAGCGCACGGTGAGTAGAGGGGGCTCTGGAGAAGGTGTTGTGGAGGGTGCAGAGAGTTGCACAGAGACAATGATAAAGGAAGATGTACAGTTGGATGTACTGTGGGATTGCACTAATATATAGTGTAAAGGAAAAAATTGATCTTCTGGATAGAGGTCACCTATTCTATGAAGCTGCAATTAGGTAAGCTAACATTGTACCCCATAATCCAATGCTGCCAGCAGAAAAGGGTACCCATTTAGGGGTGTATTGGGTGAGTCTAAGCAATCAATGCAGACTCTGCCCATATTTTTATTAAGCAAAGTGGGTTTATGAAGATTTGTAATTCTCCATCAGAATTATGTAGTGATTTGCAGGAACGTTTGCATTCAGGTTGTGATCTATAAAACAACAGCTTTTTGTAAGAAAGGGGCAACTGGTTGCGGGAAGACTAAAGAGGTGGAGGAGTAAGGGATAAATGAAATGTTTATTTAGCCATCACGGTAAGCTATGCAATTAGAAAGCTCATGTGTTAAAGTACTTGCTGCAGAAGCTTGTGCATCGTCTACAAGCCAATAAATCATAACTGTAAGAGATAATTCAATGGGTTGATAGCTGCAGAGAATTTTGAAAAATATGCAAGTGACAGGCACCAGACCTCACAAGATAGTTTTATGAGTTAAGATACTGAGTTCAGTGAACACTGTGCAAGTTGATAGTCACAAGTTCTTATCCCAGAAAAAGCTCTGTTAAGTGGCTGCTCCAGAGGCCTCTTTGTGTCCTGCCTCTCACAAAGGAAGACAAAAAATGTAGGTGGTTAACAGTGTGCCCAGTCTTCTATTTGAGCTGACAGATGATTGTCTTATTAACCTTATTGAAGTAAATGTGAGCAAGGATTTTAATAATGGCCAAATTTTAAGGTACACCAGCAAAGATGAGGGAATTTCTTACTTACTTGAAAAACAATGTTTTGTCAATTTGTCCAAGGCTGGCATAGTTAATGGCACCCAAGACCTGGAGCTGGATGTGACATTGAACATGAAAATTAGACAAGGCTGCAGGTATATGTATTCCCCATTTAAAAATGAATAGCTGTGGGAAAACTCAATGGCCATCGCTCAGTGCTTAGTTTGTAAAAAAAACAAAATAAGCACAGATCTGAGATAATCCTCAGAAGGCCACTGCTGAAGTTGCCAAATACCAGTATTAATGCAGTCTACTAACCATTACACTCTTACAAATGTGGCAATTCAGACTATACCAGGTGACTTAAAAGTATAAGAATGACGTGGGCACACTGGTATTATAATTGTTTTAATGGTATATCAGATTGTTAAGCACTCTGCTCTTGTGTTTTAAAAAAAGAGACTAGCAGTGCCACAATGTGGTGTGTTGTTAGAAATACATGCTGGTTTTGAGAATTAAGTGCCAGTGCTGAGCACTGGCAAACACTGGCAGAAGTTAAGCACTGCCGCGGCTATGCCATGTCATCTTCTTTCCCAGCTCCTTAATATCTACCTTTAGATTTAAAGCAACAGGGAATGGAAACAGTGTGGGGCAACTCAAAAGTCGACTTATTAGATGGCAATATGCTCAATTAGAAGGCTTCCTCAAAACTACATAATATGTATAAATTGTTTCACGTTTTTCCATGTTCCTGCAATGACTTGCCCCCAAAAGCTATTTTCACTTTAATGGCCTGTAGCTAATACCATGAACAAAAGTAGAGTTCAAATAAAATACTATTTTTGCTAAGTTCGGTTTGAGATACGTTACAGAAGTGATTTAGCCATTGTTTTCAATGCTTATTAAAAACCAAATTCAATGGTGAAATTCAATTTCTGATAAATATGCAGAAAACACCAATTTTAAAAACATTAGATTTGCCGGCCTAAATCTCCAGCAGGATAATTGGCATTAGTCAAGCAGCACATGCCATCCTATCAGTATTCTCCACTCATTGAGCATTGAAACTGCTCGCGGAAAAGGAAAAATGGCTTAGGCCTTTTGGAAGGAAGACTTGGGTGTGAGGTATTTGACTACCCTCAGCTCAGGAAGGGTGTGAACTTTATTAAGTTGAAAGGGGCCAGGGTGAGGCCTTCCCATTCATAGGTAAATGTAATGAGAGGCAGGGCAAAGAGAAGCCATTTGAACGCAGGGTACAGTGTTGCCAGGTTGGCACCATCCCAGGTGGAGTTGGTCATAGAACCACTTTGGTGTGGTTGGGGAGGAGGGGACTGCTCATTTACCTACGTACACTCCTGGCTGGAACACCAGCCCCCTCCATGTACTAAAGGCATTTGCAGAATTGGAGTTTACTCAGAATAATGCACTCTGGGACAGTTTGCAGTAAGGCAAACAGGATTTGCCTCAAATGTTTCAAGGTCTGCCCTCTGGAACTTTTTTTCTCATTGGTTAGGGAGTGTCCAGCAGTCATCCTCACCCACTGGCTGTTGAATCCTACAAAAGTGCTACTTCACCCCCAGTTCATCAGACCACTTACTGAACCTGAGGAAGAACAAAAGAGGTCTTTGATCTGCATGGAGACCTAAGGGGCTGCGCCTGCTCCCACTTCTACACAGTACTGAAAAGTGAATTCCAAAGGTCAATTGACTGACATTTTGTGTGGCTACGGGGACACAACAAGCTGTAAGAGGCCTTTTCCCTGAAGTGACCAGATAATCATTGACAACTGGACCTGGATTGGTCCCTGCTGGTTCCCTGTGTTGGAGTGTGTCCTGACCCCTAAGTGCTGTTCTTGAGGTCCGGGAAGATTTAGAAGAGGCCAAGAAGAATGCCCTCAGAAAGTCTTGCTGCAAAGGTGTACGGCTTTGAGAGGATTTTGTTCAATACTGCTTCTAGGCTTGCACTGCTGGATGATTTTGAATGGCAAAAAGTGCCTGATTTAGACTTTGGCAGATGGGGTACTCTGTCATACAAGTGACTGAGTACCCTTGTCTGCCAAACTCTTATTCCATCAGCCTCACTTAGAGATGGAGGAATGTAGGGTTTCTGTCAAAGGCATCCCAGTTGAGTCCTTTGACAGTGAGCTTCCCCCAACAAGAGATGAATCTTCCCTGGTCTAGGGGTCACTCGTGTTTTGTTGTTGTTTTAAAACAAGCTCCGACTGTAGGAGTTTGTGGTTTTTATACCTGTCAAAACAGATGTCAACCATCCACAAAACATGCACCTTGAAGGGAAGCACTTTGATGGCGGCTCCCTTCAAGGAACAAAGATGGCCACTAAGCTGTACTGGCTATACATTAAGATGGCAGAATGTCCTCCGCCACCCTGACGGATGGAGCACCATCTGTCAGGCTTAAAATCAGGCCCTAAGTCTGGCTGAAGTTTCAAAGAGCACCTGACTGATGAAAGGACTTTGTCAGATGCCAAATTACATTTTCCCACTCAGATCATTCTTATAACCAACGGCTTCAGCAGGATCTAGTTCACTGCCTGTTTGACTTTGAGTGGACTTCACCTGATATGGACTGCAACTGTGCTGCACTGGAATGTTCAGACTTCCAGTTAATAGTGTAAGTCAGAAGGTAAAATCTTTGGCTGTGATATCCCCCTTTGTGTATCTGACCTGCACTCCATCGTGGTTAGCCTGTACTCACAACTAAATCCTTTTCGTCTGAACAGTTACTACTGAATTGTGTTTTACTTTACTTTGGTGTTTCTGATCTAAAAGTTTAAAAATTCATATCTTCAGTTCACCTCATTGAATTTGAATCAATTTCATGTAAGTTTTCTAATTACACTATTTTCAGAAATTGACTGTGGGATTTCCGTAGTGTTTTTAATTGTTTGGCACTGATAAATACTTTGTACACCTTTCCTTAAGTTTAGGCTGTCGGTTTTGTGCCATAGCAACCAGAGATGTAGCCCAGGTTTATTTAACTTGTTGATTGGCCCTACCAAGATTGTGGACTGTTACTTGAAAACCACTTATATCCTCCACAAATAACCCAGTTGTGTAGGATTATATTGTGTTTCTTGCATTTATTGTTTATTTTTCTATGTTTATTTTGTAACTGGTTGCTTTAATAAGATGGAACAGTAATAAAGCTAAACAAAAATAAGCAATACATATGTAGTATTATGTTGGTAAGACTGCAATTCTTATTTAAAAGCCCACCTGTAATATCTTTATTACAGTCAAGTTGTGACAGCTCTAGGCATTTGTAATAAAGAAATGAACTAGCTGCTCATACATTCTTACATTTTAGTCCTGACATCGGAATTAGGACTGGGGAAAAGTTAGATTTTGCCTGAAAAATTCTCAAAAATACACCATTATGCCTTGTCACATAATTACACCACTGTTAGCGGCAAAATACCACCACGGGGAAAACAAGAACAACCAGAACTTAAGCATCCGTTCTCATCAAAAAATGTTTGCACTTTTTTAGTGTGAAATGTGTCCTCAGGTCAAATAATGACTCAACAACCCATTTGGCACTCAAATATAGCACTAAATCACAGATTTAAATTTAGTGTAAGTATGCATAATATCTCCTCTTTGTCTTGAAAATTTGTGTAATTGCATGAAAGCAAGTTAAAAGAATTTACTGCTTAGTCACAATCCCTGCTGCCGGGCAGCCAGGGAGTAAGGCAGGCCATGAAGCACATTTGGAGCTGCAGATAAGACAAAGAAAAAGAGAACTGTCTTTTTATGCTCATATATTTCTTGTAGGAAATCCACCTTTTCTGTGTGGCCACCCCCAATTTGTTTGCCTTTTTAAGGGTTCTTTATTTTTGATGAGTTTAGACTTCTGCACAGTTTAGCCCTGCTAACCAGTAGTGAAGTGTTTGTGCCCTTTAAACAAGTTTGAATTAGCTTTTTTCTAATTGGCATACTTAGCTTACGTCCTAGTCCCCAGTATATGGTGGACTTCACCTGGTAAAGATTGCAACTGCTGATGGTGTAGAAAGAGCATCCAGTGCCTGTAAGTTCAATGCCACTGGTGTACTTCAGCATGTATTGTGCCATCCACTACAGTGCCCAGCTGACTTCAGACCAACCTCTTTATAGCCTTCCAAAATAACCCTTTGGACAGGAAAAAACCTAGTTGGTCACCTGAATATAGGGCTTGAAAGCCACAAGGAAGGCTGCATGTTATTTAAAAGTGATACATGTATTTTCACTGTCAGGTCTAGCGGTCCTATGTAGAAAACCAGAATATAGTTTAAAATACTAATACTGATACTTTGAGGCACTGTCCTGCTTGCTTCGCTGGAGTGGGAGCATTCCACATCTAGAGCTGTGGGGGGTTGACCTGAGGTAAAACCGACAGGCTGTGAAGCGCCCTTTTGGTGCCTCAGGCAGGCAGCGGCGATTGCCATTGGGGACCTGTTCCTCCATGCATGGCTGCCTAAATGGCTTTGCTGGGAAGACACTGCAACGAACTCATGAACAATGACCAGGGGCAAAGGTGTTCGACCAAGATGGACAAATTTGCTTTCCCCAAGGATGCATCTGCAGGAGTGGAGCCCCAGGCTGCACAGAATCTCGCTACCATGGAGAGCCCGGGATTGGCACTCTCACTCTCCAGGATATTATGACAGCGATCCAAGTAGTGCAAACCTCTCTGAAAACAAGAACTGACTCTGTCTCAATTGAAGCAACCCTGGTGAGAGTGGACCTGCGCAAAATAGGAAGTCGGATGACAGAGGTCGAGGAGTTGATTATGACTCTCAAAGTAGACTCAGGAACCCTACAAGCTCAAATCAATGAGCTGCATGGTTCCAGACGGGCCTTAGAAGCTAGGCTTGAAGACAACACAAAGGCCGCTCGAAGCACAAAAATGTCCGAATTGTAGAGGTCCCTGCAAAGTCGAAATGAGGGCCTTGGTATTTTACATATTTGACTAATGCATGGGACTGGCTGGAAGACAAAAGGTGGAACTTGACCTCGAACACATTCCAAACACCAATGGAAAAACCTGAACAAACTTTTGAAGCCAAGCAGTTCTCCTGTTTCTCACCGCTGGAGTGGGTCCCCAAAGGAATCCTCCCTGTGAGGGGCGCCCAACTAAAACATTGGACGTACTTGTTGAAACATGTTTAAGAGCTACACCCAACTTCCCGAATCATTACCTTTACCATGACGACTCGGGTTGCATTGTAGTGCAAGTCTTTCCCTCTTGTTTACTCTATTCTTATCCGCAGTCGATATGGCCAGATGAGAGACTTCATTGATGGACACACTGCAGTGGTAACTTTCTTCCTAATGGGAAAGGGTTGAGGGAGACCTATCAGCACTGGTCTCACCCACCTACAGTTAATTATGTTGTTTAAGGGTGACAGGCACTCTGAAAAGTTGGAGAGTCAGGCAGTTTAAGGTCTGCTATGAAGTGAGACAGGGTAGCGGGATTGGTTTCGGATTTTGTTTTTTTTGGTTTATCATGTTTTTTCTGCCATACTGTTTGTGTAGCATACTTGCATTGAAGTGCCCGCTTGCCCCTTGGCCCATCCCTTTGGCCCATCCCTTGGCCTCTGCTGCTAAGGGCTGAGCACACCAACAATTGTGACCACCAGGTTGAATGCACTGACCCTCAAACTCATCCTCGAATGTAAGGAGGATAAGATGAAACAAGGAGTGGTTCCACAATACCTTAAACGCCATTCCCCAAATGTGGTCCTCCTTCAGGAGACTCACTTAGAGGCACTACCTATTGGACACTTGATAGATGGGGTTATAAAATGTTTGCCCACGCAGGGTGTACCACTGGTTTGAGAGGAGTGGCCATCCTACTGAATAAAATTGCTTCCGTTCATTGAACACAATACCCAGCCTTGGAAGATATGTAGCACTTTCTAGGATATGGAAAGGTCCACCAATAAATAATATTTTTGTATATATTCCTCCCCGACTACATGCAGCTGTACTTGCCAACCTCACTGTCCTCCTTCTCCATCTGCCCACTGGAGACCTATTACTTGGAGGGGAATTTTAACTTGGCACTTTGCCCCATACTAGAATGCTGTCCACCCCCTATGACTGCCTCCCGCCATGCAAGTGGAATTCTCCCATCAGCTTCTGGACGACTTCTGGGACCAGTGGATACCTGCCATACCCACATCCCAACACTACAACAATACACCTTCCACTCAGGTGCACATGGGAGCCCGTCACGCATTGACTATATCTTCACTCTGGGGCACCAGCTCCCTCTCTTTAAAGAAGTTCGACACTTGGTCAGAGGCATCCCCGATCAATCCCCTCTCTGGGCGGCCTATGGTTTCCCAGACCACTTTGACCACAGACATGTCATGCTCAACCCTTGGTACTTCAAAATTCCCTTTGTTGGAAAGTGGGTTATTTGTAAGGGCAGGTAAGTACCTACACCAAGCAATAGGCCACTAACCCCCACTTAGGTCCACTTAGATCTCAATATATTAATCCCAGTTCAACCCTTGGTAGCTTGGCAACGAGCGACAAGGCTTAACTTAGGAGACAAGTGTGTAAAGCATTTAAAAATCACAAAACACTAAATAAGTAAAACACAAAACACAATAAAAACCCAACACTTTATAAAAATAGATTATGGGGGTCATTATGACCCCGGCAGTCGGAGATAATGTGGTGGTAGTAGCCGACAGGCTAGCGATACTTACCGCCACATAATGACATTTGCGGGTTGGCTGAAGCCAACCCACCAATGTACCACACCGACCGCCATTATCTCCAGCCCGGCGGCTGCTATTGTGCCGGTGACGGTATCATGACTGTGCCTACCTCCGTGGCATTCATAACGCCCAAAAACCATGGCAGTAGGCCCTATCAGTGACAGGGAATTCCTTCCCTGTCACTGATAGGAGACCCCTTCCCCCCAGCACTCCCCAGACACCCTCACCCCCTTCATCTATGCTCCCCCTCCCTTCCAACCTCCCCCATACACACATGCAGGCACACACATATTCATTCATTCACGCACACATACGCTCACACATCCACACGCAGACACACATTCTCATTTCTATTCATACATGCACTCACACACATGCATATACGCACGCAAACAACACTGAACACACACTTGCATTTATTCACACACAGCCACAACACCTCCAACCCCCTCCCCTGTTGGAAACCCGACTTACCTGTATTCTGGGGGTCTTCTGGCAGGGGACGGGGCGCTGCTACCGCCAGCAGAACACCGCCAGGCCATATTATTTTTCATAATACGTCTGGCGGCAGTCTATTGGCGTGGCGCTGCTGGTGGTAGCAGCGCCACCTCAACGCCATCCGCCAGCATGGCCACAGCCGGATATCCACCCTTCTTGTGGCTGAAATCCGGCTGTGGTCATAATTTGACGAACGGATGGTAGGCCACTCACGAGGTAACACTGTTACACTTACTTTCAGAAGTGTTTCTTGATTCAGGAAAGTGGTCCACAACACCAGCCAAGGGTTCAGAGGCTCTGGTTTGCCTCCTGGGGCCTGGGACTACAACTCACACAATGCACCTCTTCAACTTATGAAGTTGCTCCAAATGTCTCCAAACTTCTGTCTCTTCTTCCAGAGGTCCTTTTTGGGCCCTTTAAGAGTCCACATTTTGATCCAATGTCCCGGAAGCTCTGAGTTGCTCCTTGGGAGTTGGGGCTAGAAGTCCCAGAATGCACCTGGTCAGAATCCTCAAATGGCCACTGGATGCTGGTCAGCTGGGCTCTGCTTGCAGGACTTGACGTAGGGGACTCTGGGTAACTCCTTTTTACCTGTAGCAAACAGGGAGTCCCTTCTTTAAGCAGTAGAAGACAGACAAAGTCATTTTTGTGGTGGAGCCCAGTGTGCAGCTGGTGCAGTCCTTCAGAGTGCAGTGTCCAGGTGCAGGGCAGGGGACCAGCAGTGCAGTCCTCCTCCCTGGTCTTGTTCATTGTATGGATCTGAGGTGTGGGTGCAGCTCTGCCATATTTATCCTTCCTCCTGGGGTAGAAAGCAGGGGGGGCCTGAATGTCCAATCACAGGAGTGCTCCTTCCCACTTTGATGACCACTTCCTTGGAAGTGTGGAAAAAATCAGTCCCAGGGAGCAACATTCTTCAAAAATCCATCATGGCTGAAACTGATTTTTGGTGTTAAGATCTAGCCGAGCCCACCCACTGGTGTGGCTAAAAATCCTAAACACTGCCCTCTCCTAATCTAATCAAGAGGGCACAAAATTGTCTGGGGTTGCAGGAAATGGGGAAGGTCCTGAGCTGCTCCAAATGTCCTTCCCTGCCTTTGAAAGCCAGTTGGGCTGCTCTCCCCTTCTTGTTTCACCATCTGCTGAGGCAGATCTCCCTCAGGCACATTCTTTGCTTTCAGCCCAGGCCACTTCACACCTCACCAGAGGCGGGCCAATCAGAGAAGGGCACTACAGAGCTCGAGTTTTGAAATGCTTTACCTGAACTAGTTATATTAAATCCAACAATGGCAAGTTGTGGGATTTATTATACAATTAATTTGATACCCAACTCAAGGAATCTGTCTCTTATGGGGACTTTGTTAATTAAAATAAAGTCTCCCCATTAAAGCCTATTGAGGCCATTCTCTACAATGAAGGAACAATGAATTTGACTATTTTAGCTCACCAGGGCTTTTAAAGCAATGTTTATAAGGTCCCTGCTTATAGTTACATGGCACCCAACCCTAGGGGCAGTTAAGGCACACCTTAGGGGTGACCTATATGTAAAAATAAGGTATTTTAAGACTTTGGAAGTACTTTTAATTCCAAAGTCGAATTTGCATATAACTTTAGTTTAAAAGCCCCCAGCAAGGCCGGCCTGCATTTAAAATGACACCGGGCCCCTTAGGGTTGCACCTATGGGCTCACTACCTAGGCGGGCCCCTTAACTTACATGCCCTACCACATATTATTAGGGATTTATTGATAGATTGACAAAGCCAATTATAATTAGACTAATTTGCATACTCATTTTAAACAGAGCCTAGACCCTGGGACTGATTAACAGTACCCAGGGCACCATCAGAGTCATAAAAACACCAGCAAAAACTGAAAAATGGTGCAAAGTGTTAGGGGGGGGGCTCTGAAGTCAGCCCTGTTGTCTCACACCCTTTATCCGCACTGGGCTTCATGAAGCCACAGAGCACTATATCACAGAGAACGAGTGGTCAGTACACTCCTCACAAACTCTTTGGGAGGCATACAAGACAGTTATCAAGGGTCAGGGTCTCGTGCTTATTGTAGGCCACAAGAGGGACAAGCAGACCCACGTGGAACCACTGGAATGGGAAATCTAGCACTTCAAAAGCACCCTTACCAACCCAGGAAGGACAGCCTCCCACCACACCTTGACGATGAAACAAAAAGTACAGAGATATTGCATTGGAAGCTGTTAGGGCCAACCATCACGCTACAGAGCACAAATTGTATAGACTGTGACAAGGCAGGAAAGCTCCTGGCCTGGCTTGACAGAAGAGAGGGAGCAAGAAGATGACCCTCAGGAATGTTAAATGGTAAACAAGAGCGAAAGAGCGAAGATTTGTAGTGGAAAAAGCTTTCATGACCTATTATGAACACCTATATTCCCCAGCGTTTACGACACCAGTGGATGAGTCATGTAAGTTTCTTGCCGATATTCAGCCCTGGAATCTACTTGAGTCAGATAGGGACTTTATGAAGCAAGAACCAACAGAGGAGGAGATTGTACAGGCTATCAGGGGTATACATTTTGGGAAGGCAATGGGCCCAAATGGCCTCTTCATCAAATTCTACAAATGTTCGGCCCTATAGTATCCTGCACCTATTGCGAATGTTTCCCGAAAGCCTCCCATGATAGTTCTACTAAGGGACAAAAGATTGGCCAGTACTGCAGATGACTGTGTCTCCTATACGCCCATCTCGCTACTCAACACAGGAGCTTAAATACTGGTGAAACCACTTGCATCAGGACTAATGTGAGTCATTAAGACACTGGTCCATCCGTACCAATCGAGCTTCAGGCCCGGTCGGAATACTGCTCTGAACTTACACTGCTTACATGGAGTGCTAGTTTGTTCTGCTGAGTATAGTGAAGATGAACTAGTTCTCACACTTGGCACTGATGGCATTTGATACAGTTCAATGGCCCTTTAAGTTTGAAGTGCTGGCCAGGATGGACTTTGACTCTCGCTTTATGGTATGGGTTTGATTCCTTTCTACCAACTCCCTAGCCTGGGTGATAATTAATGGAGCCACGTCAGAAGTTTTTCGACTCCAGAATGGAGCCTGGCAGGGATGTCCACTACCCCCCTTGATTTTCACTCTTGAACCCTTAAGACAAGGCGTACAGTGGTCTGCTGATTGGGAAAATAAAATCTCCCTTTATGCTGACGACATTTTGCTCTATGTTTCAAACCCAGTCTTCACCCTGTAGAGGATCATGCATATACTCTCAATATATATTGTCAATACTCAGGCTATACCATTCATTGGGATCAGTCCCTAATTTATACTCCATAGGGCTATCACATGACTCCCCTGAGACTGTGCAGTATCTGACATTTCCAGAGATAGGGTATAAGAATAAGGTACAATGCATTCCGCGTTCAAAGCTGGTAAGTAACCCCGGCACCATAAAGGGGGGGGCAAGGGAGGAAAGGTCAATGGCATCAGGACAATAAAACAGAGAGGTTGATTATTCAAAGGGTGGTCTTGGAGTCTCAACCAGGGTTAAGAGGTCCCAGTCGGGTTTCAAAACATCAAAGGCCACCCCCACCAATTTATGGCATTCGGGTGGTGCCAACGACATCTTCCATTGCACTTGCCACTATGCCATACATCCTCTTACAGTCTTCTACAGGCAGTCATCTGCTGCAAGGTGGCATGATCCACACTTGTCCCTCAGTCCCAGTCCCAGTGTAAAGGGGGTGGGGTAGATTGGAAGCCGGATGAGTCATAGAGGACTACTATATTTTGCAACCAAATGCAATAAGTGTTTCCTGGATGAAATGTTGAGAGATCAACAAATATTGTGGGCTAACAACAAAAGTGCAAGAAAAAATCCTGAACACAGAGGGATTGACTTTGCAATTTGACATCATGAACAACTGCTAAATTATCAATGAAGGTTTGATAGAACTAGGTTTGAAGGAACAAAATAGACACAGTTATAAAAAGTGACAGTAGGCAGATAGTGAAGAAGAATCCAGTTTCGTCTAAGTTTGGCAATAAAACTTGCTTCAAGTGTGAGTTGAAAGAGCATTTGGTATCTGATGAAAAATGTCCTGCAATCGGCCAAATGTGCAGAAAGTGCAAAAAGGGATATTAGTAAGTGTGTGTTTTGCCAAGTGAGGTGCTTCGAGGACAGTCAATGAAAGGATCAATATGGTTGAAGGTGGTAATGAGTTAGAAACGTGTCAGGATGCCAGTTTGCAGATACAACAGGTTGGGAAGATCAGGGGGATAACCCATTTTTTGTGATCGGAATAGCCGGCCAATGGGTAAGAATCATGGCTGACTCAGACCTGAGGTACACCCTTGTAGGAAAGGAGAGCATGAGTAAGTTTCACAATCACATAAGTAAGTCCCCAGATTTCAGGTTAATAGCTTATGGCAAGAACCCCATAGATCTGGTGGGGTTGATAGAAGCCCATTTAGAGTTTCAAGGGGGAGTGTTACCTTCTAAAGTGTACTTTGCCAAGGAGGGTTTGTGTCTTTTGAGGTGGCATCACCAGAGGAACTTAATGATAGGGTTGTATCCTAATCAATCTGAGCAAGTTCTTGGAGGATGGTCACAAGTAGCCAAAGTTGAGGAGGTGTCTGCACCTTTGGAAGAGGAATTCCCTTCAGTATTAATTGAGAAGTTAGGCACATTGAAGAGGTTCATGCACAGAATAATACTAAAAAAGGGGGTTGTGGCAAAGGCGTATCAGCCACTGAGGGTCCCAATTGTCATGAGGGAGGTTTTGCGACTAGGTTGAAAAGGTTTTGTGATGATGGAATTATTGAAGAGATTGAAGCATGAGATTGGTTGATGCCAGTGGTCCTGGCAAAAAAGAGAAAAGTAGTATTACCTTTGTGTGTGGACTTGAGTGATCCAAATGTAACCATCTGGTTTGGTAGGCATCCCTTTCCCAACAAAGGAAAAAACTGACCACCATTAAAGGGGCAAAGTTGTTTTCCACTCTGGGTCTGTTTTCGGTGTATCATAAGGTGGCACTGTACCCAGATTTGAGGCCTTTGACTTTGTTAGCTTTGCTGACAGGTACACAGAGATTCAATTAGATGCCATTCAGATTGGCTTCTGCCACCACAGTGTTTCAGTGTGCTATGCACCATTTACTCAAGGGTGTTCCCAATTTGACATATTTCCAGGACGTTATTCTTGTATTTTGAAAAAAACCGGGAGGAACATGAGCAAACACTGAGGGCAGTTTTGAGTATTTTGCAGAAGAATGGTTTGACTATCAAAAAGGAAAAATGTAAGATTGTGTGAAGGGTATGGAATATTTGGGATACTGGATAGATGCAAAGAGAATTTCTACAAAAATGAAATTAGTGAATGTCACAGAGAGAGCTCCCTCACCTGTGAAGAAAGAGCAGGTGAGGACAGTCCTAGAGCCTGCTGAATATAATTTCTGATGTATCCCCATGTTTGCAGATGAAGCTAAGCACATGAGAAAGCTCATGTTGAGGAGTGAGAAGTTTGTGTGGTTGTGGAGAGTGGAAGAAGTAATTTTGAGAGTTGAAACAGAAAATAGGGTCTCCTTCTGCACTAAAACCCTTTAACACCAAGGATACCACCATCATTCACACTGATACAAGTTATGTGGGATAGGGAGCTGTGTTATTGCAGACACGCAATGGTAGGGTCCAGGCCATTGAGGGAGGTGAAATAAAAATCACTCAACCATTGAGAAGGAGGCTTTGGCCTATTGGTGAGGTGTCAACTATTTCTGCAAATATCTGTGTGGTACGGAGTTCAAGCTTTGCACGGACCATTGAGCATTGGTTTATGTTTTTTCCACCAAGGTGGCAGACAGGTTTCTGCGAGGATAGGTCACTGGGTCATCATAACGTTGGAATATAATTTTTGGGTGGAGTACATACGAGGGAAAAATTAATAAAATTGGCACAGTATTTGTCCAGGTTGGCACGGAATATGGTGGTGAAGAACATCTAGATGAAGTAATGATGGCTCAAGTGAATGTTATCACAGAGGGGAGGGGATTTCACCTGAGGAATGGGTGTGTGCTGTGCGTGATGACAAAGTGTTACAGGAAGTTGAATGCTATATGGCTAATGGTTGGCTTGAGGGAACGTTTCTGAGCAGGATGATTAGTTTCACCAAGTGATTGTAGAATGATAAATGAAGTTGTTTGTTGTGCCATCAATGATGAGAAAGAAGATCATTGACCTTGCCCATGAGGGCCACAATGGAAAGTGTGCCACCAAGAGGCATATCAGAGCAGAGTATTGGTGGCCTGGCATGGAGGATTATGTGGAGTACAGCATACATGGGTGTGTCACATGTGGGTGGAACAAGTCTCAGAGGACAGTAAAAAATCTACCTGTGTTTTCTTATAAGTCATATGGACCGTGGAAGAATGTTGCCATAAATGTCACGGGTCAGTTCCGTGTACTGGGTGGAAGGATGCCATGATGGTGGTTGACTATTTTTTGTTGTGGCTCAAAATCAGGTTCACTCAACAAGTAGACACCAAGGTTGTGGTTAATTTTATGAACAAGTTGTTTGACAGAGAACGGGATGCAGTTCGTTTCCAATGGCATGAAAGGATTTTCACAGAGAGTGGGGTAGAGCATGTATAATTTTCAATATTTTACCCAAAAAGTTATGGTTTGGAGGAGAGATGAAACAGGACAAAGAAGGAAGGGTTGCAGTTGGCATTGAGAAGTTGTGAGGATTAAAGGAAGCCAGTGACTGTATCGCACAACACCTCACTCTAACAGAATGTCACCTTTTGAGTTGATGAGAGGACGCCAGTCTTGTGCATTGTTGTCTAAACCATCAGAGCAAATAAGGTTAGAAATGTCTGAAAGTGAGGAAAGTGAATATGTGGTTGGTGAGCGCATGTGTGTTTTAAGAGGGAGAGGAGGGATGAAGGGAGAGTCGAAGTTTTCTTCTTCCCTTCTGGTCAGAAGGGTTAACAAGTATATGCTCAGCCTCAGTGATGGGAATGTGTGGAACTGTAAGAAGATGGTGAAGATCCCACGTTGTGATGAGGGAAAGGGACACAGAGTTGAGCTTGGAGGGATGGATCAAAGTACAGGCCAAGGACTTACAGGGACAAAGGAAACTTCAGGATCGCAGAGAGATACACTGTCCTGAAAAATACAATGATTTTGTTATGCATTTATTCATGTGTTCTCTTTTATCTTTGTTCACTTCAATTCCATATTAGCCATATATTTCTTTTTTGTATATTTTTGGTCTGTCATGCATCATATATATATATATAAATATATAAACACCTAGCAGCAATCGCCACTAGGTAGTTATACAGTAGTTAGGACCTTGTGTTTGCTTATATCTTTGGTACCACTTGACGAATCTTCACAAAACCTTCCAAAAACATTTGCCAGTCCGATCAGTGGCTGCCTGAAAAGTTTTGGGGTGATCCATCCTGGGCAGGGGTGGGGGCAAGAGAAATAGGGGGTCCCAAAACACATTTTCCCCATTTATTTTTCCATGATTTTGAATAGCAATAGAGCAAAAACTACTGGCCGGATTTATACCAAATTTGGCAGGAAAGTAGGTCCTGGTCCAGGAAGGGTGTTTTTTTGTAATTCAATTCAGTAGTTTTAGAGAAATCAAAGAAAATCCAAATTTGTTTATATAGTGATGCGAAAGATTTGTGACCCCTCCTGATCTTGTGCAGGGATCTGATTGGCTGACAACACTTCAACAACAGAAGTGGTTGAAGTGTTGTCCACCATCTTGGGGCTCAGCTGAAGCTGAGTCCCAAAAAAAAGTAAAAAAAAAAAAAAAGATACGGGGCCAGGGTACGAACACCCTGACCCCCGTACGAACACCCTGACCCCTTAGATAACTATAACTTATGCTATCACCATGCATTGCTAATTACCCCACAAATAAAGGGACTCATGCCATCTTTCATAACATCATTGATGATATCAATGTAATATTTGCTGTCAAAATGGACATCACACCAGTTTAGTAGAATAGGCAATATTGATCTAAATCAAATAAGACTCAAACAACAAAAATCCAACATACACAAGTTAAAATATGAATTTTCGAAAGAATAAAAGTCTTACTCCATTGAACACAATGGAAACGATTATTTTGCACAAAATACCTGGATTGCGTCAAAAAATAAAGCCGCACAGGCGAGCATGCTTCGAAAAAGTCAGGGATTCCTTCCTCGCAAGGGAGGCCAGGCATCGTTTCTTCTCTGGTCAGGTCAGCGATGCGTCATTTTTCTCCCTTGCAAGAGAGTGATGCGTTGATTTCCGGATGGGGCACCTCGGATCCGCGCAGAGTCCGATTGACTTTGACGCCCAAGGACAATGCATGGAAAATCCGGTTGCATGTTGTTAGAATAAAGCTCTGCATGGGGTTTGCGACGTTATCAGCAGTCGCAAGTGGGTGTTGCTAGTCGTTTCTCCAGCTACGAAGAATCGATCTCCCAGCCGTGATGCAGGTGCAATGACGATTTTAGCCATGAAGCCGGAGACGCTTCGTTTATCAGCCGCGTTGCAGATGATGCGTCGAAAATGTCCCTGCATGGCATTCTTTGCGTGGATTTTCATCTCTTGTTCTGCCAACTTCACCTTTCAAGGGCCCAGAGACTGAATAGGGCATCACTTGGAGGGCAGGAGTCTCAGCAGAGAGTCCAGGTGCTGGCAGATAATGGCCCTGAGACTTCAAAACAGGAGGCAGGCTCAATTCAAGCCCTTGGAGATTCTTCACAAGCAGGAATATACCACAGAGTCCAGTCTTAGTCCCTGTTCACAGGCAGAAATCAGTAACTGCAGGATTGCCCAACAAAGAACGGTCACAGGCAGGGGCAGCACTCCTCCTCAGCTCTTCTACTTGGCAGAGGTTCCTCTTAGTTCCAGAAGTGATCTAATTTTCAGGGGTTTCGGGTCCAATATTTATACCACTTCCTGCCTTTAAAGTAGGCAGACTTCAAAGGAAAGTCGCAAGATCCTGCATTGCCCAGGCCAGGCCCCAGACACACACCAGGGGTTTGGAGAAGGCATTGTGAGAGGGCAGACATAGCCCATACAGGTGTAAGTGGCCACTCCTCCCTCCAATCTAGCACAGTTGGCTCATCAGGATATGCAGGCTACACCCCAGCTCCTTTTGTCTCACTGTATAGAGGGGATTCACAAACAGCCCAACTGTCAAACTGACCCAGATAGGGAATACACAAACAGGCAGAGTCACAGAATGGTTTAAGAAAATGCCTACTTTCTAAAAGTGGCATTTTCAAACTAACAATCTGAAGACCAGCTTCACTAAAAGATGTATTCTTATATTGTGAGTTCAGAGACCCAAACTCAATATTTACATCTGCTCTCAAAGGGAATCTGGACTTTAAAGTTATTTAATGATAGCCTCCATGTTAACCTATGAGATAGGCCTTGCAATTGTGAAGACTAAATTTAGCAGTATTTCACTGTTGTGACATGTAACACACATCAGTACATGTTCTACCTTTAACATGCACTGCATCCTGCCCATAGGGCTACCTAGGGCTTACTTTAGGGATGCCTTACATCTATGAAAAGGGAAGGTTTAGGCCTGGCAAGTGGGTACACTTGCCAAGTCGAATTGGCAGTTTAAAACTGCACACACAGACACTGCAGTGGCAGGTCTGAGCCACGTTTCAGGGCTACTCATGGGGGTGGCACAATCAGTGCTGCAGGCCTACTAGTAGCAATTGATTTACAGACCCTGGGCACCGCTACAAAGCACTTGAAATTGAGCAGTTATAGTTACTTTAGGGCAGGGGTTATAGTTTTTTTAGATAACTATAACTGCTGAATTTCAATGGTTTTGTGTGTGTAGAATCTGAACCTAACTATAACGCTCCTGTAACCTTTGTTTTTTTAGGGAATTTCTAAGGGCTTTTATTTTTTCTATTTCCTAACTATAATGTCCCTGTAACCTTTATTTTTTCAGTGAATTTCTTGAGTATCTTTAACATGAAGCATTATTTATTGACCATACATTAGCAGCCAACCTCCCGATTTGCAGCCAATCCCACACTGCGCACGCCCTTTGGTCATTCGCCTCAGGGGGTTGTATGCAGGCCAGGTCCTGTGGCCAAACCCCAATGGCAGCCAACCCGCATGACCCTCCCTGGCTGTTTTTGGCACTGGGACACTGTTTCCCAGGGTCCTGTGCATTTTTTAGGGGGAAGGGGGCACACACAACCCACTTCCAAGGCCAATTTCAGCCACGGACACCCCATCCTCTTGGGCTAGGTACCATATTTAATGGGGAGGGTGCAAACTTGACCCCTCCTCCCCAGGCTGATTTTGGCCTCTGGACCTCATGCGCTGGGGCTCCGCTAGGTGGGAGCAGCTCACAATGTGCTGTCTGCAGGCAGGAGCAGTCTTGTCATCTGTTACACTGTCCGCTTCAGTTCGGGCAGGGAAACATATAAAAAGTCCTCTCCCAGATGGTGGGAGCATTTTTCATACTCCTACCTGCTGGGAGTTGACTTAAGGCATGATTTAGAGTTTGGGGGATTGGGGTTACTCTGTCACAAATGTGAGGCATATCTCGGCTGTAATATTACGAATCCATAATATCCTATAGACATCATAATACGGCAGATGGGATATCCGTCATGTTTGTGATAGAGTAACCTATCTGCCAAACTCTAAATCAGGCCCTTAGTTTTGAAATTGCTCGAAACTGTGAGAGCAAACACAGGTTTCCCTACCCGCGCCAGTGCAGGCAGGGAAAACATTATGGCCCTCATTACAACCTTGGCGGTAAGCAGCTTACCGCCTTGCTGATGGCCTCCAACATACTGCGACCGCGACGGTATACCGCTACGGGTATTATGTTCCACACTGAGAAATCCACCCCAATACAGACGCCCACACAAGTCCTCCAGACCAAAGGTCAGTGATAAATTGGCGGTAGCAAAACCCACACCACTAGGCCAACAGGAATACACCCACAGTATCAGGACCGACGAATCACCGCGGCGGTCTTTCAGCCGCGGTAAACCATTGGTGGTACACACCGCAGCGCTCAAAATGCACACACACTTACAAAACTACACCAAATTGGACAATTCAAACTACCCACACCTGACACACATACACATACCACACCCACACACTCAGACCACTATAAAACACACACCCACATTACCCACAACCCTTTCAACAACAAAAAAGATTGCCAACAGAGGGAGACACAAGCCAGAAGCACCCACTGAATCTGAGCCACAGAACCATCACTCATACACCATCCACGCACCTCACAGCACACACCACAACACATCACCCCACACATCCTCACACATATCACTCACACCACATCCATGGCACCCCAAAGACATTCCAGGTTTTCAGAGGAGGAGCTAAGGGTCATGGTGGAAGAAATCATCCAGGTAGAGCCACAGCTATTTGGATCACAGGTGCAGCAGACATCCCAACCATAGAGAGAAACACACCCATGCACAAGATGGCACACACAGATACAATAACACTGCATTTTCATCCCCCCAGGACCCCTACTCAACGTCATCGGAGAGGAGTTGCCAGCAACATCCAATCTTCCCCAGAGGAGTCCCACAGTGATGACAGCAGCTCTGCACGTCTGGATCACGATGACCAACCTGGCCCATCCGGGACCTCTGGACAGTCGGTAACCCTGCCACAGTCCCAACCCACCACAGAGCCTCCCCCCTCAGGAAACACCAGCACAGCACCCACCCAGCGGACCCATGCCACTGTCCCCAGGATACGTCAATCAGCAGTGTGTCCACCACTACAGGGACCCCAGGCAACCCAACAAACATAGGACGATCAGGGACCTGGGGTCAGTGGCAGTGGGCCCACGGTTCAGGGGACAGAGGCACAGGACAACAGGGAAACTGGGAGGACTTCTGTGCAATAGGGGGAGGACAGGCCCAGGGAACTGACTCTCCAGGAGGCACTCACCAACATCCTGGGAGCATATCACCATTCCCAGGAGACCATGGGCCATATACTGTACAAGTTGCAGGAGATCCAGCGGCTGGAGGGACAGTAACTGGGGATCAGGGAGGACCTCAAAAACTTCTGCACCATCCTGGTTACCATTGCAGGGGTGCTGGTTGACATGGGCAAGACCATGAGGAAGGCAGTGGCACAACAACGGGCCCCTGACACTAGCCACACTGAAGAGCAGCCCTCCATCTCCGCTGGCCCTAGTGGACAGGAGACCCTGCCACAAGACCAACAGGCCACCAGCACCCCAACCCCTACAGAAGGAGAACCACCCCGCAAACGGTCCCTGCGATCCAGGCAGAAGCCAGAGAACACTGCCAAGACCCCCACCAGGAAATAGGACTCTCCTGATTGTCACCATTCTGTCCCACTCTGTCACCCTGTCCACCTTAAACTGCCATTACTCTCCTTTTTATGCCCCATTGGACAATGCACCTGTGATACCAAGAGACTGGACTCTAACTGGACATTACTCCACCGTCACCCCAGCCCATTGCACAACCACCTCTACGTATGAGCACTTCAATAAACACCCTTGGAACAAATACAAATCTTGAGTCTATCAAATGATTGAAATATGTATTAGTACAAAAGTCTGAAAACATTGCAAGTCATATGTACAGTTATATATACATTGGTATGACCTTTAGTGGGCAGCAGTAAACATACCAGGAGCCAGAGTGGGCCACAGAGATCCGAAAATAGAGATGCCAAAGGGTACAGTAAGGGGCCATAGACATAGGGAAATCAGGCTGCCATGTACAATGTCCAACAGAAAACTGAAACATAAAGTGAACTTACAGTGTCTTACCTGTGCGTCACTGGAAGTACTGCTGTATTTTATTACTTCTGTTGTCCACATCTTCTTCCTCTGCCTCTTCTTCCTCACTGTCCACAGGCTCCACCGCTGCCACAAGACCATCTCCAGGCACGTCCTCCTGCAGAAAAGGCACCTGGCGTCTCAAGGCCAGGTTGTGCAACATGCAACATGCAATGATGATCTGGCACACCTTCTTGGGTGAGTAGTACAGGGATCCACCTGTCAGATGGAGGCAATGGAACCTGGCCTTCAGGAGGCCAAAGGTTCTCTCAATTATCCTCCTTGTTCACCCATGTGCCTCATTGTAACGTTCCTCTGCCCTTGTCCTGGGATTCCTCACTGGAGTCAGTAGCCATGAGAGTTTGGGGCAACCAGAGTCGCCTGCAAATATCGAGGGATACCTGTTAGACACACACTAACCCCTTAGGGACAACCCCATACCCAGACACCAACTTATTCTGGGTGGGGACCTTGGGCTCACCTATTAGCCACACCCGGTGCCTCTGAAGTTGGCCCATCACATATGGGATGCTGCTATTCCTCCAGATAAATTCACATGGGAGATGTACTGGCCGCCAAACACACCATCTGCACATTCATAGAGTGATAGCTTGTTCTATTACTGAACATTTCTCCGGGGGGGTGGGGAGGGACAAATGCTACATGAGTACCATCAATGGTACCAATGATGATGGGGATATGTCCCAGGGCATAAAAGTCAACTTATACTGTGGCCAAATCCTCCACCTGGGGGAATACGATGTGTATGTCCCTCCATTGTCGCAAGGCCCACCAGGGGTCTGTTTACGGGAGAATGTCGCCATCTCATATTCATCCTCAGCAGTTGAAGCCTATGGAGGAAAACGGTGAGCAGAGGGTCATATTCACACATCAATTGAAATAATGATGCATCTTTTCCTTTACAGAACCTGTATGTGAATCCAGGAGTCAGTTGTTGAGCCAATGTCTGCTGTGACGCAGTTAGCTGCCATGGCCTGTGCCCCCCTGAAATGGAAGCTGCCTGACCTGTGAGGAGGGACAAGTGGAAATGAGGTAATTCCGCTGGCGTTGTGTGCCGTTGCAGAAGGCGGTTGATGACCACCGTGCAACTTTGCATTGGTTATCATTGGGGCCTATGGGTTCCAGGAGCCAATGGCGATGTATGCCGGCAGTGACGGTGCACACGCCCGCGGACATGACCGCCATTTTCTATCTATTTACTCACTTGCTACTTGACCTTCAACACGAGAGGACCTACACTGCAAGTGCTGCTGTGACCTGTGTCTGGAAGCGACAATGGCTCATGTGCCTGGGGAAAGGGCCCCTGCCTTCACTGCAGAGGAGTTGGAGAAACTGGTAGATGGGGTCCTACCCCAGTACACGTTATGCAACGGTCCTCCAGACAAACAGGTAAGTACACTGTGATCATGATACGTGGGCTATGAATGTATGGATTGTTGTGTGTGTGAGCCACATGTAGGGGGGGGGGGGGATGAGGCATCCTGGCCAGAGTGCTGCATGTATGGTGGTCAATGTATTCTCTAAGAACCCAGCTAACCAATTGGACTGGAAACTTCTGTTTGCCTCAGCCTGACACCACATGAGTCTCTAAGTGCCTTCCTCGATGTCCTAGGGGCTATAGAAGCACACTGTTGCAATTAATTGGAGCTTAAAAGACTATGGACCTGACTTCAAGTTTGGTGAACAGGCTACTTCATCACAAACCTGACAGATATCCCATCTACCATAATTACAAGTGCTCTTATATCCTACTGTACTTGCATTAAGGCGGATGGGATATCTGTCATATTTGTGATTGAATAACCAATCTGCCAAACTCTAAGTCAGAAAGTAAAATCTTTGACCGGGATGAACCTGGTTGGTTTATCGGACCCTTGCTGCAGTGGTTAGCCTCAAACATGTGCCTCAGACTTGGTCATTGATTATCATTGTAGTTCCATGCTACTTGCCACTATTACTACTTAAATAATTTTTAAATAATCATATCTCCAGTTCCCCCTATTGGGTTGTTGTAATTTGATGTCATGTTGTTTAATCAATATTACTCCTTTTTTCTAATTCAGTTTGAGATTTTTTTTTATTGTTTTGTATTTTGACTTTATTACTGAATGAATTAATATATAAACTTAAATTGTGCACAGCTATTCAGTAAAGTGTACCAGTGGACAAACCTACAGGCCAACAGTTTTTTTAAAACTGATTGACAAGAGACAGCCTGTAACTTTAATGGGAGCTTATTCCAGGCCATAGCCACTAGGAAAGCAGCAGATCTGCCGCCAGTTCTGATGTGGACGCAACAGCCTTAGGTTAGTTGCTGACATCGGCATAACCTGTTGAACCTTGCAAACCTGTTTTAAAACTGTTTAACATTTTAAAATTGATTGTACTGTGAATCTGATATTGCACTTTATACTGTGAATCTGATCTCACACATATATCGGGAACTGAAACTGGTGTTGCACGTATTCTTTGAAGGGAGGAAGGAGCAGCTAAAATCCTTTGGGGAGGAAGTAGGAGAACTAGAGCCACCATTTTTTTGGCAGTGCACGTTCTAGTTATTTTTCAAGACTTAGCCATATAATGGGGCATGGTGCACGGACACACAGCAAGGCACACCTAAGTCAAGCCACCAACCATGATGCCTCTCCGTCTGCAGTAAGTAGTACTTTTACTCAATGTAGTACTCAATGTAGGACTCAATGTAGTAAAGAGGCACTTCAGAGTCTAGCACCCAGGTCTGGCTGTCAGCGGGCTGGGCAGCTGGATGTATGTTCTAAGATTCATTCATTCATTCCCCCACTGTAATTTTCAGTGTAAGACCTCTGCTGGGGATGCAGTAGCAGTTCTTTTGGGGGCAGGGGGGAGGTCCCCGGATTCAAATAATGATTCAGTGGGGATCCCCGGGTTCAAGTAATGGTAAAGTGGGGTCCACAGAAGTCAAAAGATTGGGAACCACTGAATTAAAGACATGCATTTATACAGGGATTACAGAATCCCATGTATTGTACCATCCTTAGGAGAAGTTTTGGTTTGGGGATTGATATTTCAAAATAATTTGTACTAGATCTATTGTGTGACTGAGTGCATGTGAGGGACTTGTAGTGAATCCTAGTTCATTTTAATGGGATAACAGGAGTTAGCTTAGCTTCTGGCTTGCAGACTCGTGCCCCCGTCACCTAGTGACTTTTAACCTACTTAGCTTGATCTGTCTTAGCCCATTTAATTATTTTTTCTTCTAAGATGGCTGCCTTGTTTATAGATAGGCCACTTGTTATGGGTAACATTATCAGTGTCACCGCACCAAAGCGTCAAGATCAAGCACCAAAGACAAACAAACAGTAGGTGTTCACACTTAGGGATTGTCCCTCTCTATACTTTCGAGGGATTGTTTATATTAATTGCCGTCCCAAGCATGTCTGTTATCTATTGTTTAGGAACACACTTACGTCAGGGGTCCTTGTAGATCTGTATAAATACATCACACTTTAGACATATAATCAGAGGGATTCCGACCAGAAGGTATCGCCACCATCGTTGATACTGATGCTGCAGTCGTCTTGACGCTGACCCAGTCTTCGTGTCCCTGCGGAGTCTGAGATAGAGAACTCATTCCAAGTTAACGTGGGTTGGGGGCTCCTTTTATGGTCATGGCCTTGGCAGATTAGGATTAAAAAATCCAGCTCTCCTTTAGGTAGGAGGTTAGGCCTTTCACATTAGGGTATTAGGGCATATTACATCTCATATATCTTTTCTACGTATTGCAAGATGGTGGGGGTCTTTGTAATAATGACTCTCGTCTTCACAATTCTGTTTCTTGCATTATTCATTATCCTAATCATTGCAGCCCATGCAACTTATCGCAAATTGCAGTCATGTTAAATAAAAACTATTGAAACTCTACTGCATCCTTGTCATTGCCTGTGTTTGTATGAGACATGATATATCTGTGAGAAAAGGGTAATCTCCGTTTAACCACGACACTCCCTGAGATATCTTATTCTTGAGTCCATGCGTAACGGCTGCCATAAATCACCTTTTACTATTGTGTTTCTGGTGAGGTGCTGCTAGTGAGCCGGTAAGGTTGGGACAACATTTGCTACTTGTTGTAAGAAAGGCGTGGTCGCCTACAAACAAAAGTACTGTCCTCCTTAAACCAGCAGTCTTGCTCAGAGCAAGAGTCCAAACTACGACAGACCTTTTAATGACTGGTGGAGTTCAGTCCATGGCTGCCTTACCTTATGGATCAGCTAAACATCTGCTCACAAGGTTGCCCAGCAATCATCTGAAATACTGTAGTATTCGCTTTTACATGTCTCCACAATCAAATCCCTTTACATCAACCTCAAAGAATTGACTTTGATCCAGTGTTTCAGAAACTCTCCAAAGTATGAGCTAATAAAAGAAGCAATGTAATTTGAACACAAACGGGTATGTTTTGGAGTATAAAGTGACAGCTCATGCTTGGATAATTAGCACTGGATCTGCAAACTTAAGACAGAGTAAATAAAGTAAGAGATTGTGGGAGAGAAACATACAGAAATGAATGAGGGAAGCTGATTGAAGGTAACCGATTTTCCAATTAATTTGAATGGTCCACCACTAATTATCATAATGCAGGTATAAAGGGCACACCATTTACATTGCTTGCAATGGATGGCTTCCAAATATCGTGTGCCACCAGTCCGAGAAATAGACCTGCCCTTTCGGAGTACATAGGTACTGGACATTTTGTCCTTTATAACATATCACTATGTGCCTCATAAGTACGCCTACCTTTGCTAAATTCATCTAATCTTGCATTTGGAAGAAGGAAGAGTATGTGGATGGGAAGAGATGGAGGCTCTGTACTCAAGGACTGGAGGAGAGATTCGTACTTGTAAAGGAAGTGGGTCTCTGAGATGCCTCTAGTAGGGGGCTTGGAAATGTTACTATCCCTAAAGACATCAGGTTTACAGCCTCCCCTGTCAACAACTTTGATTTAGAAGCAGTGTTGTGTTCACTTTATAACACAAATTATACGTGTATACATCATTTCATAGCTGTTCGCTATCACACTTCTATATAGGTTCAAAATGTGGTTATGCTATAAGGGGCCCATTTTCCCTACTGCTCGTCACAATGTACAAACACCCTTTTTTTTATTATTTTTTTTTACCAAGGATTAGAATCCAGATACCACATTTTTAGTGTAATTGGTGCCAAACAAAGTCAATTAATGCCCTGAACACTGATGAGCCCTGCTGTAATTAACTTATGTAGGAGAAGCCTTTCCTTGACTGATAAAACGTTTCTCAATCTGCGAAAGAATATATGTTATGACATTTTTCAGAGCATTTGCATCCAAACAACTTAAAATGACTTTTTGTTCTACATTGATAACATTATATTATAGTTCTATAGTGGTTGTTACTAACAGGCAAATTTTTTATTCATAGAAACAAAATCAAAACTACCATATGAGTCATAATATTGACAATAGTTGGCCTTTTAACCTCTGGAAGGGTTTTGCACAGAATTAGTTCCTAAATAGTCTTTTTAAGAAGACATGGTTTTGGAGACTCGGTAACGGGGCATGGCTTGGCACCAAAAGAAGATGGCCACCTTTCTGAGAGCTCCATGATGGCGGTGGGAGACAAGGAGGCCGAGCCTTTTTCTGCTGCAATTTTATTTTTAAAGAAAGAACAAGGAAACATTGGGGGAATGGTCTAGGACCTGAGATTTCAACTGTGTCCGCTTCTTTGTTTTTTACCAACCTTATCGCCTCATATTTGTGGACGATTTTATTCTTTATTTTATCAGTGCCTGAGAGATTTCTACATGGATTGAGCAGTTTTGAAGTTTTTCAACATATATTCTTCCTATTTGCAATGTGACTCTTTTCAATAATAACTAATGTTTTAATTTTACTTTTCCCTGAGGTGACGTCATATTTGTGTTCATCTAATTCTTCTCATATTTTCCAAATGTAATTCTTTGCTTATAGGCAGATCTAGGAATCTTCATTTGACTAGTAGTAAAGGACACATTATTAAAAGCTCTGACAGTATTGCTTTATCTAATTCAGTTTGCTCATTATCAAATATGGATAACATGAGTGAGTCCAGCCAAGATAATGTTTCTTCTTCAACTATAACACCTGCCTCTTCATTGTCTGTTATTAATAAATGGTCATCCATACTGCTGGTAACATCATCTGCATCAACTAATAAGCAAGCTAAAAAAGATCCTCCGTCAACTATTAAAGCAATTGATAGCATCTGTATGGAGTTACTTCTTGAAGAAATAAGAGCTCTTAAACCATATATAGAAGACACAAGAAGACAATTACAAAATCTGGATGATAAATAGTTGCATGTGGAAAATAGAGTTTCTCATATAGAACAGAAGGTGGAGGTGTTGGAGTACTCAATTGCGGCTATTAAATTGTTACAATCTGAAGTGGCTGTGTTGAAAAAAACATACAGAAGACATGGAAAATCGAAATAGAAGGAATAATCTTCGTATTTATGGTCTCCCTGAGGGAACTGAGGGATCAGATCCAACGTCTTTCTTCCAATCGCTTTTTCCCAAACTCCTAGATCTGCCCATCTCTCCAATTTTTAATATACAAAGAGCACACAGACTTGGACACCCTTCTCATGTTGCCTCTACGCCAAGGAAACCAAGAGGAATAATCCTTTTTTTTTTTTATATCTGGATCTGCCAAGGGTTTTCAAGGCAGCGAGGGCTAAAGATCGGATCTAGTGGTCAGGCTCCAGTCTCTTCTTTGCACAAGACTATGCTAAATCGACAGCGGACAAACGGAAAAGATTCTTAGACATGCGTCCGGTGCTTAAAGATCTTAATGCTCGATATGGTCTTTTTCACCCTTGTTTGTTCAAGGTGACTTACAATAATAAAACCACCTCATATGAAGATCCAGCTTTACTTAAGAATTTTATTGAATCCTCCAGAGGTGAAAAAATTGTTATTTCCAAAATAGGGGAGTCTTAATTAATATACTATTCTCTGAAATATAGTTGTGCACCTTTTGATTCTTGTGCTGTTGAAATGAACCTAATATTTAAAGGAATTGGTTGTTATTAACTGTCCCCATTTTCTTCTCCTTGTTTTTTTCTTTTATGTTATTCCTTATCAATGAACCTTTTTCTAGGCTCACATTTTGTGAATTCTGGCCTCCCTCCCATTTCATGTCTGAAGTTGTGGAGTTGAGGTTGTGCCATCTTCCTATTGTGGTTTCACCACCCTCACTCTGTTTTTTCTTGTAGGTATGTTCTTATTACTTGTTACGTTTATTTGTATTTTCTGTTTTCCCTATTTATAAAGGTATTTCTTCTTTTTCTTTCTTTTACTACTCTTCTTTCTTATCATTTTTTCTTAGTAACTCCTGTTCATATGCATTCTCTCTCTTGTATACATTATGATGGTTTTGTTTGTTCAGATTTTATGAATTTCATAGTTGGTTTATATTTAGTGTTTGGTGGTTACATTATCTAAGTTTTCATTTTGAATGACAACTAGATTTATTTCCTGGAATGTTAAAGGTCTAGGATCCCCTATAAAGCATCAAAGTGTCGTAACGCGTGTGTTGGAGTTAAAAGCTGATGTTGCCCTATTACAAGAAACTCATATTTCTGATAATGAAGTGTTCAAACTTAAAAGACAATGGATGGGACAGGTCTTTTCATCTCCTGGCATGGGGAAAGAACTGGTGTGATTATATTATGTCATGAGTCTTTAGATGTTTTGGTTAGATCACAAGAAGTTGATGCTATGGGCAGATGGCTTATTGTTTCGTTGTTTATTAACAAAGTTCCCTTAACTATATTTAATGTTTATGAACCCAATCAAGCATTCTGTAGGGTTCTGGGAATGACACCCATTTTGTAGTCTTTAGAACACTGCAACATAAGTTAATTGCACTGATGAATTCCACATATTTGTACAGAGTCTGGTGAGGAAGATCAAGCTTACAAATAATGGAGATTGTCAGTGAGTAATCTAGGCATTTTCAAATATGCTGAAGAGAACTCCATGTAAACTGCAAAATCAACAAGGGTGGCTGAAGAAGATGGTTGAGTTAGAACATACATACATTTAAAAATGTTGATCAGCTAATAAAGGAGGATGCAGCGAACACACAGCAATTAGCGCTGGGTTTATACTGCTATGCTGCTTTTTCACCTGATAATCTTTTAAACTGTTATATACCAGTTTTTAATTTGTTCTAAACTACGGACGAGTGAGGTGGGGGGGAACCAGAATTTCAGAATTTCTTGAACTAATGTGTTTTAGCTGAAGGGGCATTTGCTTACACAAGTCATTTCAACTAATTATCCTCCTGGAGGCAATCCAGAGTGGCCATTTTTCTGGTTAGCACTCTAGTCTCTCATTTTGGGCTCTACTGTATTAAAATGGGAGGATTCAGCAGATGCACCACTAGTGCACCAAAGGCAAGCCTGTCTGCACCTGTCCGTGACCCAAAGGTGATTAGCGCCAACCATGCTGCCCGCTTACCATGAGGTGTGCAAATTACTGCTGAATTCTTACTACAGCTCAGAGATAGGGTAAAAGGGTGTGATTTGACTTTTCCCCAGAGTTATTTCAAGGACCAATTTCCTGTATTAAATGCAGAGAGAGCTTTGGGATGGATTTTGAGGCTGGGGATAATATTTCCCCATAACTAGAGTAAATATATTCTCCTGGGGGGACTCATTAATGCACACTCACTAAGTAAACATTCACAAGACATTGATGAGTTACTTATTGAGACCCAGCTGGACTGTCTGTTTATTACAGAATCATGGCTAAATGATTGCTTTAACCCTGACATTGTGCAAGCACTACCCCCTGGTTACACAATCATTAGGAAAGATAGGCCTAATCGGGCGAGGTGGGGGGGGCTCGCAATTTTCCTCCTGGATTTGTTTCAATGCCAGACCTTTGAATTAGAGACCTTAGTGGGAGCAGAATGCCTTGGATTATGTATTAAGCTTAGCCCCACCTCTTCCCTTGCAGGCAGTCTGGTGTATCGTCCCCCACCCGGGAATTGTGGTAGCTTTTTAATCACCCTTGGGGATGCCATTGCTCCACCCACCTTATGTTACGTGAACTTCACATTACTTTGAGACTTCAGTTTCCATTTAGAATCTAACTCAAGAGCAGAGGTGTCTAATTTCATTGAAACTCCAGGTTCGCTTGGCTTACGACATTCGGTTACTGCACCTACTCATAACAGCGGGCACACCTTGGATGGAGTCTTTACAGGTAGTGGGAACCTAATTATCGACCCCTCTGGTAGACAGACCTGGTCAGATCATATTTTAATTCAAAGCCACAAACAGTATGCCTAAGTCCTGTCCCAATGTAGTCCACCAATGGACTAAATTTCTTTCCAACCCTAAGCTGACAATTGAGTTTTCCACAAATAACCCAAATTTAGTAGGAAATGTAACAGCAAATTAATTTACTTTTAATTACTGGGTTTCTGAAGTTATTAATACATGTGTTCCCTTAGTCCCTCTAAAACAGAAAATAAGATATCTACCATCAGCCCCTAGGTCCTACCAGTTTTTAGCTGAGTTACATCGTAATAGTAAATATCTTGAACGGAATTGGAGAAAGGCTTACCTGACGGAGGACCTGTGTTGAAAAAAGCCCTGAAAATCTATCATGAGCCAAAAGACTATATTTTGCCTCACAGATCGACAACATCCAAGCCAACGAGAGCACTATTTTAAAAATTGTTAATTAATTTCTGCAACCAACTGCAACTGGTAGGGAGATACTATCCTCACAATCCTTATGTAATAAAATCTCTGATTACTTTGATGATAAAATACAATTGATTCAATTAGCATTTAATAATCTGCCGCCCCAGGAGAATCCCTCAAGCAGTGATCCTCTACACTTAGGATTCTCGCAGCAATCCTTTCAAGAAATCACCCTTGCTCAATCCCGCCAAACAATTCTGTCATGTAATTCGTGATCTCCTTTGGACTCTTGACCCCCCCCCCGCATTCCTCATAAAGTGGTAGATTATATTAACCCACTTATCAATTATATTTTGAACTCTTCTCTGTTGTCGGCTACAGTTTCTGATGATTGGAAACTAGCAATAGTATAGCCTCTTCCCAAAAAACAATTAAATGATCTTACAATATTGTCTAACCTTCAGCCCATTTCCCTACTACGAGCTATAAGTAAAATGCTTGAATAACTGGTCAATTCATAAGTTAAGATGTTCTTATAACAAGCTAGTATCTTGAACCCAAAACAATCGGGCTTGTACCTTAAACTTAATACTCAGACCACATTGTTGGAAACATCTCACATGCCCAAAATGACATTGTACTTGGGAAAAAATGCAGTGCTGGAGTTATTAGATTCATCCGCTGCGTTTGACACTATTTCAAATGACATACTGCTGCAATGACCTCAGGATTGTGGCATTTCTCATTTGGCCCTGGCTTGGTTAAATCATTTCTGTCCAATCGAAGACAAACCTATATTAGGATCCTTTTTCCCCTCCAGAAATATCGTTAAATTCAGGGGTGCCTTAGAGCTCCTCAATGAGACCAGCATTATTTAACATGTGTATGGCCCCCTTAATCACTTTAATCTCATCTTTTGATATTAATGGTGCTTCCTATGCTGGTGATGAGCAACTTATGCTGCCCTTAGATAAGACTTATTTGGGCTCTGAGCTTAATTTCAAACATTGTATGACCAAAATTATTCGGTGGATGCAAGCTTACCACCTCAAATGCAAAATCGACAAAATTGAGATAATGCTCTTTGGAAGCTCCAGTTCCTTTGATACTATCCTCTGGTGGCCTACTTCTATTTCCACCCTGTCTCCTCCCACTCAAGTTCAGGTAGCCAGAAACTTGGGAGTTCAATTTGACTCAGCTCTTTCTTTTTTGCTACAAGCAACGTTGGTGGCTGTTACTTGTTTTGGCCTTTTGAGGACCCTGAAAACATTTTTGGAGTTACTTCCTCTTGCAGCCACGAAAACAGTTGTTACAGCTTTAATAACATCAATGCTGGACTACTGTAAAAGCTTGTACGCTGGATCTTCCAGGCCTCCTATCCAAAAGCTTCAGGTAGTCCAGAATGCTGCACCAAGTTTGGTTCTGAACCCCCCCCACACCCATCTAGCTTCAGCATCTGGAGCTCTAAGATTGTTACACTGGTTACCAGTTCATATAAGAGTTTTATTCACAATCCTCCTTATAGCGTTCAGAGCCTACAGAGCCTTGGGACCAGAACACAAATTTTGGAGATTTTCCCATTGTGTCCCTGTGCACCCATTAAAGGCTAACCTTAGCAAGGTTCTTACATGTAAACTCAAAACCAAAGGATGTCAATTGTTCATGGTCTGAGAAGCTAGACTTACTTTCCCACTTATCTTCAAATAAGTGAATCTGAGGACAGGTTCAGAAAACATCTGAAAACCTGGATATTTGGTTTATCAGATGCACTTTGCTACACTTAAATGGTCTGAGTTAGGGCTCTTTCTCACTCACTAACCACGGCAACTGCTCATACAGAGCCAGGATGATCCCTTGGGAGTGACAGTTGCGCTCTATAAAATCCTGTCAATTGTCCGTTCATTCATTTTAATAGCAATCTAAGAGCTTGTGTGTGGTAACGCTGAACCAGGTTAAATAATTTATGTCTGAAGAAATATAAAATAAAAGTAATGTATGACTAACATGTCAAAAGAGATAAAAAGCTAATGTAATGTCATTAACAAATTAATAAAACACTACATACTTACCTCAGAGACATTATTATTCTCAATCGGTCCATTGAGGTCTGACCGCTGCTGCTTCCTGGGCTGTTCTATACCATTGCAAACCTGTAAGAAATTAGAAGAAATGTGGTTGTTTTTTTCTTTAGTAATGAAAAGGAAATATAATTTTGCATCAAATCAAGTACTACCCCTTACTATAAAGACGTATGTTCAGTTATGTAACCATGTTTCATGTGCCTGAGTTAGGGTATTTACTTGTACTGTTCAAGCAAGTAATTGGTTAGTGTAGAGACTATCCATGAATGTGGAAATATTAGCTGAGTAGGGAGAGAAAGTGGCTTGAGTGTAGAGCAGCACTGAATGAGTGAACTCCTGTCCAGTCCACTCCACAAGGCTTAATGGGTTCAACATTGCCTCCCCCTCACTTGTGGGTCAAAAGAAACAGGACAATACTGAAAGAAAGTGCATGCAGGTGCTAAGTCTAAAAAAGCAAACATCTACAGCAATAAATCTAAATTAATAAATAATGTACAATGTCCAAACCAAGTTTGAGCAAAAGGTGCAGTGAAAAAAGTATATTAATAGTGGTTTTACAAGTTCTAAACAACAGAAAGATAACACGGATAGTAAATAGAATAAATATTACAATTCAAAATTAACGGAAGAATAAAAATAGGACCAGCAAAATCTTATAAATAAACACAATGCTGAACAATGTCATTAATGATAATTCATGATGAGAATGCAATGTTCATGGTAAGAGTCCAACATAGACAATTAATTGGACCTGATCATAATAAAAAATATTCAAAGTGAAAAATAAGAGTTAAAAATGTTATCTTAAAAATTAATTGGCAAGTCAGAAATACTGAAAAATAGTGAGAACCTTTCCAAGTGCCTTTAATATATTTGAACGGGATCTAGTCACCCTCTGTAGCTGAATTTTATGGTCACCTGTGGTTGGATACAAGGAGGTGAGATTTGGACCTTAAATTCCTTCAGAAGGTCCACCTCAGAGGCTGTATCTGATTTAAGTTGCATGATGCTGCATACTTGCAGCATGAGGTCCCAGTATACTAGAAATATTTCAAGTCAAAAAGCACAAATCAAATTAGTCTTGCCCATTCATCAAACTCGTAATCAACCCCTACCCCTGTTTCAATGATGAATCCACGTTATAGTTCATGCATAACTGATAGACTGTCTTTAGCTTCAACACATATTTAGAACGTGTTTTTAAAGGTGAGCAATGGAATTCAATTTTTTGGAGTGAAGAGAACACATAACATTAGGAACTATTTAGACTAGGGTATTTTAATCCTGGTTTGGGAGGGTGATGGTTGTAAAAATAGAGCTACGTCATGTACTTGTTTAGGCCAGAATAGTCACAACCCAAAATGGATGCGTCTGTGTGAGAATTATGGCAATTGTAATCTGATTTCATAGAGCTATACAGTTATGGGGTTGTTGGAGTGTAGCTTTTATAATCAAAGTTTAACATGAACTGCTTGCAAAATAATGTGTAATAAAGCTGCATATAAAACACATTAATATGTTTCTAATGAACGCGTTTGAAATGCGCCCACGGGGTGTGGCCACCAATGTATACGATGATTAATGAAATTGACTAATAATTAAATATTAATGTACTAATGTATGATTCTGTTCTAGTATTAAGAGTTATATGTGAAGATTTTGTTGAATTAATCATTAGATCTTAGTTAGTAAGAGTCTGGGCCCAGCCGCCTGGCCTCATATTAAATGTGTTTTCTAAACATGCAATGTGCTGTCTTCCTGAAGGACATGAAGCTGTACTTTTCCAGAAGCTAGAGATGTGTGTAACCATAGTAAATTCTTTCTCATGAGACCCGACTTGCTCAAGGAGACATTCTTGCTGAATGCAACAGTGTTATTCGCAACATGTACAAGGTCGCCTAAACTGTTAAAGACAATGGAGCTACTAACTGAAGCTGTGCGTGTAACTTTTCTTACCTGCCATCTCACCTGATGAAGACGTAAATCACAGGAGCCAATGAACTGCATGAGAACTGTCTTAAGTGAACATTTTGGTGAGGCAATCAACGGATCATTGGATAGAGATAATGGTGCACCAAATACTGACCAATGGGAAATTAGAGACTTGTCTGGCAAATTCAATTTAACGTTGTGTCACAAGGAGACATCAGCCATTAGAGGGACACCCCTGCTGTTACTCTGGCATTCTGTCTTTACCTTTGCTGCTTTTATTCTTCAAAACCATCTTCACTTTGCCTTGCCCGATATCTATTTCTTCTCCGCCTTAAGAGGGAAGAACTTTCTGTCCTAGTTTCTGAGACTTTGCTGTTCTATCCTGGCTGATGGCGGATCAACTACTGTCCTGAGGACGAAGACTGACCCTGTATGCTGACCCATTACGGAGGGTAACTATATGATAATGAAATTGTAATTGTCTGATTTGCCTTTCCTTTCTAGGTACCAACTGCTTTTGACAGAGACCATAGTTAGATATTTTCCAAATTTGTGTTACTAAATTGTTTTGCATGAAGCCCAACATGCTGATGCTAATTTGAGGTTAGTTAAGGAGTTCATTAAACAAATGTAAATAGACAAAATGAATGAATCTTTGCTGTGTTGAATAGATGCGCTAATGATACTCTGCTAAAAAGATCCATGTTGACGCAGTGTTTTGTCCTGATGTTTATAATCTTTGCTTAAATCTTACTCAAGTTGCCATATTTTGACATTATTGATGTGTTTCCTGGTGTTGAGACTAATAAACGTGCTACTAGATTGTAATCAACAGGGAATAAATCTCATAAACCTTACTAAATCGAGTGTGGTTATTCGTGGCTGAAAGGTCAGGGTGAGTTTGGATTCTTATTAATGTCTTTAACTAATTTGATTAATTTTCTCTTGTGAATATTGATGAGGCTATTGACCTATTGATTGATATGCTTATTAGGTATCTCGTCTTAAGGTGTCTCCAAGCAGGGTCAAAAGATTCACTGACCTAAAAAAGAGTCCAAAGAGTAAGTAAATTACCTAGGGCGGGACACGTTCTCAGTTCTGCTACCAGAGGACGGTTAGGCCCTCAGGGGCCCTAGGACGAGGGTCCATTGTTTAGGATTGTTTTTTAAATGATGCAAATTGGAGAGATGATGTTCCCCTAAGCCCCAAATGACTTTCCCGGGACTCCGGAGCTTGCCGAAGTGAGTTGGGTATGTTCTAGGTATTCTAGGCATTCTAGTGATGGTGTGAGTGAAGTAGGATTTGCGCTTGCACAGCTTATGCATACCGCACGTGAATTGTGAGGTCTGTAAGAATATTAGGCCAGGTGATGATTTAGTAGGAGTGGGCGTACTCTGCAGTATGAGAGTAGGGAAGTCGGCGAACTTCATGTGAGTGTGGCGCTTTGTGCTCAAAAAATTGTCCACATGGTTGTTGGTGATGTACGGACCCTGCGTGGTCTAAGACTCTGGAGTATACTGATAAGTGTATGAGACACTTGGTTTATGTTGTAATTTGCACGGTTTAATAGGTCAATTGGGCGTGAAAGTAGGTGAATGAAACCTTTGATGGAGATTTGGTAAGTTCTAAAGTGCACTAGGACGAGCCATTGACAAGTCGAGAGTGAAATTTGCGGGTCAAATTTTGCTTGCGAGTGCGGGATCTGAGAAGGAGAGAGTAGCAAGTGAAATCTCTGTAAAGTTCTGAAGCAATTGTGTTACACTTCCTGTAGTAAACCGGCAAATTTGAGTTTTGTTGTTAAAGTGCTCGCAATATATTGCATTAGGTTGTGTGAATAGGGAGTGAGGAAGACAAGCCGCAAGACTTTGTCAGCCGCAGTGTGTGTGGGTGTGACGTCATTGGAGCTGCGCTGGGATAGGTCAGATAGTGAGAAGGGTCGCGCACGGATTGGCAGCCGTCCGTGAGAGGCAATTGGTTGTGAAGGTAGGAGAAGGGTGTTCTAGGAACTAAAGTCACTTCCCGATTCAGTTACAAATGAAATAAGGGACGCAAAATGAAGTTCTTCAAGGCTTTAAAGAGCGCTTTGAGGGGAGATGTGTAAATTACTGCGAGTGTGGCAGAGCCTAAACCACCAGAGGACACTCTGGCTTATGCCGTGATGGAGGAGAAGGGAGTCGCGCCATGTCTTTGGCTAAAGCAATGGTACAAACTAACAGAGAAAGACGGGTGCTTGGCGTTTCCAGAGAATGGGACATTCAACATAGGGGTTCTAGAGAATTTGTAGAAGGAGTTAAATGAGCAGAATCCGCCTCCAAAGCCAGCACAGTTTGAGGCGTTAGCAATTTGGGAATTAATGGCCATACGACAGAGGCAACAAACGTTTGAGAGGAGAATAAGAAAAGCAGAAAAGACGCTAGCGGAGGCTAGGATGTGGAGAAGAGAAATAATAGATGGAGTCAGGATGTTTCCAGCAATCACTCAAGAAGCCGACACACAATGAAGAAAGGCCACTTGTAAAACAGACAAGGGTTCTGGTAGAGGGAAAGAGAATAACAAGTCTTGGGCAGATGCAGATGACTCAGATGATGATGAGTTCCTTAATCAGTTGTTACATGATCGTCCACCGCCATATGTCATGAATGACAACAGACCAAGTACTAGTGCAGGTCCTGCAAATTCAACATAGAATCAGGGAGCAGCGAATACAGCACAGGTAAATGCTGTTGCAACACCATCTCCAGTGCAGAATAGTGTCAGCGTATCCACTGCGTCAGGGATGCAGACACAGTTGCAGCCACCACCAATTAAGAGGCTTTACCCTGATGTCCCAGTATTAGAAACCACTACGAGCTTGATGGTGCTACCTGACCAGGCATATGTGAGATCAAAATTAGTACAGATCGAGCCAACTCCACTTCTGCTGCATCAACCGCAGCAACAGATGGTTCCAAATTACACTTCAAGCACAGAACCGCAGTCAGTCACAGCACCTGTAATGAATCAGACTATGGGAGTTAATGCTCCCCATGGTTTGGGAAACAGGCAGGTGCCAGCTGCTATATCTTTGCCGATTACAGTTCGTCCACCCGTACCTCTGTATGCACAGGTAACGCCTAGTGTATGTGACCAAGGGGTAATGACTCAAGAGATGATAAGAGGAGGGTTCGTAGGAAGCTCTCAACAGAGGACACCGGGAGAACAGACAGCAGAGAGATCTAGGTCCCTGTTGGACTTCAGTCCGATTGGGGTTCCTCTAGAGACAATGAGACAGGCTGGTTTGGGACTACTAACTCCACAGATACCCAGTACAAACATGTCACAACCACCAATTATGCAGGCTGGAAATATTTTGCTGCAAGGTCTGACTGCGCAACAACTGAATGAATGGCTAGACAAGCTGAATTCACCGCAGACTACCCCTGCGACAGCAGAGCGGTCAGAGAGAGAGGAATACCTGAATTTTGTAAGGTTGGGCATGGAAGCAGCCGAGTTAGTTGAAGGGAGCATGGGAGTGAATAGGCTAGAGTCATACACGGAAGCAGAATTGAGATATCAATGCCTGAAAATAACTAAAGAAGTGAGTAAGGTGCATCAAAGGTTGGCAAACCTAGCGGACAAATATGGCATAGATTTAGACAATACTAAGCATCTGAAGAGGAGTTACCGATTACACTTTGAGTCCAAAGATTTTGATCACATGAAGTCTACTGGAATGAAGGCACACCTTAAGGAGATACTACAGAGTGCGCAGGTTTGAGGAGCTTTCGAGAAGTGGGAAGGCAGATGGGCAAAGAAGAGAGATAAAAGGAAAAGTGACTGATTGGAGCAGCAGGCAAAACCAGTGGCAGATACCGGTACCATAAAAATGTTACCCATGAGAGAGACGGCTGGAGGGGTTCTTGTCCATGTACCGTGGTCTAGAGGTGACATTTTGTCATTCACCAATGATTTCCCCAGGCTGAGGGAGAAGCCGATAGAGTGGTACCAGCAGACAGATAGATTTGTGAAGCTTGTGAAGTGTCTTTGGGAAGACTTGAATACATTGCCGATTTGTGGCTCGAGTGCAAGAGAAGTGTTGACTGGCCGACTGCAGAACCGGCAAGGGATAGGGCTACCGGAGCACCCGCTCCGGAGGTAATGAAGTATTACTATAAGGTAATTGAGTTCTTGAAGCAGAAAGTGTTGCTGCAGAATATTGATTGGCAAAAGATTGATCGAACGGCACAAGAAGGCAAAGAGTTGATACATGCTTACTATGAGAGGTTGTTGAATGCATTCAAGCACTACAGTGGTACCGAGGTCATAGAGCCGAAAGATATGAATCACGTTGTGTTCAGGTTTGTGGAAGGGCTGAGACCAGAAATTAGCCAGATGATTAAGAATCATTTGATTTGCTGGCAAGCGAAGCCAATTGATGAGGTGTTACAGTATGCAAAATACTGTAGTGATGAGATTGACTTGAAGCAGAGAAAGTTGAAGGAGGACGTGATGGTGATGCAAATTAAGGCAGCGCAAGCAGGGATGCAGGGAAACGGAGTGCAACAGATGGTACAACAGCCGCAAGGAAACAGAATGTTTCAGCCGCAAACGAGAGGCAGAGGTCGAGGAGGTTTTGTGGACCGTGGTCCAGATTTGAATACTGTTGTGGTACAAAATGACGTGCAAGGAATGAAGAAGGTGTTACCATGACATGCGTGCAGGGGCGTGGGACATTGGAAGTGGAGTGCCCGATGATGGTGCAGGAGGGTGTTGTTCAACAAAGCAATGATGTCCGTGCATTTCAAAATGTTAAAGGACCAAGAATGAGGGGTCCTAATCCAAATTTCCAGAATAACATGGTTCAAATGCAGGGTCTTCAACCCATTCAACAGGTACATATGCCACGTATGCAACCAGTGCAGATGCCGCAAGTACAACAGCAGGTTCCAGTGGTACCTAAACACTAAATGCAGTTGCCCTTAGCGCCAATGGGACAGCAACAGGTGATGCTTCCTCAACAGGTCACAAGTCAAGGAATGGGTCAAAATAACACAGTACAACAGTTCCCATTGTGTGGTGAGAATGGAATGAACAATAATTGGTTGGATGACAGTTCAGATAGTGAGGAGTGCAGGCTTGCAGCGTCCCTAGAAGTAGATCAGAGGGGACCCTATGTGCAAGGGAAGGTGATGGGTCACAAGGTCTAATTTTTGGTTGACACAGGAGCCACACGCTCTACCGTCAGAAGTGCAGAGGCTCCGAAATTACCCCTTACAGGACGCACAATAAAAGTAGTGGGAGTGGCAAACCAGCTCCTGACCAACCCGATCACAGATCCGGTTCAAGTCGAAATTGGTACCTTTCAGGGATTGCACAGGTTTGTAGTCTGTGATTCAAGTCCCGTGTCCCTACTGGGAAGAGACTTAGGGGGTTATTACAACTTTGGAGGAGGTGTTAATCCGTCCCAAAAGTGACTGTAAAGTGACTGATATACCACCAGCCGTATTACGAGTCCATTATATCCTATGGAACTCGTAATACGGCTGGTGGTATATCCGTCACTTTACAGTCACTTTTGGGACGGATTAACACCTCCTCCAAAGTTGTAATAACCCCCTTACTGTGCAAGACGAGGTGTTCTATCACCTGTTCGAATGGGGGAATAGAGGTGCAGACAAACAGTGATGACGAGGGAGATGATGGTCAGATTTCAGAGCCAGAAACAGAGACTACAGATGAAGAGTACCCCTTGATAAGCTTCTTCCCAATGTTCACAATGACTGATTTGCCCGCAGACCTGCAAGGGACAGTCACAGAGAAGGTGTGGGACTTGACAGGAAAGGAAGTAGGATTGATAAAAGGAGTAGAACCAGTCAAAGTTGATGTGAAGCCAAATGCTGTGTTTCCCCAGGTACCGCAGTACCACATGGCACAAGACGTTCTCATACAGGTGACGCAGATAATTGCAGACTTTGTGAAGCAGGGAGTTCTAAGGGAAGTGATGAGCAGCCCATGTAACTCACCTATAATGGGTCTGAGAAAGCCCTGTGGGAAAGTCCGAATTGTTCAAGACTTACGAAAGATTAATGACATAGTGGTAAAGTGCTGCCCGATAGTGCCTAATCCAGCTGTGATCATGTTTCAAGTTCCATGCTACGCAGAATGGTTCTCAGTTGTTGACTTGTCCCAAGCATTCTTTTCTGTGCCTTTTCATGAGGACAGCCAATTTCTCTTCAGTTTCAAATTCCTAGACAAGGTCTACAGTTGGTGTCGGATCCCTCAGGGGTTTTCGGAGTCACCATCTATCTTCAACCAAATTCTGAAGAAAGTTTTGGAGTCATTGGAACTGCCTTTCCAATCGACTCTAGTACAGTGCATTGACGATTTGTTGATTGTCTCTAAAACAAGAGATGATTGCAAGTACGATACTATTGCCCTATTGAATCACTTGGGAAAGAATGGACACAAGGTGTCCCCAAAGAAGCTGCAATACTGTCAGAAAGAGGTGAAATATTTAGGCCATTTGATTGAGAAAGGGTCGAGGATAATATCTAAGGAAAGAGTGACTGCCATATTACAGATGAATCCCCCAACATCCAGGAGAGATGTCAGGATGTTTCTAGAAATGGTGGGCTACTGTAGTCAGTGGATCCCGAATTTCTCCATTATCTCCAAGCCCTTGGTGAGACTGACAGCTAAAGAGGTTAAGGATGGCACAGTACTGAGAGCCGGATATGCTGTGTGTACAATCACTGGTATCCTAGAAGCATCTTGGCTTGAAAGGGTATACTCTGCTCAAGTGGCTGAATTGATTGCTCTTACTGGGGCATGCCATGCCACTGACACATTGAAAGTGACTATCAATACCAATAGCAGAAAAGGATTTGGGATTGTCCATGATTTTAGCCAGCTATGGTCCCAGAGGGGTTTCATGACCTCTTCTGGTTCTCCAGTGAAAAATGGTGAAAGAATTAAGAAATTGTTGCACGCGATTCAGTTAACTCTTGAAATTGCCGTGGTGAAATGCAATGCTCATGTGAAATCGCAAGATTTTGTGTCAATGGGAAATGGATATGCAGATCAAGTTGCAAGGTTTTGTGCATTGAATTGTATAACGTTCAAGATCAAGGTATCTCTGCTTGAAATCTTGCGCCCAGTTTATTTGAGTGCTGTAAAATAAGCCACCGCTAAGGATTTGGATGCAAATCACTAAGTGCTCCTTAAACTGGATTCTAGTGTTTGCCCAAGCACTAACAGCACATGTGCTATTTGCCCATGCTCAAGTTACTTACCCAGTGCTATTTGCTAACATGTTGAGAACAGATAAAAACTGACAGGGATCTTGTTGCAAATATCATAAAATTCCAATGAGCAGTGCAAAATTCATATTTGTACACGCTGATTCACAAATTTAGTGTCAATTGTCAACCTCAAATCAGCACCAACGCTGCCTTTGAACTTCCTCCGAGAGCCCCTGCGATGGTGAAAGATGACTGTGTTTATATGTTCTGAGATACCTTCAGTTTACTGGATGTAAATGAGGCAAGGCTTCCCAAACTTTCTGGTTATGCAGGTATTCAGACACAGGAAGCACATGATTTTCGTCCAGATGTCCACATAGGATTATCTACTTACCCAGCAGTCCATATTCATTGCTTCCTCTGACTGCCATTTTTTGTAATTTAAATGGGTTGCTGGTGTTATATTTGTAAAGGAATGGTTGATGTCTGTCAGTGAAAAGCGAGACATACCTTCCTAGAACGTGACCGTGTCATAACACTTGATAAACAAACACCGGTCCTGCAATAATGGGAACTGTCTCACAATGCTGACAATGTTGACTTTAGTGACGCACGCATGAAGGCCACACGACAAAACGCTAAATAAGAGCCAAATAATCATTTCATTGAATTATTGCAATGGTTTGTGTTGCGAACCGCCCCCACTCACCCCAAAAGCCCATGAGTACTAAACATGATACTTAATTCATGAGAAAACACTTTATTCCAGAAACGTATAATAATATATTTTTTAAAAATCCGGCAATAATAAATATCACAGTCCCGTATTACATGATCACCATCAGTCGCAGATAACATGATGAGTATGACAGACCAACCAACAGCAGGTCACATCAAAGACATCCCCACTCCCATCCAGGCACCGACAGCCATCTGGTCCGCAGAGTTCTTGCAACATCATAAATTGTTCGCGAAAATAACTTGCACAAGGTCAAACAGAATATCTGTAGGAGCACGGACCAGAACCATAGCAACCGCTGAAAAGAGCCGAGAACCCACATTACTGAAAAAGCAGTTCTCGTTAAACTGAGCCTGAATAGCGTTCCATGCTTGCATTCCAAGAAGTGTGGAAAAGTGGTTCGGTTCTCAGCCCTCGTACCTGCGCCCCCGTAACCAGCACCTGTGCTGCCGATGCGCACACGTGCCTGTGTCTGTTGTCTTCCGCCAATGATATACAATCGCCATTCCACCACACTTGTCACCTTTCCTCTACTTTGGAACTCCCAGTAATGGCACTTCTCATCTTCCGCATTTTAAAGTGCCTTTCGTCCCTCCCAACCTAGTTTCCAATCAGAGACGATCAGAGGCTATGGACGGCGCCTCTCCTGTCACTGGCTGTACTGGCAGGTGCCTGGACATGCGTGAAATGGGAACATCTTTGTACGAGACGTTTTACGCTTCGTTACTTCTAATATGGCATGGTTTGGAAAAGGTCAAGTGCGGTTAGCACATAAAATGGACCACAAAGACAAGAAAAAATAACAGAGGGTAATGGGAAACGTTGCTATTATGAAAGCTAAACTGGATGATGAATTGCAGCGAGGAGTGGAAACTGGAGACATGGTTTCTGTTGATTACCGTTGAGTATGACTGCAGATCCGATTGCTTCCAACTACAAACTGCCACAGCTGAAATGGTTGTTTACAAACCCCACTTCACATAGGGATGCTAGATCTTGGTCCACAGGTTGTGATTTTTGTGATTTGTTGTAAATATGTTCAGTACAAATATATTTTTAAATCTTACCCGTTGGGGTCCGAGGGGCTCCTGTGAGAGTCTCGTGGGAGTGCCAGTTCAAAAACTGGGCATTCTGATGGGCCAGGTTACTGTTTTTTTCCTTGTCCCATCTCGCCCTTGAGTGGGACTCCTGCAGAAGTGAGCACTCTGTTTGGCTGCCAGTAACATTAGAAAAACGTTGCGGGAATCCATTACAGGAATCAGGGACTAGGGGCCAAGTGTATCATTATTTTGAATAGTGATTACCTAATTGTGATGTTCTGTGAATCACAATTAGGTAATCGCTGTTTGAATGTATGAAACTCCAGGAGTTTCATTTAGAGTTTCCCAATGGCTTGCAAATTGACCTACCTCATTAATATTCATGAGATAGGTCACAATTTGCGACCCATTAGGAAATGCTAAAATCACAGGGATCAGCAGGCCACCATGTCTGTGACTGCTTTTAAATAAAGCAATCTTTTCTTATTTAAAATCAAGCCCTTTTTCCTTAAAGGAAAACGGGCTGCATTTAAAAAAAAAAAAAAAAAGTTTTTTTTATGTTTTTTATGGGACCACTGCCTGCTCTTAAAAAAAACTTTTGTATGCATTCACAAAGTGGAAGGGATCCCTTGGGAACCCCTTCACATTTGGGAATGGGTTATCACCTAGTTGAAGTAGGTTGTAAAGTGCGAATGTTTTGCGACCACATTTTGGCCACTAAACATTTCTACATACCGCTGTGATTTGGTATTAGGAAGTGACGCCCTTGACACGTCCCTTCCTAAGTTTACTGAATTGGTATGTATACACAATACCAAATTGTGATTTGGTAACATGTTACTGAATCGTAAACTGGAATACATACATACCAAAGTGCATTTTTGTGGTCGCGAATGGCCTGAATGGACTATTTGCAACCACAAAAAAAGCATGGCACATATGGCCCTTAGTCCCCTGTCGTGGAGTTAAACAAAAAAAATATAAGGAAGCATGGTAGGGATACCCTGCCCCCAAGGCCCTGTGGAGCAGACACAGCGGGACCCTTCACACTCAAAGGGTAAAATAAAAAAAATAAAAAAAATCAGCATGGTTTTCAGAGATCCTGCAAGTCCATTGCAGGACTGCAGCAAAAACAAAAAATGGCAGCCACCATTCTATCCATCTATCCATCCGTCTGTCCATCCGTCAATCCGTCGAGCCCCTGGGGCCAGATATATTTAATAATTAAGAGTAGGGGCCTTCATCCCAATGCTGATGTCAGTCCCAGGGATCCCAAATCTCGGGGCTTTATGTATTTACTAGAGGAATGGGGTGCATCCTGTTTAGGCTCTGGTAATCTCATCCCCAGGGGCCGAAATAAAAATGAAAGGGGAAGGGGGGCATGCAGCCCCCCTCCCTGAGCCTTCAAAGGCTCCAGAGAGCACATCCCCTGGGCCTGGTTCAGTGAGTGTCCAGGTGGGGGGCACCCCCGGGACACAGCACTTTCCTTGCCTGCACTAGGCAGGGAAGCATACCTTTGCTCCCATCTGACAGGAGCATTTTTAAATCTCCCATCAAACGGGAGCAAACATGTAAGATTAAATATGCTCCTACCGGCTGGGAGCAGACTTGAGTTCTGCTACTCTGCACACACTGATAGAGAACACATATTGCTCCCACCTGGAGGGAGCAAGCATAAATAGCTGCTCTCTCCAGGCAGGAGCAAAGCAGCTCCCTCACCATTCGAGGAACTGACTGGTGCTACGTGGGCCCTCGGACTTCCCCCTCGTGACAACCCCATGTGGTATGTGGGTGCCCCTAGTGGACCCAGGAGTACCCACCTCTGTCCCTGGGAGATGGGGTCCTCAGAGCTCAGGGAGTGTGGTTGAGCTCTACCCTTTATAAGTGTTTTTGGCCCCAGGGTGTAGAGTCCCTCAGGCCCAAGAAGGCTCGGGGAGGGGGCTGCATGGCACCTCTCTCTAAATTTGCTATGGCTCTTCAGGATGTGGTCTCCAGGGATTAATGATGCTTGGGGAGGAGGGCCATGCAACCCCCTGCGCTTTTTTTAATTGTGTTTGACCCCGGAATGGAGTTCTCAGGCCTAGTAAGGCTCTGGGAGGGGGGCTGTGCAGTTCCCCTCCACTGTTTTGTTGAATGTAGCCTCTTGGGATAATGTCTTCACGGTCTATTGAGGCTTGGGAAGGAGGGCTGCATGCCTCCAGCTCCTAATATATATGTTTTGGCCCCAGGAGAAAGGTCGCCTGGCCCGAAGGCCAACCCTGTGCCACATTGCCAAAGGCTGTGCGTGGGGTTGGGCTGGCAGGCTACGGAGGGATTAGCCACAGGGCCTAGCCTGTGGCAACACCCACTGCACATGGCCGAAGTTGGTGCAGTGTCCTCCAGGACATATTCTAGTGGTTTCTACCCAGCCACCCCTATAGGGCTGGACATCACACCCACCCCACACCAATCCAAGACAGGCGTCACAGGTCAGGTGACCCTGCCAATAAAGCAGCCCGTGTGCACGTGCTTGGGACCAGTAGACCAACCTAAAAAGTTGTGTCTGTGTCTTTGTTTGTCACAGCATGTGGTCCTAGTGCCCACAACATCACATTGGCGGTGAGTGTGTCTGACACCACTGGCCATGCTGCCCTGAATGGCCGACCACGAACGAAAAAGCGGGCTTCAACATATCATGTATGTGTTGCAACGCTGGCCGTCGCTAGCCGGGAAAGGCAAAGATGTGGAGAGCGGCACATACAGCCCAATAAGGCACTTAACCCTAGGTCCCCCAGTGTCTCTTTGCACAGTGCCTGCATGAGCGGCACGCCCCATAGTACCTGTGAAAACATGGCTCAGAGGTGACTGCGCTCAGAAGCAGAAAAGAAAAAAAGCACCAGTACAAATGACTAAAGCGCCACCCACCCATAGTTTTTCCTTCACTGCACCTTGGCCTGGGGGGGGGGGAAGAACAAGTAAATCATTTTGTAACGGAAAAACAGCATTTACCTGAGACGAGAGTGGCTGCGCCTTCATGGCAGTTTTCCCTGCACAAGCTCCTGTGACACCATCCTTTGCAAAACAACCTGAAGCTCCAGGAAAGCTGCCTCGACATCGAAATAAATGCCTGCAGTGCCATTTAGAGGTTGTCTGAGTGCACCACACCTCAGCAAGTAAGTGGGGCTAACTGACAGAACCAGACCTGCAAGAGGTCCCTACAAAAAGGAAGACATGTGGCCAGAAGCCACACCACAGTGAACAAGATGTGACCGTGGCACAATGCCATGTCACAAAGGAAAGAAAACGAGAGGAAAGAAGATCTTGTGACAGAACCACCACACTGGAACACCTGGTGACCACGGATGGAGAAGACCAGAAGATCTCACAGTGGAGAGATGGAGAACACGTGCCAACTCTAAAGAGTGCACCAACAGACAAGCCAGCCAGTCGGGTGCATTGACCCCACTGGAGACAGCTCAACGGCAGTACCAACAGTAAGCCGCCTGCACGCATGAACTACGTACTAGCCCCGTGTTTCACAGTGCAACCATCCACCCACCTGGCGCCGGCTGCTTGAAGCAGATGGTATCACTGCTAGCATCTGTACATGAGGAAAAGAAAGACTGCACTGCCCACACTGAAGTCCCTCCACTCACCCTCACCCCAGCAACATCCACACCTGTCATTCAAGGCACCTACCGGCAAACACCATCATTGCCATCTGCATCACAGCATCCAACGAAGGAGCATCTTAACAGAATAGAATCATAACTCTGCAAAACACCAAGTGACCAACAAGGCACTCCTGGCAACGTGTGAGACCAACTGCCCAGAGACTATGTGAGAGCCCACCTGTATCTGGTCCATGTTGGCAAGCCCACTGACTACGTATCATCCACCCTTGCGGTTGCACAAATGACTTGGCTATGGCTCTTGTCAGAGACCCTGCAGCGGCCTGCAGATGGCCCACATGTAGCCCAGCACAGTCCACGCCCGTCCCATTGCAGCTCATTGAAATGGCCTCAGGGAAAAATCTGAATGAGGAATCCGTAACAAGAGGTGGTCTGGAAGCTGCTCCACCAACAAGGTATCAGTACACACCAGGGCTTCAGAGGAGGACATCACATCACCACAATTGCCTTCACAGTCTTTGAGGGACTGGGCTTCATGAAGTCAGGATGCCTCACAAAGTATATTTGCAGTGGACTCCACCAACGCTCCTGATGCACCAAGTTTGAACAAGTTGAACTGTTTACACCAACAGCCTCACCACGAGTGACCAACTGGCTGTCACTGAGTCCGGACTCCGTCCACACATTGTTTGTGCCCAGCAGTAGCTGGTTAAACCATGGACTTATACGGAGATGCCCGGGTGCTCCCAGCTGCACCTGTTGACTGCCTCTTGAGGCTGAGAGACTGATGTTGGTTTTTAGTTATTTTGTTTTTTATATAGGTTGGACTTTGTTTTTAATTTTCAATAAAGTTTGGGAGGAATGTAGTGTTCTCCAGGACACATTCTAGTGTTTGCTACCAAGCCACCCCTATAGGGCTGGACTTCACATCCACCCCACACCCATCCACCACAGGCGTCACCGGTCAGGTGACCCTGCCAATAAAGTGGCCCGAGTGCATGTGCTCGGGCCAGTTGACTAACCTAAAAAGTAGTGTCTGTGTTGTTCTTTGTCACAGCATGTGGGCCTAGGGCCCACAATATTACAGTTGGCTACCTTTGGGGGGTTGGCCTATCCACAGTATGGGGTTGGCTACCTGTGAGGATGGCGTCAGGACTTTTCTGCAGGCCAGACCCTGCAGCCAACCGCCCACGAACACAATTACACAGCTCTCAAAGTGTGTCTACGTCTCTTTGTAGATCCAAGGATGTTTGGTTAAATATAGCAGGCTGCCAGAGCCACCTCAGAACACTACCATAAGAGGTCAGAAGGTATGAGACATATAATAAATATATTCTCTCTCTCTCTCTCTCTAATTACCACAGGTTAAAGTAATGTATATATTTCTCAGTGGCACTCCATACACGCTCTAAATTTTTCTCAACATTGCACGTACACACACCTACCTGTGAAACAAACCATTTGCACCGCCCAAAGGCAGTAAAAAAATATTTTCTTCCTGAACCAGTGCAATTTTTCATAACATAGCAAACTGAGTCGGTTGCACCTCCCTTCAGTATTACACATTATTAATACACTATACGACTAACAGCCAAATATATCTAATTTTTCCAGTTCTGATTCATAAATCTCATTTTAGTTATTAATGGCACACCAGTTCACTTTGTAATCCCACAGCTCTTCAAACTCTTCGAGATTTGCCCCGAGAGTTGGGAGCAAGCGCAGAAGGTCCATGAGAGTGAGCAAAATGTCAACTGCGTAAAGATAGATTGAGCATTTTCCCCCTGGATTGGGAATTCTCGAGACAAGTGGATTATGCCTGATGGTGGCCACCTGCATGTCACCTTTAAAAATGACCACACCATAATGTAGTAATACACCACTTTCACTCTTGGAGACCAGTTAGTCTTCCAATCACACATCGAGTGTTCTGGTCCCAGTGCAGTTCTCTGCTGTGCTATATACAGGCCACATCCTCACAGTGGAAATACATTTTCATAGCCTAACCAGGAAACAAAAATATCAACCTTCAAAGTGAAGATAGAGAAGCAAGTTGCAATTTGTGATGTCTGAGGTGGCTGGTAAACAAAGAAGAGGAGGACGAAGTGGGGTCGGTGGAGAAATATATAACACAGTGAGAGATGAAGAGCTTCTTGGTGCTTGGACTGAATTGCCTGTGAGATGTAATTGATCAATGGTGCTGAATGCTTACATATTCTATGCCACTGGTACATGTTCTGACATTGCTTATGCATGCTGATCATGGTCAGCTGAGATTAGTGAAAAGCTGACTTGGTCTATGCCAGAAACAAACTGTATTAATATGATTTCTGTTCTCTTTCAACTAGAAGTCTACATTTTTAAATTATTAATACAGTTAACCTAATAATTCCTACATCTTTCAAATCAAAAAACATTGAGACCTACCCCACTGCACCATCAGACCCTACGGGTGAGTAGCGCGCTTTAAAATGCTGATTGATTTGATTGATTGAAAAGGGGTTTGGAACACTTGGTACTGAATCTGAGGTTTTCTGAACTTTGTGCCTTTCCTAAGATATTCCACTATCTCTAGTTGCTATACATGTTCCTCTTTAATTCTGGTATAATTTCACTTTATAGATATTGACATCCATTGTAATATTTCCATGATAACTTTTTTGTTTCAGATATTTCGTCTTCTGGGCTGGTGTACACATCTCTTCACCGAAAAACAACATTCAACTATTTAAGGCAATATTTAAAACGTACGATAAATATTATACAATTTTAGCTGACTAGGGCCCGTGACATCATAAATGTTTTTGGGATGGTTCTGTAGAATATATTTAAAACATTTCTAGTGTGTTTTTGTAAATTAATCACACATGCTTACTGCTAGATGTAATATCATAAACAATCTGAATATGTTTGACATATAAATGCATCGTTACAGTGTACAGCAACATTGCAAATGGGTCCATATTCAGGTATATGACAAGTAGATTTGTCAAACTCCTATATAATAATGTATCATAAATATATTTTTAATTTATAATTCCAGATGTTCTGAATTAAATGTGTTCATTGGCGTCTGCTTCACAATCTGGTTATATGATGTTTTGATGTGCTTTCGCAGTTAAAGGTGTAATTGCAGCACCACACTACAGATAATTAATGTACTAGAAGATAGTTTTAAGTGCATCTTCCATCTATCTTGAGCCTTTCATTTATTACTACAGTTTTCAATCTAAACTCCTTTGTAGGTTCTCAACTTTACATGAGGTCAACAGACCATCAGCAGTTTTAGAAACATAAGCAGTGTTTAGTTAATGAAAAAATGTGCAGTGGCACAAAGTTATTTCCCCTTAGGACCACACTGCCAGGAATGCTGAATACCAAATATGTTTTGTTTTACAGCATTCACATTATCACTCTTTCTTCCACCACCATACTCCTCTTATGTCTGCTTGTCTGACAGGTTCTCTCTCCGTGCTTTTTTCTCTCTCTATCTTATTGTCAACTCTTTCCCTGCATCCATCCTTATTAATTTTCTGTCTTTTTTCTATCTTGCTTTGGATCAAAGTCTGGCGATAAAGGACGACAAATCTTGAATTAGTCAACCATCATATCTGAAATACGCTTTTAGTAAGTGGATCACTTTGCATGCTATGAGTGAGCCAAAGACCGTGTGAGACATCTGAGGGCATCCTAGGCGCCTCGTGTACACATGCAAGTAGGTAAATCGTAAGTGATCTAACTAAATATTTAAACAGTCACTGTTATTAATGTATTTATTTAATTGCATTTGCACCACGCAATGTCCCCCCAAATACACCTTGGCGCTCATATCTAAACCTGCTAAGAGTAAACACAATCTACGTAGAGCCCATTACACTGGGATAAATAAATACGTTTTCAGTGTTTTCCTGGATTGAAGTAATGAAGGTTTAGATCGGAGCTGAAAAGGACAAGGTGTACCAGCTTTTCGCAGCCGTTACTGAAAAAGCAGGGCCTGTCAGCCAGTGTGCTGCCCCAAAACCTTCGCACCATCACAAGACAGACGATTTTAGATGTTACATTCTGTGCAACTACATTCGGAACACATTTCTTCGCGATAGTTTTTTTTTCTGATTACTGCGCACTGCTTAGACAGTCATTTAAAAAATAAATGTTCTTTTACAGGTAGTCAGTGAATGTCAGAGTGCGCCGGGGTTACAGGATAAAAGCATACAACATTTCAAATTAGTATGGCAGCAGAGTGTTGAGGCTGCTGGGACTTCTTAATATTTTTCCTTGGCAGATCTAAAATAAATTACAGTAATCCAGTCTTAATACGAGCATTGACAATCTGTATTTTGTGTGATTTCCTATACAGGAACAGAAACTTATTTTTAACACAGTTTTAATAGGCTTTATTTTAGCTAGGCATTGCAACCGGTGAGTGCACCCACATTGTGAGCCCCACTGGGCACAATGGTGTTACAGAAGGGTCCACAAATGTTTGTGCACCCCCTTCTGTAATACTGATAGCACTGGCACACATGAAGTGCATTGGCTATCATAAGAGGGTGTTCTCTCATTTGCATGGGGGCGTGGACCCATGCAAATGAGGGGCTCACTTTGCCTCTGTGCCTTTGCTGTCCTACTGTAGTATGGGTTACATATCTAGCACTTGGAAGCATACAAGGGTATTGCTGTTCACTGGTTGTATTGTCTCTGTTTATGGGTTCCTAAGGTGGGTGATGTTCTGACCCTTATATCTACATTTATGCTCTCCCTTTGTTAAACTGTCAGAAATATATACAAATGTTATTTAACCTGGGAACCACGCACCAGAAAAAACGCTGCTTCATAACAGCATTAGCTATTGCTAAATTATGTATACTCCGCCTCTGTAAAACCCCACGTATCCCACAGTTACAAACATGGCAACAGGATTAATACTGATCGGATGACAAAATCTGGGGTAGTTTTCCAAACATAGATAATGCATCTCCTGCCTCACCAGTCCGGCCCAATACACAGCAAGGGCAGAGGAAATATGGACTATCTACCACATGCCTACAACTAGATGTGTTTACAGCCTTACTGCCACACAGTGAATGAATAACTCACTGACTCCAGTAATAGGGGACAAAATGGAGGAAACACCACTTTACCTCCCACGATATACCATGATAAACGGGTGACACAAAACATCCTAAATCAGCTGATTATATTCTCCAATATAAAATAATGATTTTACCCCAGATGTTTGTGTTCACCCCTTTTCCTTATTCGAAGGTACTTCTATATGATCCAATATGTACTAGATGCTGTTAATATTTGAACAACCTGCTTTATCTAAAAGCTATACTGCGAAGGGAGCAGCTATGTGGAATCCAATAGATTTGATGATGGAGTCTGAATACATTTTCCTGGAATGTAATATTTTATCTCATGGTCATGGGTACAATATTATTATTCAGCTTTAGATAAATGTGAAAAAAGTTATTTCTTGTTCTTTGATATCATGGCACAATTAGATGCTGAATCTTGAGTTTTCAATAAAATAGAGTAGTACTGGAAGTTATATTTAGGGGAGGGCATGTTTTAAAGTGGTGACTGTTCACTACAAGATTTAATGCAGGAGGTTGAGCAGCAGGACTCTTTTCCACCTGCATGTTTCCGGCCTCATATATACCCTTTTCGGGATCAGAGGTATTCCTCAGGACTATAAGTCTTGGTATCTTACATCAAATATTGTGATGCAGGGCCTAGGGCAGATTATGCAAGTGCATTCAACATATAATTTTGATTTATCATAAAATGGGGCAACAACAGTGGAAACACTCCTTCTTACAACAGGGAGACCTTGGGCAAACAGTGTAAACTTCCATCCTTCAGAAGACAGGTACTGCTATGGCAGTAAAAACTTTCCCCATCACAGGACATATACACAGTGAGCACCAGGAGTTCCAGGTTTGCTTTCTCACATAACAGGTACAATATGGCACTAGCAAACCAGAATACCTTCTAGAGGTGGGCATAACCTGTGGAGTTTCACTTCATGGCATTCTGCAGAGTTACATAAAAACTCTACAAGATTCCACGGAGTTCCATCAGTGGGAGCAAGAAAAAGGATATCTTGCTGCACTTTAGCACCTGTATAGCCTGAATAGCGCTGACTGAAACATCATGTGGCATCTTGGAAGGAGTAATAACATAACACCATTCAAATTGATTTTGCTGCTGCTCGAATAGAAAATCCATTCTAGAGGAATCCAATCTACTCGAGAACCAGCCCTCTTACTGGGTCCGTTTGTGACAACCTGCATTAGAAAATCATGTGAGGGGACCCCAAATGTCACTCATGCTCATATTTCTTGAGCCTCTCACAGACGGCAGCAAATGCAATATTTCATTACATGCATAACAGATTCAGTTGCACAGAAGAAGCTTTCTCACTCACAGACCCCCAAGAGAACATGCACAGTTCAGACATAAGTGACATTTAGGTAGACCGATTTCCGATCTGTGTGCACAACTCACTGAGAGGAATGCATAGGTGGGTAAGCGAGTGAATAAGCATGTTCAGAGACCACTCTCACTTAGGTTATATTCCACATCAACTGCCTGAGAGTTTTGCTGCTGTAACTTGAAGACTTGCTGTCACTGCTGCAATTCCTGTTGTCATTTCGTGCAGCCTTCTGTTGTCCCTTCCTGCAGATCCAGTTTCTGCCATTCACATGCATGTTTGCAAAGAAACCTCAGACGTCAAAGACTGGGCTCTTGATATAACGACAGACAGACCATCTCAACTTGTGATGAGAAAGAGGATGAAGGGAGAGCCATGTATTTAGTGTACTAATTTAAAGACAACATGATAAACCGAAACAATACCTCTTTGCTGCTTCTTTTTTCTCCCACTCCATTGCCCCTTTTGTCTCCGCATTTTCCCTTGATTAGATATTGTCCATTGCTCTCTCCCTATCAAGTATCTACCTCTAACAATTCTCTAATGCCTCCATTTTAACTCTTTCTTGCATTTCATCTGTGTCTTTCCCTCATGTTCACCTATTCACTTATATTTTTCTTTTTTCTAAGTCAATGTAATTTTCATCTCAGTTTCACCTTTATGTGTCTTTTCACTTCTTTACTTTACCCTCGATTCCCTCAGAATTCCATTCACTATTGCTTCACCTTCACCCTCTTCTGTTCCTCTTCTATCCCTATTAATTATATTTCTCATTCCTTCTTTTTCATTGTTCACTCTCTCACCTTTCTAATCTTTACTTCCTCGCCTCTACTAGTTATTTATTAAGCTTATTACAGAGTTTTGTATAGCCCGAACAAGACCCAAAGGTGTACAGAATGAACAAACTCCCCTCCTGTTACACATACTGATAACAACCTTTAAGTTGAATCAAGGAAAAACTATCTGAACTCTGTCCCAAGCCACTTCAGCAGGGAGAAGATACGATTCACATTTCCCTAGCAGTCTGTATATAGCACTTGTCTTCCCCTAACCAATCCTTTCTGGGTCTCCTGTGTCCAATTGGTCAGTTCTGATCCAGGCAAACTCTTATGGAAAAAATAAGATAATCTTGACTTCTTTCTTGAAGGCAGAGACTTATGATTTTGCACATGTTTTCGGAGGCAGAGAGTTCCAAATTCTTCAAGCCAACCCAGAGCAGGTGCGGTCACAGGTCTTCTTTTTTCAGAATCTTAAAGAATCTAGCAGGAGGGAGCAAGCACTTCTAAGGAAGTGGCTGCATCCTGATTGCTTGTACTTCTGTTCCAGCTATTAAGGTGTATCAAGGCGTAGGATCTTGTGGATCAAGCAAGTTACCTTCAGGTGGATCGTTGCTGCAAAGATAGCCAGTATAGAGATTTGAGAGAAGGGGTGACGTGGTTGTTGTAGGAAATGTAAAAAATAAACATGCTGTAAAAGATATGAAACATGAAAATATTGTGCAATATCAAGACCAAGCAAAAACCACACAGCTGTTCGGGGTTAAAAAACAGTTTAGGCCCAACTCCCACACTGACACGAGCAAGGTAAAAAGTTCACTTAAGAATGTAGTGGAATATAAAACTTGAAAAGGCTTCTATTTAAAGGCATACTCATGTCACTGTGCTTTCAAACAGATTGTTGCCTCATTAGACAATGGGCACATAATCGAATTAGCTGAGAGCATGAAGGTGCTTGATTAAACAATGGGTGCAGGGAAGAAACTAAACGCCGGATTTAGATCTCAGCGGAGGGGAATACTCTATCACAAATATGACGGATATCCTGTACGCCATATTATGATCTCATTGTATCCTATAGAGATCATAATATGGTGGATGGGATATCCGTCACCTTTGTGATGGAGTATTGCCTCCGCAGAGATCTAAATTAGCCCCTAAGTTCTAAGCACACACACGTCTCAGGCACACAAAGCTGCCAGCAAACACTTTAAGCAAATTGAATCTACCTTGAAACACACATGCATTCATAGGCCAAAGAATGCTCTGTCATTAAACATTGTCAGAATTATAATGAAGAATGTGTAATGGTTTAGTTCAGGAATTCATTGTTATGAGGTCACATGCTTGAGTTTTTTTTCCATCTTAAATCTGTAACTTACAAGTCAACTATTATTATGTGTAATAAAGTATTGTAATAATTTGTATAAAAATGCCGGTCTGCGAATAGGCATTGGAGAAAAACCCTAGAGGTGGTTTGAGGAGGGCTGAGGTGCAGCCCATATTGTTTTTCTCCCTGTCGCCACAGTTAGTAAATACTGCCTTTGTGTTGTCAAGGAGAGTCCAGTCCAGTTTATTCCAGTATTGAGAATTCTTGTGACCCTGCAATAGTTGGTGAGCCAGCCAGGAGATTCTTTTGTCCCCTACCTGACACCTGCAACAGAGGACCATCTACTCCCACTGTAGAGAGACTAGTGTGCACATTTTGATGAAGTAAGCAGATTCTGTGTTAAAGCTGAAGTTCTGCCTGTGCACGGCGGTTGGGAAGGATCCAGGGACAGTTGTCTTTTTAAGGTTAGGACAAAGTGGATCACAATCCTTGTTTTTGAATTAGCATATACTTCTTGGCAATATTAAGTGCAGATCTAACTATGATATAAGATTTAAGGTTATAAGAGACAGAAGGGTACCACATGACATTTTATATTGGTAGATTTTGTATGTAGTTAACCTGTGATTCCCAACAATGGGTTGGAAGTGGTCTACAGAGGAAATTTGAAATCAGAAAGATGCTGATATGTGTCCCATTTGACACTGAGGGGCAGCTAAAAAGCTGGTGTCGCTAAACTTTCCTCCAGTTAAAATGTCAACACTCAAATTCTCAACTCTGAACCTAATGTCAGGCAGTCATTCCATGGTTTCTAAAACACATGGTCTGAAAAGGTTCTCCTCTGGGGCATGGAGCAGACTGGGCAGGGGTTGCTAGTAGCATTTATCAAAATGTAGAATAGAGATGTGATTATCGCCCTAGAACAGAATTTTGTATTGTATTTTTTGTGTGACTGAAGGTGAGCGTGTGCATATTTCAATGAAATGTGGTCACAGTGTGATGTTGTGTAGTATAACATTAAAAGTTGAATGTATATTGTGAAACATTAAGTAGAAAAATAGACAACATATCCCACTATAAGACTTGTGGAAGTCTACTTAAAAAATATTAAATCTGATAGGAAAATAGGTTAAAGTATTAAACATGCCTAATCATGGAGACCCCCCCTTAGAAAATATGCAGAACGTATTACCAAGTGACAAGAAGAAATTACAAAAGTATAGCCCGGAGTGGTTTAAAGCCAAACACAAGCATACGTATCCTTGGCAAAAAGAAGGAGCTTTCAATGATAGGATAATTGAGCATGTTGTCACATACCTCTGAAGTAAATATGCAGGAACCAAATTAAAGAAAAGGGAAGCCACCATACCTTTATGAAAAATATTTTGTGAAAAGTCGAGAGACTCCTCACAATGTTCCCCCACCCCCAAATGACCCGATGACCACTGGGCCCACAGTGCCTAGCATCTACCCACCAGAACAGCTGCAAGAAGCCACAGTAGGGTTTGAGAACCCTGAAATTGAAACCCCTCCACAGTCCCCAATAGCATACACCAAAGTAATCCCACAAATACCAGAGCCAAAGAGGGCAAGCACTCCTAGGCAGCAACCTAGGACAGGGAACCCCCAATTTTCAGGACAATTAAAGGTGCAGTTTGTACTGCATCTAGACCCAGTCTTTCCCTAGAAGTATAGAAGCAAAGAACAGAGTTCAGGGGATAGTGATGACCAGTCACATATTTCTTCATCAACATCACGGTTGCTTCAGAAAAGGTAAACTATTGGTAGAGTAATTAGAGGAAAATAAGTTCACCCCACAGCAAAGGGACATAGGGAGTGCAGGGTGGAGTGACTGTGCAAAGGACTATATATATATGACACAGCAACCAATATCACAAGGAAAGGAAGCAAGAGAACAGACGGACTGAAGAAAGTCCATCCCCTTGGCAGAAGGAGGAGGAGGAGGGTGTAGTAGACTCTCCAGAGAGTGTGCAGGACTGGCTATCTATCACACAGTGAGAGTAGGAGTGAAACAAGTGAAGAGAGAAGGGTATGATGATGACTTAACAGGACAAACTCAGTGAAGCTTTGGGAAGTTAGCAGACAGGAGAAAATCTATAACACAACGTGGAGAGCATGGGTGAACTGCTTCAAACCAAAAAAGCAATCACCCTCTTTATGGTATCCAGGAGAAACCGATCCTTGACAGACTACACAAGAGAGATGTGGAGACTGCCTAAACCAACCGATGCAAGGGAAAGAGAGCAAGATGTGCTCCCTAGATGTAGGAAACCCCAAGCTACAGAGCTTGAGCAGTTACAATTCCAAAGCATCCATGGCCGGCCACACCCTTGAATAGGATCAAGCAAGGTTAGGGGATGAGTGACTTTCCACAACAAACCAGCACAGTGCACAATCAAATTCGTGCAGTGCAGGCCACAGTCGCAGTGAGACTGTGAGACTGTAGCTGAAGGAGAAAATAGCTGGCACATTGTTGTACCATTTGTAGATAAATTACCAGACTGGACTGAGCAGTTAGCTCCACAAATGAATCCATGGCCACAAGATTGGTTGTTTGATCCACATGACATAGCAAATGCTGAAGATAGCATTCTGTATGGTGAGGGTGATCCAGATTGTAATTTCACTTACATGAGGAACTGTCTGTGTATATGGCAGAAGTGCACAAGACAGCACCACCCACAGTGTGCTACCACCCCTGTGCATTACATGCCCCTGATACATAAGGAACCTGATCCCCCAAATGATGTCACTTGACCATGGACAAGAACAAGGGAAAACTTCAGAAAACAGTTGCCACTGCTTAAAGAGAGAGCAGGGAAATGGACCAGGGCATTTGAAAAACAAACTGCAGGTATCACCTTGGCTGTAGGGGATGTAAAAAGCCTACTCAGTATCCGCACAGGAGATTAAACATACACAGTATTTTAAAAGGCTGGAGTTAGAAGTTTAATGCCCACTGATACCAGATGTGATGGGTCTCCATTTAATCTGGTTACATCTGTAGTGTGGAATCAGGTGAGGTAAACGTACCTCAATAGACCAAACATTGGATCCCTCATGGCTCAGTCTATGCAACTAAACGAGGATCCTGCATAACACATCAATAAGATGAAAGAAAAATGGACTAAGGACATAGGTGGTGACTGGGAAGTGACAGAAGGTTATGTTGTACTGTTTTATTATGTGGTCAAGAAAAGGTTGCCTCCTGACGTGCAGGACAGCTTAGAGAACATAGTGCCACTGGAAGCCAAACCCTAGACTGAAATTCAAGCACACACAATCCATCTTTGCAAGAAAAAGAAAAAAGTAAACAGGAAGTATCAGGGAAAGGAGCTGCCAGTTGGTGCAGCAGAAATTAGTGAAGGAAGGAGAAATGGAGGGTGCTGGTGTGGCAGCGGCCACTCAGACGACTGCAATGTGTTGTGATTCCCTCGCCTAGGTCTAGTTCTTGTGTTGTGTGTAGCCAGCTACCCCAGAGGTGCTGACTCAATCATGTTACGTTAAATAATGAATGCAGTCAACTGCATTGAATTACCATTGCTGGGTTTAATTAAGTCTTCCTACTTGTTGCTGTTAATGTGCACAGTTGCCTTTGCCAAAGCTTGTTAATTCTGCTTTATTCTGTTCCTACAAGGCCGGTTTGTAAACACCTGAGCCTCTGCATGTTTCAAGACAGCTGCTGTCCTGGTTGCTAGGCAACTCCCTCCAGCTCCTCTGTTTGCCATGTGCTACACTTGACTTCTTTTAAGAGAGACTATAAATAGCCTCACACAGGTCAGGCAGTGCGTGGCTTTGTTTCCTGTTTCTGTGAGCTGAGGTCAAGAGGGTCAGTTACAAGCTTCTTCACTGTTGCCTGGTAACCAGGGAAAGGACTAAGCTAAGGTCGAGAGACAGTCCAGCAGAGAACTCCAAAAGGCTTTCTCACTGTTGCTCGGGAACCAGGATCTAGGACTTCTTCCAGTCGAGCTAAGTGACAAAATAAAAGGCACTCACAGGAGTGTGAATGCTTTGGAATGCTTTTGACCTAATCCTCAGTGCCTTGAGACCCTCACGGGTGAGTAGTGCGCTTTACAAATCCCTGATTGATTGAATCCTTTGTGTATTTTTTAAAAAAGACTTTCATTTCAGAAAGAGAGACATTTAAGGTGGTTAGTAAGAATGTCTGAAAGACTGTCTAGCCTAGATTATTTTTATTATTACTCTTATTTAACCGCTTGTTGTCTTTAACGTGTGACCTGTGAAAGAAAGTGGCACATCTAATATAATCCTCATTAATGTGTGTGTGTGTGTGCGCTGCCTGTTACTAACAAAATCACAAATTCCTACAAATCATTTTTAGCACTGATCCATACCCAATGTCAGTGATTGTCACAAAAAAGAACATGGGGCATTCATGTTTTGAAAGTCTTCTGAGCTTTATTGTTCAACCGCTGCTTATGCATATTTGCTTATGGGAAGAACATATTCCTGTTTTGTTTGTTTTAGTTAAGTTACATGTATTAGTGTGTGCAACATCAGAGTGAGTACTTAACATGATATAGGACAGAGAGAAGTCCCAGGCAATAGTGGTGCATTCCTGCCAGCCATACAGAGTGGAGAGAAAGTACAAAGAGCACACGAGTGTGTGAGTGTTACTTGCTTATTGGGCAGCACGTGACACGTACCTGTTCCTTTCCCGTATAGAACCAGACTCCTCAATAATTCAGTGACACCGACCACCTTCGCCCTCAAGAGTAGGGGCCCGGCTGGACCAGGCAGCAGGGGTAGTATCTACTGCTCTTTCTCTAGCATCCAAATCCCCCTCCCTTTGGGGACACCTGCCAGGACTCCCATGTTAAGATCGACAGTGCCAAGAAGTGTTCTGGGAGGATAGGGGAGCAGTCATCACTGCTGCGGTTGACCTGGTTTTCAGATGAGTGGTCGAGCTCTCACAAAATGTCTATGGGAACAGCCCCAGGGGCCACCCAACAACAGTATCCGCAACAGCAGAACGATGGAAGGACACAGGGAAGTAGTAAAGGAGGACAAAGAGGAGTTATTATTGGCAGAGGTTTGGGCATCTTAAAGGCTGTAATGTGAAAAGTTGGGATGAACAAAATGAAAGAATGGTTATTTATGGTCAATCAGGAAATATGACAATACAGCCACAGCAAAGTCCACAAATAATATATGTGCCCCAAAAACCCAAAATGTGCAACTACCAGCAATGCCTCAAGTGCAGCAAGGACTGCCTCAAAAGAACTACTAAGCACCCCCCCAACAGGGATTCTACTCCAAAGTGGGCAAGGAGGTGTAGTTGTGAGGGGGAGGAAATCCTTTCCGGGTGAACCCTGTGGGAGAATAGACACAACGAGGGTACCCAAAGAGTATTTCTATGTGTCCAGTTTTGTCAGTAATGCACAGGCCAGATGAGGAACCCACTATGACTGTAGCTATCAACGACAAGAGGTATGCATTCCTCATAGATACAGGAACAACAAAATTGTGTATTAGAGAGGGAGGCCTTCTGATTTTCAACAGATCCGTTGACACACAGGGATTCTCTGGGGAAGTTATAAGGCTTATTTTTTAATAAACTTGTGGAGATTTAAGTAGGAGAGGGACACATTGGTGGCGGTTTACTGTTCTCTCCAGCTGTCCCAGTGAATTTGTTAGGAAGAGATCTAATGGCCAAATTAAATATGACCATTCAGTTTGAACCAGATGGTAGCATGATTTGTTCCACACTTGGAATCCCACCTTCCAGAATCATGGCCCTAACAGTAGATCCCTCCTGCAGAGATCAAATTAGAGCACGACCCACTGATATGGAGGCATTTAGTACCGTGCTATGCACCATCATAGCAGAGACACCAGAGATACTGGGAAATGAGGTTCAGTTGCCCAAAGAATTCCTTTTTAGACAACAGGGACAGGACTTCAGGCTGTCAGATGTTGAGGTGATCTTACAGACAAAGGTTTTGGAATTAACACTACCTGAGGTGCTCTAATAGCCAGCAACTATTATATGGTTTAGCAGGCATGGGTCATCTTCCTGGAGCCAAAAAAGGTGACCCCAAGAAAACAGTTGTACTTTTTCAGGAAGACATACCACTAAGGACTGTATTGAAAGTCATAATACCCACACCAAGCAGAGTGTTTGATTCAGTAAAAGAAGCTCATCTGTCACAAGTACCAGACATCTTGTAAACTAAGGGTCCCCATGATGTAGGCCGCATCTACATTGCTGCATCATTCTAAATTACATTGAAGGAAGGTGCCCTCTTACCCAGGGTGAAGCAATAGCTCCTGTCTAAGGAGGCAGATGAGGGCATCACCCCTACTATACAGTCAATTCTAGAACAGGGAGTAATTTACCCTGGAGTGTCTTCTTGCAACAGTCACATTTACCTGGTCAAAAAAACTAAGGGCAATACTTGGTGCATAGTTCAAGACCTGGGCCCTTTGAACAACATTTGAACAACATAGTGTTACCAGGATTTCCAATTGCCCCTGACCCCTCCATCATCTTGACAAATATTCCCCAGGATGCCAGGTATTTCTCAGTTATTAACCTTAAGAACACCTTCTTCAGCATCCCTCTCCATCCAGACAGCCGCTATCTGACGGGGTTGTCATACTGCAGGACTCAGTACTTGTACTCTTATTCACTCCAAGGATATTGTGAGTCCCCCGGAGTGTTCAACAGAGTGATAAAGAATGATCTGTCAGATTTTCAATGTGGCAGCACTCGGTTGCAATATGTCAATGACATACTGATTTGTAGTTCCACTGAGCAACAGTGCAAAAAAGACACTATGGCCCTCATTATGTTATTGGCAGTAAGTCCCACTTACCGCCATGCTGACTGCCACCAATATACCGCTGGTGCAGCGGATATCCGCTTACCATATATTGACACACACACACACCAATCAGTCACTATACAGCCACACACACAAGTCCGCCAGCCCAAAGGTCATTGATAAACTGGCAGTATCAAAACCCACACCGTTACACCAACAGAACAATGCTCACAACATTATGACCCACGAATCACCACGGCGGACATTCAATGGCGCTAAACCAATGGCAGTACATACCACTGCGCTCAAAATAAACACACACACATACAAAACAATGCCACATTGGACAATTCAAACTACACACACCTGACACACATACACACACCACACCCCCAAACCACTATAAAACACACACTAACATTACCCACAACCCTTTACGATTACAAATAATTGCCATGAGATAGACACCACTACCACATACAAGACCAGAGCCACACACCACCATCACCTATACATCAAACACACACTCCAACACATCACCCTACACACCCTCACCTACACCACTCACACTACACCCATGGCACCACAACAACACCCCAGATTCTCTGAGGAGGAGCTAAGGGTCATGGTGGAGGAAATCATCAGGGTAGAGCCACAGCTATTTGGATCACAGGTGCAGCAGATATCCATTACTAGGAAGATGGAGCTATGGCGGAGGATCATGGACAGGGTCAACGCTGTGGTACAGCATCCAAGAACAAGGGATGACATTAGGAAGAGGTGGAACGACCTATGGGGGAAGTGCGTTCTATTGCAGCAAGACACCAACACGCTGTACAGAGGAGTGGAGGTGGACCCCCACCTCCTCCCCGACAACTAACAACATGGGAGCAGTAAGTCTTGGCAATCATGCATCCTGAGGGCCTGGTAGGAGTAGCAGGACTGGACTTTTACCACCCCTTACCTGCATGCCATCACATACCCCCAACCCCACCCTCACTCCCATCACTCCACCACCTCCCACACAGCCCACCATCAAAACCCACCCATTCAAATGCCAAGCCCTGCATGCAATACCAATGCATGGGCACCACCCACAGACCTGCATGGACACCTATCACTAAAGCATGCACACTAGAGAGAAAGAACGTTGCCCACCACATACCAACTCACACAGGTGAAAGCTGCCAGGGCAAATACAACCATAGAGGGCAACACACCCATGTACAATATGTCACACACAGAAACAATAACACTACATTTACATCCCCACAGGTATCCCAGCCAATGTCAGCAGAGAAGAGGTGCAAGCAATTTCCAATCCCCCACAGAAGAGGCCCACAGTGATGACAGCAGCTCTGGTCGCCTGGATCTGGATGACCAACCTGGCCCATCAGGGACCTCTGGACAGTCGGTTACCCAGGCACAGTCTCACACTACCACAGAGCCTCCCCCCTCAGGAAACACCACCACAGCACCCACCCAGCGTGCCTATACCTCTGTCCCCAGGACACATCAATCAGCAGTGTGTCCACCACTACAGGGACCCCAGGCCACCCCACAAACCCAGGACAATCAAGGACCTGGGGTCAGTGGCGGTGGACACACAGTCAAGGGGACAGAGGCACGGGACAACAGGGAAGCTGGGAGGGAGGACAGGCCCAGGGAACCGACTCTCCAGGAGGCACTCACCGCGATCCTGGGAGCATACCAACATTCCCAGGATATGCTGGGCCAGATCCTGGACAAGTTGTAGGAGAACATGCAGCTGTAGGAGGGACAGTACTTGGGTCTCAGGGAGGACTTGAAGTCTATTAACACCACCCTGGTCACCATTGCAGGGGTGCTGCCAGACATGGCCAACAGTATGAGGGAGGCAGTGTCACACCAGCGGGCCCCTGCCACTAGCCAGACTACTGAACAGTCCTCCACCTCCGCTACCACTAGTGGACAGGAGGCCCCAACACAGGGCCAACAGGCCACCAGCAGAAGGAGAATCACCCCACAAACATTCCCTGCCATCCAAGCAGAAGCCAGAGACTATTGCCAAGACCCCAGCCAGAAAAAAAGACTCTCCTGATTGTCACCCTTGTGTCCCACTCTGTCACTCTGTCCACCTTGAACTGCCATTGCTCCCCTTCCTATGGCCCCTCGGACAATTCACCTGTGCTACAAATAACCTGGACTCTAACCTGGACTTTCCGCCATCATCACCCCAGCCCATTGAACTTCCCCCTTTTCATCAGAGCACTGCAATAAACACACTTTGTAGAAATACAAGTATGGAGTATGTCAAATGATTTAAGTATGTATTTGTTTAACAAGGTTTTGACATCGCAATTTGACTGTACAGTAATGTTTACATAGGAAAGACCTGTAGCTGGCTGCAGTTCACACACCATGAGCGATAGTGGGGTATCCAACATCTGCAAAAAGAGATGCCAAAGGGTACAGCGAGTGGGCATAGAAGTAGGAATTCACAGCCTGCCAGTGACAATGTCAAACATTAAACTGTCAATGAAATGTGAAGTTACACTGTCTTACCTGTGTTTTATTGGAAGTATTTGTGAATCAATGCACTTCTGTTGTCCTCATCCTCATCCTCTGCCTCACCTTCACTGTACATAGGGTCCACTGCTGTTACACGGCCATCTCCAGCCTCCTCCTCCTGCAGAAAAGGCACATGACGTCTCAAGGCAAGGTTATGCAACATACAGCATGCCACGATGATCTGGCAGACCGTCTTGGGTGAGTAGCACAAGGATCCACCTATCAGATGGAGGCATCAAAACCTGGCCTTCAGGAGGCAAAATGTACGTTCAATTATCCCTCTTGTTCGCCCATGTGCCTCATTGTAACGTTCCTCAGCCCTTGTCCTGGGATTCCTCACGGGGGTCAAGAGCCATGAGAGGTTGGGGTAACCCGAGTCACCTTATGGTCTACACCATACCCATAGTCACCTTCTGGTCCACACCATACCCATACACCAACATCCACTGGGTGGGAACCAGGGCTCACCTATTAGCCACACCCTGTGCATCTGAAGTTGGGCCATAACATTTGGGATGCTGCTATTCCGCAGGATAAGTGCATCATGCACAGACCCAGGATACTTAGCATGGGAGATGTACTGGTCCGCCAAACATACCATCTGCACATTCATCGAGGGAAAACAATTTCGATTTCTGAAGACCTGTTCATTTTGCCGGGGAGAGACAAATGCAATATGTGTTCCATCAATCGCCCCAATAATGTTGGGGATATGTCCCATTGCATAGAAGTCAGCCTTCACTGTGGCCAAATCCTCCACCTGGGGGAAAACAATGTAGCTGCACACGTGTTTAATCAAGGCAACCAACAATCTTGTTAGCACTATTAAAAACATTGGCTTTGACATTCCTGCTGCCAAGCCCACTGTCACTTGGAAAGAACCAGTTGCCAAGAAATGGAGCACTGATAGCACTTGCACAAGAGAGGGATCCCAGTGGGGTGACGGATAGCAGATATCAGGTCAGGCTCCAATTGGGCACATAGCTCTGTGATTGTGGCCCTGTCAAGTCTGTAGGTGAGGATGATGTGCTTTGCCTCCATTGTTGCCAAGTCTACCAGGTGTCTGTACACGGGGGATGTCTCCATCTCCAATTCATCCGCAGTGGTTGCAACCTATGGGGCAAAAGAGTGAGGAGCTGGTCATAACTTGTACATTGTAACCACTACAGTTCAATGCATAATGGGATTTTTACAATTTATTTGGTGGCATATGTCCTGAATGTACAATTGTGAACTGTGACGCAGTTAGGATCCATGGCCTGCCCCTCCCCCATGAAATGGCATCTGCCTGTCCTGTATGGTGGGACAGGTGGAAATGAGGTAATTCTGCTCATTTTGTGCGCCATTGCGGGAGGCGGTCGGAAACCGCCGTGCAACTCCTCATTGGATAATATTGTCCCCTATGGGGTACAGTGGCCAATGTTGATGTACGCCGGCGGTGACGGTATGCACCGCCGCGGACCTCACTGCCATTTTCTATCTGTTCACTCACTTGCTACCTGACCTTCAACAGGAGAGGACCTACACGGCATGTGCTGCTGTGACCTATGTCTGGAACCTACCATGGCTTGTGTGACTGGGGAAAGGGCCCCTGCCTTCATCTCGGCAGAGTTGGTGAGACTAGTGGATGGGGTCCAACCCCAGTACCGACTGTTGTATGGGCCTCCAGACCCACAGGTGAGAACACTGTGAGCACAATGCATGGGGCATGTATGCATGGAGTGGTGTGTGTGGTATGACTAATACCTTTGCCTGTGTATATTCCTCTGCAGGTCAGCGCCCATCAAAAGAAGGGTATATGGCGTGGCATCGCCAATGAGGTGCAGACCCTGGGTGTCTAGGGCAGGCGGAGCACCCACTGTTGGAAACGGTGGGAGGACCTGAGACGCTGGGCATGGAAGACGGCGGAGGCCCAGCTGGGGATGGCCGCCCAACGAGGAAGGGGTGCCCGTCGAACCCTGACCCCCCCTGATGGCCTGCATACTGGCGCAGCAACAAGGGGGTGAGTACAGTGCCCATCATTATTTCTTACTCCTGGTGGGGTGGTATCCGGGTGGGGGATGTGTGCCTGTGGGTGCCCCTAGGCCAGGCCTGACATTGCAGAGGATGTCCCATGTGGGGCAGGGTTCTGATGTGAAATTCCTCCAACCTAGCTAGTAGGCATCCACTACTGGGCAGGGGTGTGTGGGTCCCAGGTATGCTGCAGTTTGCGGTATGTGTCCCTTCCCATGCCCTGGTGACTACCATTGTTACTGGTAGTGCATTGCATAGTGCGTAGTGCTGTTCTCTGTGTGTGAATGTGTTGTGTACACCAACGGTGGTGTTGGTGCAGCCATTGACAAGTGTATCCTTTGTCTCTCCTCTTCCCTTTTTGTTTTGTCACCCTGTCCTTATGTGCATTAACATCATCTGGTGGAGGAGCAGAGGTAACGGCGATGGAGAGAGCTGCATCCCACAGGACCCAGGAGGCAGAGTCCACCGACGGAGAGGGCACCAGTAGGACAGAGGGCAAGGGGAGCACCATGGCAGAGACTGGAGGGGACAGTTCAGACACGGATACCTCCTCCGATGGAAGCTCCCTGGTGGTGGTGGACACCTGTGCCCATCCCAGCTACAGGTACAGCCACCACCCCCGTACCAGCACCATCCTCCCAGCAGCCCCTCAGCAAGTTGCCCTTGCCTGCTCACCTAGAAGGGTGGGCATCTCCTTTGCCCCAGCCACCTCAGGCCCTGCCCCAGTTAGCCCTGCTGCCCTGAGGGAGGAGGCTATTGACCTCCTGCGATCCATCTCTGTTGGGCAGTCAACCATTGTGAATGTCATCCAGGGGCTGGCAGCCCAAATGCAACAGTCAAATGCATTTCTGGAGGGCATTCGCACTGGCTTGGCGGCCCAACAGAGACCAATCCAGGCTCTGGCCTCCTCTCTGATGGCAGCAATTGTCCCGTTTTCCACCCTCCCCCCTCCAACTTCCTCTACCCAGTCCCATTCCTCTCAACCCCAACCTATCCCAAACACACAGGCAGACCAGCATGCACACAGGGCAACACACAAGAATGGCACAGGCAAACACAAGCACCATCCAGATGCAGACATACCAACGTCCACTGCCTCCACTGTGTCCCCGCCTCATCGTCCTCTACCTCCCTCCCAGTTGTGTCTACACTCACACCTGCAAGCACTACATCCTCATCCACGACCTCCATCACCAGCACACCTATCAGATCACACACCTCACTGGCAGTCACCCTGCCAATTCCATGCACACGTCCCACTGTGTCTGTGCCCCCTCCTCCCAAAGTACATAAACGCAAGCACTCAGACACCCAACTGCCATCCACCTCACAACAGCATCCAGCCCATGCACCTGCACCCAACCCCAGCAGACAGACACCTCCTACATCCACTCCCTCTTCCTCCACTCCCAAACCTTCTCCCTCTTCCCGCCCCAATATCCCTAAGAAGCTTTTCCTCCCCACCGTTGACCTCTTCCCTATCCCTCCTCCCCCGTCCTTCACGTCAGGCCAGGGTGGTAATAACCCAGGCAAGCACCTCAGCCACCCAGTCCACGGGCCCAACAGTGTCCACAGCAACTCCAGGTGGGAAAAGATCCCGGGCAACAGGCAACCACACGGAGAGGGTGCCTGCCCCAAGTGCTGCAAGGAAGGGCAAGGAGCCACCCCTAGCTGCTACAAGGAAGGGCAAGGAGCCACCCCCAGCTGCTGCAAGGAAGGGCAAGGAGCCACCCCCAGTTGCTGCCAAAAGGAGCAAGGGGCCACCCCTAGCTGCTGCCAAAAGGAGCAAGAAGCCATCCCCAGCTGCTGGCAGGAAGGGGAAGGGGCCTGCACCAGCAGGCAGTAAGGACAAGGGGCCTGGTGTGGGGACTCAGTCAGAGCCCCCACTACCAACCGTCCAAGGCTGCAGGGGATGGGCTGGAGCCTCCCCCCACAACTAACACCAGCTCCACCAGCAGCACTGCCACCACCACCAGCAGCAGCAGCACCAGTGGGCAGCTGTACTAGGCTGCAGGGGATGGGCTGGAGCCTCCCCCCACAACTAACACCAGCTCCACCAGCAGCACCGCCACCACCACCAGCAGCAGCAGCACCAGTGGGCAGCTGTACTAGGCTGCAGGGGATGGGCTGGAGTCTCCCACCACAACTACCACCAGCTCCACCAGCAGCACCGCCACCAGCAGCACCAGTAGGCTGACAGCTGCCAGGGATGGGCTGGAGCTTCCCACCACCACCACCACCACCAGTTCCGCCAGCAGCACCCCCACCAGCACTACCACCAGCAGCAGCAGCACCAGTGGGCAGCCATACAAGGCTGCAGGGGAAGGGCTGGAGCTTCCCTCCCACCACCAGCTCTGCCAACAGCACTGCCACCAGCACCACCACCACCAGCAGCACCAATGGGCAACCGTCCGAGGCTGCAGGGGATGGGCTGGAGCCTCCCCCCACAACTACCACCACCAGCAGCAGCAGCACGACCACTACCACCACTGAACAGCCGTCACCGCCAGAGGACTGTGTGTAGTCCTGCCTCCATAGGCTGTTGTGCTGCATGCCCCCTGCAAATCCTGTGGGTCAGACACCCAGCTGAGAGACTGTGACCCTGCACTCCCCAAGATCTGCATCACAGGGCACGATGCCCACTCCAGAATCATTGGAGAAGCCATCCACTCACCCCATCCTCCCCAGGATGAAGATCACAGGGCACAGTGCCCCCTCCAGAACCAGTAGTAAAGACACCCCCTTGAGAGACTGTGGCCTTGCAGTCCCCAGGACAGAGCACAGGGCATATTGCCCCGGCCAGAGCTGGTGGGCAAGTCACCCACTTGAGAGACTGTGGCCTTGCACTCACCAGGACAGCACACAGGGCATGTTGCCCCCTCCAGGGCCAGTGGGCAAGTCACCCACTTGAGGGACTGTGCCTTTGCACTCCCCAGGCAGAGTAATGGGCAAGTTGCCCCCTCCAGGATCAGTGTTGTTGTTCCATCTGCCGGCTGAGGTGCCCCCCCCCCATCCCCCATCCCCCTGAGGTGCCTGCCTATTTTCGAACTGATGCCCCTGCAGTGTTCTCTCCATGTTGTTGCAGGAGTCAAGTGGGGCCTTGGACTTTGTAATGTGGCCCTGTGGCCCACGAACATTGAGGACTGGGCAGTGTCCCTTCATTTGTACATCACTATATACTTTGTGGTTTGGATTTACGTATTGCTACTATATTTATCTTATTATACTCACTTTGATCTATTGGTTTTCTTCTTGCATTATTCCTGAAGGGTACGGGGTCAATCTGTTATATTACTGCATCTGCTTGTGTGTATGGTGTTAGGGGTGGGGGTGTTGAGTTTTGTGTGTGTGTGTCACTCTCTTTTTCCTCCCTCCCTTCCTTGTGTGCTAGGCAGCTGTACTCACCATGGTCGTCTTTGCCTTCGTTGGTGTTGATGGTGGAGCAGGACGTAGAACAGCATTGGAAATATGTGCAGCTCGGGTTCCATGGCGTTGTGGTTCTTCCCTGAGTCTCCACAGGTGAGTCCTTTGACTTCTGAGATCTGTTTCCACCATGCTTTTGATGTTGTTGGTACCGCCCCCGAAAAGGTGGTGGTTTCCTGTGTCTTAATACAGTGGGCGGAACATTGGCTTCCGCCAGGCTGTAGGCGGTTACCGCCATGGTGCCTGTTGCTTCCGCCCTGGCGGTCTGTGTGGTAAAGTGACTGTCTGTCTGAACTGTTTCCGCCATGGTCATAATTTGGTGGTATTTACCGCCAGCCTGTTGGCGGTATTACTGCTGCTTTGTCACCAACCGCCAGGGTTGTTAATGAGGGCCTATATCTCTTCTGAACAATCTTGTCCGAAGAGGATACAAAGTGGAGAGGGAGAACATTCAGTACTGCCAGGAAGAAGTCCAATATTTAGGACAATTACTGTTGGCATCTGGTAGGTGCTTGTAACACCTGAAAGAGTAGCCTCCATCCACCAGTTGAAGAGTGAAATAACAAAGGCTCCAGTCTTCGGAACTCTGGATTACACAAAGGAGTTTCATTTATTCTGCCATTGCGAAAGTCAGGTGATGACAGCTGTCCTCACACAGAAGTATCCCCTAGGGCACAAACTGATCACATACTTCAGTGGGCTGCTGGACTCAGTCATGAAAGGACACCATCCCTGTGAGCAGGCTCTGGCCACTGCAGCCTTTGCAGTATTGAAGAACACCCCAATACTTATGGGGGCACCCTAGATGCTCCAAGCAGGACATGCACCACTCTGACTACTTTGAAGTTTGTGAAGTATCACACAGTGAATTCTGCAACATTTGTTGCCCACCCAATATCAGACCCTGAGGAGAATGCAGAGAACTGTACAACACAGTCTCAACAAATGCAATCAAGCCACAGAGGACCCTATATCAGGTAGCATTGTCTACTTTGTTGATGGTTCCTCCACGATTGACCAAGAGACAGGAGTTAGACACACAGGAGCAGCAATAGTCAAGGCTCAGCAGCACAGTTCCTCTGATAAACTGCAGGCCATAGAACAATTGACATTACCTGCACATTATTCCGCCCAGGCAGCAGAGCTAATGCCATTGATAGTGGCCCTTAAGTCTGGAGCAGGAGAAGTAAATACCATATTCTCAGATTCAGCGTATGTAACAACCAATGTGCACTCAGGAATCATGAGATGGAGCAGGAGAGGGTTTCTTAAATCAGATGATATTCATGTGATGCATAGAAACCTTTCAGAGGCTCTAATAGAGGCACATGCATTACCACAGGCAGTAGCAGTTGTGAAATGTGGTGTGCACACATGTAGATAGGATTGTGTGTCACAGGGTAATGCACTAGCAGATCAGGCACCTAAGGATGCAGCTAGGCTCACACCCCCAAAGGTACCATTAGACTCACAACCCGCCCCTGTTCTGGTGGCTCAGACTGCCTCACCTGTGAAGTCTGGATCCAAGACTACCACAGACAACAACACTCCTCATTACACTGACACAGCAAGATTACACCTGAGAGAATTGCAAGAAGCTGCTTCTTTGCACGAAAAGCAGTTATGGGAAGATAGTAGATGCATCCATTCAGGGAATGACCTAGTGTATAGACAGCTACTGATGGGAAAACTAGTAATGTTACAGACTTTGCTTACAATCGCCCTGGATCAAATCCACATGCCAGCCCCACCTCCAGGGACTATTTGGCAACACAAATACAACAAGACTAGTTTGTCCCCAATTTGCACAACATAATTACCATGTATCTGCATAGCTGTATGATCTGCCAGCATAATTCACCTAGTGGCACCCTAAAAGTGATGTTCAACCATTCCACGACCACAAGGTCCCTTTAAAGCCCTTCATTTGGACTTTTTGGACATGCACTAACTACAGGTACCTCATCGTGGTGGTCTGACCATTTTCCAGATGGATCAAAGCAGCTTCCTAGCGTCTACTGTGATGCCAAGTCAGTAGCCAAATCCCTAGTTCAGGAAGTGATTCTACGATGGGGAGTATAAGACAGGATAAGACCTGACACTGGCACTCATTTTTCCAGTACAATATTTGAACATATTACAACACTGTTAGGGATAAAGCACAAATTGTCCTTCATGTACCACCCTCAAAGTAATGGTATTGGTGAGCGCCTGAATAGCCTCTTGAAGAGACAAATCATTAAGTAATGCACTACTTTAATTAACAAAAAATGGATATACTGTTTACCAATAGCACTGTTTTCCCTGAGGAATACACCAAGTTCAGACCATCACTTGACACCCCATCAAATAGTGACAGGAAGCTCAATCAATGTCTAAGTCTCTGCCACTAGAAGCAAATTCCATGGAGCAAGTTCATCACAAGCACTGAATTATGAAATGCATATGTACTTGTGTGAAATGATGAAGTGTGCAAGGTTCATCTCCAAACAGGTAACCAAGGGAAAAGAAAAGCATTCCAACACTGAGGTCACCTCCCAGCTGTGAAAGTAGGAGATCAAGGTCCTCATTATGACCATGGCGGGCGGCTGAAGCCACCCGCCAAGATCTGACCTTCGGGTGGCCGCCAATGCAGCCGCACTCCTGCCGCGGTCATTTTGAGATCCCCGCTGGGCCAGCGGGCGGAAACCTGGTTTCCGCCGTCCGGCCCAGGGGGGACCTCGGCCGCAACACAGGAGCCAGCTCCAAATGGAGCCAGCGGTGTTGTGGCCATGCGACGGGTGCAGTTGCACTTGTCGCGCTTTTCACTGTCTGGATAGCAGACAGTCAAAAGCTGCACGGGGCCCTGTCAGTGGGCCCCTGCACTGCCCATGCCAGTGGCATGGGCAGTGCAGGAGCCCCCAGGGGCCCCGCGACTCCCCGTACCACCAGCCTTTTCCTGGCGGTTCAAACATGCTTGCAGCGCTGCCCTGGTGGATTAGAACCACCGGGGCCATTGTGGCAGAAAACCACCGGCCCGGCGGTGTGACCGCGGCGCTTCCGCCGTGGTCGTAATGACCCGGAATGCACCGCCAGCCTGTTGGCGGTGCTTCCGTCACAACAGCCCTGGCAGTCTTGGACCGCCAGGGTTGTAATGACTGCCCAAGTGTTTGTATGCAATTGGGTCTGTAAATGGAGAAAAAAATATTTCGAGGGCCCCTCCACAGTCACTATGGTCACACCAACAGCCCTCAAGGTGGACGGCAGGAAGCCCTGGATTCATCACAGCCATAAGCTTCTCACCAGAAATAATGAAAAATACACATGGAACAAAAGGGGGACGAAGACTGTCGCCTCAAAAGCACCCCCCCAACTCTGTTTTTAGACTATTTATTTTAAAGGACAGTACAAAAGAGATGTATTTATGCTTTTATGCTTATTTTTTGTCTCTTAATTCTATCCTTTTTTTTCTCTTTGTTAGCAAAGTACTCTCTAATTCTAATGTATTCCACATCCAGAGAGAGCTCTCTAATAACAATGTAACCCATAATGCCCATGCTAAATTGTCAGAAAACATGTGGTATCAGCACATGTGAGAAATAAGTGCAGACACCACGAATAAGTCATGCTCTGTGTGCTCCCTAGTTCCTCATGCTACTAGTTCAGAAAGGCTACTCTCCATGAAAGAAGTACCCCAAACTTATCTCAATGTTTATTACATCTGTACTTGTGTAGAACTAAGGCCCAAATGCAGTTAACACATGTCAAAGCGGTATGCTTCCTAGTTAATGCCACAAAATATGGCGCTTTACCAGAAGTACTATAAATTCTCACAGATAGGCAGGACATCTAGGAAGAAATATCACACATGAGAAAGCCAGGGCATCCCACCACTATAGATTGGACCCAGAGAGTCCTAGATCAAGGAGTTCTAGAAATAACACGCCCACCAACTGAATGCAACAACTAGTTTGTGAACCCCTTAGAAACAGATTTGGTACGGAGGCCAGGGGTTAAAGTGACAGGGTCAGTTTTTGCCCATGACCAATGGCATCCCAACATTGAATTTTCCTGTAGGGCTCTGTCTTTATAGAATGGCACTGATGCCAGCCAGGATACAATAAAGAAATGTACACTTACGTGGGAGGAAAATATTTGGCGTTATAATTGGGTAGACAGCACTGTAAGTCCCCAGACTGTCATGAAACTAACTTCTGTTTCTTTATGTTTCAGGCGGAATGGCACCATTGACGTAGGCTGAAATATTAGTTGTGCAGTCAGTCTTCCACACCGACATGCAGGGCGGGCACTTCCAGCTTCTTCTGGCAGTGTGTAGAACTGCCGTATGCCCAGCTACCACCCAACTGGGGAGGGATTTGTTCCATAGGGACTGCACGTTCCAGTTTTGGTAATTCCTGTAATAAACATGTCTGCTTTGCATAAACACTCTAAGAAAAGTCCAACGACCTTTCTACATCACAGCCTGAAGGAGGAGAACTGCAGAGTATTATGGCACAAGCACCTGGAATAAAGTTCCCTATGAGTATTGTCTGTTCAACGGTGCTGAACTTTTCTTCTGCATCATCTTGCCATTAGTTCAAGCTAAAGCAACAGCTTGTTGGCACCAGATCACAAGGTGGGAGCTCCTCAAGGTCATCAACACCGCCAATGATGGCTTCAGTGCCATAAAAGAAGATCTGCGTGCAATAAGAACGATGGTGCTGCAACACCATTTTGCACTTTACCTTATGATAACCATGCAAGGAGTGGTATGCAAGAAAATAGCAACTGCGTGCTGAACGTTCATTCCAGCAAATGATACAGAAAAAGGAACTTTGTCAGAGGCAATACAGACACTGCATAACTTAGAAACTAGAATGTTAGATGAAGGTGGTGCCTCAGATAGCTGGTTCAGTTGTTGGTTAGTATTGCTGCCATCCTGGATGTCAGGATTGATGGAGGCTTTATTACCAATGACTGTGATCTTTCTACTAATACACTGTATGATACAAGAAATCTGGCATGCGTTAGGAGAATATGCGCTAAGGCTGGAGGGATGTTTTCAGTTAGGACACCAACACAAATAGTAGATTACCAGGGCAACGTGTATCACCTTTTGTCCAACACAGACCAAGATCTAAATTAAGTAGTTGAAATATCAACTAGAGGGGGGAATGCTGTAGGAAATATAAAAAATAAACATGCTGTACAAAATATGAAACATGAAAATATTGTGTAACATCGAGCCCAAGCAGAAACCACATTGCTGTTTGTAGTTAAAAAAACAGTTTAGGCCCAACTCCCACACTGGCACAAGCAAGTGGAAAAGTTCACTTAAGAATATAGTAGAATAAGACATTTGAAAGGAATTTTGGTTAAAATCTAACTTATGTCTAACAGATTTTAAAGCATTTACAACATAAGCACACAAGTCCCCGGCACACACTCCGTGTCTTCAAACAGATTGTTGCCTGATTAGACAATGGGTTCATAATCAAATTAGCCCATAGCACACAGGCGCTTGATTATAACAATGGGTGCCAGGAGAAACGAAGTTCTGAGCACACAAAGGTCTCATGCACACAATGCTGCCAGCACACACTTCAGGCAAATTGAATCTACCATGAAATGCACACTCATTCACAGGCCAAAGCATTGTCAGAAGTATAATTAAGAATGTGTAATTGTTTATTTCAGGAATTCAGGGTTATGAGGTCACCTTGTTGTATAAATAAAACAGAAAAACACAGAAGCAGGCAGTTGCAGTTTCAAGCACCATTTGGCACTTGAAAGGGCACTGCTCACAGGAAAAATTACCTGGGCCCATAAGGGACCCAAAATGATTGAATGCCAAAAGCCTACCTCCCTCATTAAGGTGGAGCAGTTGGTCCCTGGAGTATCTCATGGCTGAAAATTGGTCAGGGGTCTTGGCTCATGAGGCAGCCGGGCGTGGACACGAGCAGACAGACCAGTTTCTAAAGGCAAATGAGCACATGGCAAAGTCAGCACTAGGATGCTGACCTGCCCTTCACAGCATTCAAGCAAAAATGGCTCCCTTCACTGAAACGAAGAGAAGGTGCCAAAACTAAAAACAGGAAGTGAGCTCTAACAGACTCACCACCACCCAAATACACAAAGTGCAAAATGCAATTAGAACTCCTTAAAACCAAAGCCTCCAAGTAATCATCAATAGCAGCGACCCAAACACCAGTGCCACAGTAGAAAGAATAAAAGCTCAAGATTAAGTTAAAAGATTCATAAAAATAAAATAGTGACAAAACCTTTTCATTCAAGCAGCAGAATGTCAGGATAAAAATCTGGTGCTTCTACCGATGCGTCTGTGCGTAGGCCCAGTTTTTAAAGGCAGTTGGGCACATGGCACTAGAATACTGACCTGCACTTCACAGCATCCGAGCAAAAGTGGCCGACGGGCTAAAAAGACTCTTAAAAATGTAATAGTGACAACCTTTTCAAACAGTCTAGCAGCAGAATGTCAGGATAAAAGCCGGAGGTATCATCTTCAGCCATCCACCTTGCAGCATGTTATGAATGTGCTGCGTAATAATAAAGCTGAATGTCCTGGACAGCTAACCTCCCCATCCTCCAAATCCTTCTTTCTTAAGCACTGATACTGCAACCCTACTGTGACTACTGGCCCAAAATAGAGAGACCAACAGGCTGTCCAATCTACGTAAAGACCTAGGCTCCAGCAGGAAGAGTGAATTCTGGATGAGGAAGAGGCAACGCGGGAGGAAAACTATTTTCACAATGGCTCCTCTACCCATCACGGATAAAGGAAGCCCATTCCAAACAATCAAATTATCTAGACCGCTGGCCACTCTGTCTACATTCCTAATCTTGTGTTCCACCTCAGTGTGGGTGATTCAGACTCCCAATTATCGGAACCCCATAGTTTCCCACCAGAGACCAACCAACGTCAGCTGGTCCACTTGCCTCCCAACCAACCCTCCCCACTGTTGAAATAGTAGTGGTTTCTGAACATTAACACTGAGGCCTGACACATCTCCAAACATCTCCTAACTCCCTCAGTAGTTGCAGTAAAAGCAGTACCAGCTCACCAGGGGATCACAAATAGACTTGCGCATCATCAGCTTCTAACTATACATCATGGGCAGAGCATTCCACCCGAATCCCCAAAGGCTCCATCTCTTTGCAAAGCAGCAGGACAAGGGCTCAATTGCCAGCACAAATAGAAGAGGCAACAGAGGGAACCCCTGTCTGGTCCCCCTCTTGGCTGTCCAAGGCTCAGTGATAGCCTCTCCCACCTTAACCTGTACGGAGGGTTTAGTGTACAAGAGTCACACCCAAGCGCAGAAGTTAGGTCCGAACCCCATGCCATGCAGGACCGCCATCAGATATCCCCACTCTACTGTGTCAAATGCCTTTTTGAGGTAAACCAAGGCCATCTCAAGGAATACAAGAACACAATTGAAGTCCCTCACCCATAGTATAGTGGAGCCCACACTGCTCTCCAATGTTTTTTTAAGTTCCTCAAAGAATTCCCTGTTCACCTATATTAGGGGCATACATATTGAGAATAGTGATGGGTTTGCTATTTAGGGTACCCTGCAACAAAGGAAGGCGCCCCTCTACAACTGCTTAGATGCACGTATATTTAAAGGGGACCCCAGGGTCCCTCCAGATAGCCACTCCGAAAGCATATGACTAGTACAAAGCAGAGAAAAATTGGCCCCACCTTTTCTTGCCTAATGATTGTGGTTCCTCTCCCATGAGATGCATCTAATGGAGGCAGGCTATCTGCACTTTATGTCTTTTGAGGAAGGAGTGGACTCACTTAGTGTAACCGCTAGGTCCCCTGACATTCTACATGATAACCGGGATTTGGTCAACCATAAGGAGAACATTTCCCCACCAGCATCTTTTTTCCCCCTCCCTTCCACATACATTTTCAGCTTAGCATACTGCAATAAAAGGGATATGTGTCCTGACCACTCCTCAGCACTGTAACAGAACTCAACATACCCCAGTAATGAGGTCTGAGAACAAATCCAATTGTCCCAACTCACCCACTATGGATGAGCAGTGTAGCAATGGGAAATCACACTGTGAACCCAATATACTACCTGATGTCAGGATCCACTCCCTAATCCCTCCATCCCCAACTACAGCCAACCACTAAACGTGGAGAGGTAACCCACACCTGAAACATTTTCGTCCCTGGCCTTTTCTGAAACATTTTAGTCACAGTACACCCATCATCAACAGCATATACCAGGGATTACTCCCCACTGGACATCCCCTGTCCAGGATTCAGAATTCATTTCTCTGTCTCTACTCCAACTGGGACCATAGCTCCATGGGGTCTACAGCCATGGTGCCATCATTCTGGATGATAACCGTTGGAGGACTGGCCTCCCAAGAGGAGTGCCCATTCTGATCTCCTCCCTTTCAGTCATGCTCCCCTTGGGTGGGTTGGTTCTCCCTCCCATCCAGATTCCTGTTCCCCAGGAGTTTGGGTGATCTCTGGGCACCTTGTCCCAAACCTCCAATCATCTTCACATATCCCCGGGGTGATCAAAAAATTATATTTGCCCCCAGACAGCACTCTTAGCAGGGCTAGATGCAACAACATGTATTGGGAGGCCCGTTGATCTTAATTTGGTTTTGATCTCCATGAATGTTTTCAGGGCCCCTGCCTTTTATTAGTGTAATCAGGGAAAATGGAGATTTCATGGTTCTCAAACCTGGCATTGTCTGTGTCTCTGGCAGTATGTATGATACAGTCCCTGTCTTTGTAGTTCAGAATGCAGGGTATTATGACATGTAGCAAGGCCCCTGGACTAGGCCGGGCCACAAATGCCCAATGAGCCCTCTCAATGGCAAAACATAGGAGATAACCTGGTATGCTTCAGCGTATCTTGGATCCATCTGTCTTTGAAGATTTCGGTGTCCCCTCCTTCCACATTCTCTAGGAACCCGAGAAGGTGCACATTGTTACAGTGTGACCTCCCTTCAGCTCATCCACTCGTGCCTACATGACCCTCGTTTTAGAAGCAACCATGGCCATCTGTATCCACAAGATAGCTACTTCTGCCTGGAGCTCCACTATGGAACCCTAGCCACACAGACCTTGTAGGACACCTTACGCAGGTCTCTGTATAACAAATTCACCTTAAGGGCCACAGTTTAAATTTTATTCTCACAGGCCACCTGGGTGCCCTGAATGGCAGCCATTAGTTCTGCCCACATGAGCTCATCTGTGGAGGTGGCTGGGTCCCATTCCCCTTACCCATGGCCTGTAGTGTGAACAAATGTGATAGTGTCACCAGGGTGGTGTAACTCTCCATGGTGTTTTTGCCCCTTTGGGGGTACAGGATGCTTGTTCCAGCCCATGGATGCCTCCAGATAGTCAATGAGCAGCTCGGCCCCAGAGCGCCAAGCCCACAACCAGGTGCAAAGCTGAACTATCAGGCAGGCTCCCCCTAGTATGAAGCAGCTCCGCATCAGTATAAGTTTCTCAAAAGCGGCAGTCTACCTTCCTCATAAGCCTCCACAATCCTCCAGTAGGGCAAGACCCTCCAACGAAAAGCCAACCGGGCCACACCAGCACACCTCCTCCAGCAAAAAGCGGTGCAGAGATCAATGCCGGAAGAGGGCCAGGGGCCATGGAAAAAGCAAGGAGGTGCCCTGACAAGCAGGGGTAATTGCAGCTCCCATTATAGCAGCCGTTGCAGGGGGCCTTACTAAGAGGAACCGGGCCACTCATCTCAATACCTAGTCCTTCCGTTGCAGATTGGACCCCGCCACTGTGTCCTCATCGTGTCTTTCCTTCTCCACAAGGGGCACTGGGCACAGTGTTCAGGATTGATGGGGCCCCCAGCGCAGAGAACAGGCCCAACCGTGGCCATCCCCTGCGGCGCAGGCCATGCAGGTCTCATCACTGCAGGTCTCAGGATGCCACTCCTTCACACAGGGTCTGCCCGGGGACCGTGTTTCCTCTGCCTGTCTCATCTTCACATGACTGGGCTGCCTCAGGGACTCACCACCCAGCCAGTCGCAGAATCACCTGGGTTGCGCAGGATAATGGAGCTCAGGGTTTAGCCATCGCCGGCCACCGGTGCGTGCCCGAGACCTCACCTCTTTGTCAGCAAACCAGGTGCGGCCTCATCCACGGTACTGGTGCTGGTACGGTGTTGGAGATGTGTCCACAGGAGTCAAAGGGGTTTCTGTCACCCGCTGGCCCCTCCGCTTCATGGCTAGCAGCACACCACTTTTCTCTCTGGCCTCCAGGCCTCCCCTTGGCTCTTCTCTGCATTTTGTACCAGGCCGAATCCTCTTCACAGATTTTGAGCCAATTGGGTTGCAGGATGATGGTGTGGGTGTTGCGCCACTGATCAAGCAATTCAGTGACCCAGAATCAGGCAGGATTGAGCAGGATTTTTGGGGGGACAGCAGGAGCCTCATAGGCGTGCATCCTGCCAGCCATCTTGCATGGCCACACCCTCACCCCTGGCATTTTCTTACTTTAACCATTCTGTGACTCTGCCTGTCTCTGAATATATGTCTGGTGTTGGTGACAGCCGGGCTTTGTGCATTCCTTTTAGACAGTCACATACAATGAGAGCTTAGGTGTGATTTAATGGGCCTTAATGGCCCATTAACTGGCTTGATTGGGGGAGTTTAGCACTCCCTCACTTACACCTGAATAAGGCTGTACCTCTCCCCACTCCCCACACAAAGGGTGCATAATCCCCTGTAGAGAGTCTGGAGCCATGGCAGGAAGAACAGTTACCTTGTGATCTTCATAATCTCCCCAACTTCAATGGCATATTTGTATTATAAGTACTGGACTGCAAACCCCACCAAATCAGAACTTTACCGGAACCAAGAACACTTTGCCAGGAAGAAGAACTGCTGTGCTGCCAGGAGGGAGTGATACTTTGCAACCACATTACTGTGTATGTCTGATGCTTGCTGTGCGCTATGTAGGAGGGACTGCCACTTTGCTTGGATGTGTTGGCCAGCTGCCTGCTGCTTCTTGCCTAGAATGAGAAGATGTTTTCTACATCCTTGAACCTACCTACTTTTCTACAAGGGCTGGCTGGCTTGCCCCCTGTTTCCCTGTAGTCTCAGGGATATCAAAGGCTGCCTGTAACTCTCCTGATGATGGTGGACTCTGCCATCTGTGAGTTCTACCTGTGTCTGAGGTCTCCCCTCCAGTCCTGGGCCTCAGAAGTGGATGGAAATTCTGACGCATCGTTCTCTCGACATTGACGCTTTGCTCCATCAAAAGTACTGTTTCAGTGGGCTTTGCATGGGTTCTGAGGCCGGCCTACCCTCCATCGTGGTTGGACTGGATTTTGGATTTAAACAGGACCCTGGTGACCTCAAATAATCTTTTGTCCGCTAGTGACTTCTAAGCAGTGTTTTTGGATTTAACCTTTAAAAATTCATATCTCAATGTCTAATGCTTGGGGTTTTGGTACTTTTGGTCTTGCTTTGATCAAATAAATATTCTCTTTTTATCTAAACTGGTGTTGGATCTTTTTGTGGTGTCTTTCACTGTATTACTTTAGGTGTTGCTTAAATACTTTATACACTGCCTCTTAGGTTGAGCCTGCCTGTGCTGTGCCAAGCTACCAGAGGGTGGGCATAGGTTACCTTAGTTAGTGTAACTGACTTACCCAGACTAGGATTGTTGTCCTTATTTGGACAGGGTGCATACTTCTGCCAACTAGAGACCCAATTTCTAACACTCCTTTACTGCTATCTCCTGATAAGCACTCAACATCACCAGCAGGTGAATGCCACAAATGAAAGATCACACACCAAGCTAGACCAAGGCAACAAATAAAGAAGCTTGTGAGACATCACAAACTACCTTAAATAATTAATTACACAAGGATCCTTTGCTCATACGCATCAAATAATGCAAACATCAGTAAATATGTTTGCATGACATGTATGGCAAACAATCTTGGCACTGTGTGAATAAAAGATGCGAACTAACTAATACACTATGAAAAAAGCAAAACTGAGATTAATAAAGATATTCAGAGTGAACTGAAAACTTCCTCCCATAGCTTACCAAACTGCTACATCTACTGAGCCAGCAGCATTAAATATACGTTTTAAGACCATTCAAGTTATTGACATCTCTACAGAGCCCATCAACAATCATGACAGTCTGTGTCAATCACAAGTGAACTTGGTGTCTAGTCATTACTAATGGCACAGAAAGCACTAGTTAATTCCACTGACTGCTAGTAATAGATTTCATTATTTCCAAGTTAAGTCAAAATTGAAATGGCACTCAAGCCATGAAGAGCTCTGTAAACTTTTCACCCACCACATCACAACAATGACACTGGAACTAGTGGTGCGGGACATGCTGCAGGACCCACATAAAACGTAAAATATTTTAAACAGAATGAATAATAAAGTTATCTTTCCAATATTGCTCCTCTAGCAGAATCTGTTGCGTTTCCTGCCTCATATCAAATAAGCTTTTACTCAGGTGAAGTTATTGGCCAGTGTTCCCCCTCCTTGATGTAGTACCTGCAGACTTTTAAACTTCACTTTCCTATTTTTGCTGGTCTCTCCCGCAAAAAAGGTAAAAATGGCATACACCTCATTGGCATATTTAATTTACCAACAAGTCCCTAAAAAATGGAACTACATGTACCCAGGGCCTGTAAATTAGATGTTATTAGTTGGAATTAGCACTCATTGTGTCACCCACTAAAGTAGCACTGAAACATGTCTCAGGTTTGCCACTGCCATTTTGGCCTCACATAATAATCTGTTGCCAGGCCTAAACCATGAATGTTATTTAAAAAGCAGGATATGTAAGGATGTCTCTGTCATAGACTAACACTGGGTTACCTCATTACACTTAACAAGTGAAAGCTTCAGTTTGGTAACAGATAAAGAAATAAGTCTTCCACTCAATTGAATGGTAATTTAAACCCCTCTTTAATGCTCAGATCTGAAGCTACTATTTCAAAAATACAATAAAAAAAAAAACAAGTTGGTATTTTCCTGTCTAAAGTAAATGTGACTTTCTGGCAATGTCCAGGGTTACATGACTGTGAATTGCTTACCGCAAGAGTGTTGTGTATTCCTTCCAGCCATCAGAACAAAAGAGCCCTGGGTGTAGAGCAGGATGTGCTGAGCAGTTGTACTCAGCACTACCTAAGCTTCAAAGGGTAGCTTAACGGCTATGCCCATCCCCTTCCTGACTTTTAAGGGATGCTTGTCCTGCCACTGACAAATGCAGCTCACACCTAGGCCTGTTCACCTTTGTCCCCCTCAACAGATTAAAGCCAGACCCAGGAGAAAGGTAAGATTAGCCAAAACATGCATCCCCCACCTACATCCTGGTATTGGCTATGAGAAGGCCAGCTTCAGAACTCTCCTGGATCTGTGGAATATTCAGAAAAAGGACTGTACCGCTGTCTGAAGAAGGAATGCTGAACCTGCTTGCGGTGAACCCAGACTCTCTAGGGGTTACTTCAAGGGCCAGCTGGTGGACCTGTGTGAGCTGCAGGGACACAACAAGCTTCCAGAATCCTCCTGGCACTACCTATCTGACCAGCACCACCTAGACCTACCTGAGCCCTGCTACTTGCCTCTGCTGGAGTGAGTCCTGATCACCTAGAGGTACCCCTCCAAATCCTGAATCCTTGGCTAGTTTTCAACTCCATTTGAAAATTCAGAGGTTTTGGGTTCCTCATGACTGCGAACGGACTCCTCCCGGTGAAACACAACACCTGCAAAAGTGATTCTCCAGTGACACGTTATAATGATATTGGTGTTTTGACCACTGACTCTGCGTTGCACTTAGCCTTGCAGCACACCATCACATTAGTGACCACCAGCTTCATTTTGCCTTTTGGCTTTATTTTAGCAGTAGCCACCACCACTTTAAAAGCTGCAAGTAGTTTTCCACGTTGTACAATGTGCTCATGTTTTTATTTTTCGTGTTCTTTCCCACCAAGGGCTTAGGCTGATAAGAGTGTACTAATACGGCAGTGAACGGTCTTGTTTTGAAGTGGCACCTTGGGATTGTGGCCAAGTCCCGACGTATTCTTTTCAAAGCTGGCCTAAAGTAATCAGCATTTTTTAATAATAAACGTCTGCAGTGAGACGGAAGTACTAGAATTTTCCTCTCTTGTTTGTTCAAAGTATAAGAAGCCGCGACCAGATGGACCGGGGACCGAAAGTGATTCAGATTTCAAACATGCCAAGGACGCTGGGGTGTGTCATCCTTCCCGTGAGGATAAATGATCTCTCTCTCTCCTCGATCGATTCTGGTATCTGGCGATCTGATGCTGATAGGAAGGAGATGAAGCAAGTGTGCCCGTGCCTCATGGTGATACATATTTTTTAATTATTTGCTTTGCATTATAATATAGATTCATATATGTGCTGTGTATATTGCAGTGGCAAATCATTTGTACATGTTTCATTTCATTGCTGTGAACGTTTTTAAACATGTGCTTTCAGCATGCTGGCCTTTCTTTACGAACCTTGTGAAATGAAATAATAAATGTCTTCTTTAGACTAAGAAGCGCATTCCAGAGATTTTTGTCAGTGCATGAGTGTTTCAGCTCAGTCATTAGTGAAGCAAAACACACCTGCTCTTGGCACCAGCCATAACAGTCCTCGTCTGCAGTGACAGTCTGCTTCGGATGCCAACTCAAAGCTCCAATGATGACTGGCTTGTCATGTCACAACATTGACTGTCCTTGACTCCCAACCTGCTCCTTATACCAACAATGATGTCATCATGAACCTTGCCAATGCAAAACTATACTTGCATCTCCTCATGCAGACTTGGACTTGAAAACATTGTTATTCAGTGGGACAACCCCGTTTCCATCGTGATTGGTCTGAACTTGTGACTTTACCATGGTCTAGCGTGACCAGATGACTGCGATGGATACTGTTGGACTTTTGCTTTTGCAGGGTCATCCCCAGACTTTTTTGCCTCCTGCCTCCTATATTTTTCTGACATGTTGCTGTTGGCTTTTCAACTCTGAGCACTTTACCACTGCTAACCAGTGCTAAAGTGCATATGCTCTCCTGTTTAAATTGTATGTAAGTGGTTTATCCATGATTGGCATATTTGATTTACTAGTAAGTCCCTAGTAAGGTGCACTAGAGGTGCCAGGGCCTGTAAATCAAATGCTACTAGTGGGCCTGCAGCACTGGTTGTGCCACCCACATAAGTAGCTCTGTAATCATGTCTCAGACCTGCCACTGCAGTGTCTGTATGTGTATTTTTACACTGTAAATTCGACTTGGCAAGTGTACCCACTTGCCAGGCCTAAACCTTCCCTTTCCTTACATGTAAGGCACCCCTAAGGTAGGCCCTAGGTAGCCCCAAGGGCAGGGTGCAGTGTATGGATAAGGTAGGACATATAGTAATGTGGTTTATATGTCCTGACAGTGAAATACTGCCAATTTCGTTTTCACTGTTGCAAGGTCTGTCTCTCTCTCATAGGATAATATGGGGGCTACCTTTAAATATGATTAAAGTGTAGATTCCCCTAGAGAAGAGATGGACATGTGGAGTTTGGGATCCCTGAACTCACAATTTAAAAATACATCTTTTAGTAAAGTTGATTTTAAGATTGTGAGTTTGAAAATGCCACTTTTAGAAAGTGAGCATTTTCTTGCTTAAACCATTCTGTGACTCTGCCTTGTTTGTGGATTCCCTGTCTGGGTCAGTTGACAGTTGGGTTGTTTTTCACCTCACACCAGACAGTGACACAAAGGGAGCTGGGGTGTGATCTGCATTCCTGATTAGCCATCTCTGCTAGGAGGGAGGGGTGGAGTGGTCACTCTCATCTGAAAGGACTGTGCCTGCCTCTGACAATGCTGTCTCCAACCCCCTGGTGTGTGTCTGAGGCCTTGCCTGGGCAAGGCAGGATTTCACAAGAAGGTGTGAGTCCCCTTTGAAGGAAGGTGACTTCAAAGACTAAAATGGGTATAAGAAGGGCACCCAAACTTACAAACTTTAGAAACACTTCTGGAATCAAGGGGAACCTCTGCCTGGAGAAGAGCTGATCGCTGAGGAACAAGTGCTGCCCTGCCTGTGACTGTGCTTTGTGGAGCTTTCCTGCAGTGCTGCTTCTGCCAGAGTAAGAGGGCAAAGACTGGACTTTGTGTGCCTTCCATCTTGAAGAAGAAATCTCCAAGGGCTTGATGTAGAGCTTGCCTCCTGTTGTTGAAGTCTCAGGGATAGCAAAGACTTCTTCCTGCCAGCACCTGGAGTCTCTGGAGAGACCCCTACTCTGCTCTGTGGTGCCCTTCCAGTTCCTGGGACCCTGAAAGGAGAGGCTGGCAGCCTAAGGACAAAAATACACGCACCGAGCACCGTGCGGAGAAAAGATCGACGCGAATCCGATCGCGGCTGAGAAAACGACGCGACGCCGGTTCCGCAGCTGAGAAACGACGCCGCAGGAAACGCGACCGAAAAACCGACGCCCGGAGCAGGAGAAACGACGCGCAGCATCGCTGACGGAGGCTGAGAGATCGCACCCTGCGCCGCGGGACTTTCGGATCGTCGTGTGGCTGGCTTTTTCAACGCGCATCGCCGTGCCGAGTTGTTTTCGACGCACACAGCCGTGCAGGGTTACTTTCGACGCGCACCGCCCGTGCGGGGTTATTTTTGACGCAAACCAGGTACATTTTCACGCTAGCAGCGCTAGTGTGGTGTTACAACTACCTAAAGACTCTTTTTATTTTAAACCTTTAAAAAAATCATAACTTGACTTGTGTATGTTGGATTTTTGTCGTTTTGGTCTTGTTTTGTCTAGATAAATATTTCCTATTTTTCTAAACTGGTGTTGTGTCATTTTGTAGTGTTTTCATTAAGTTACTGTGTGTGTTGGTACAAATACTTTACGCCCAGCACTCTGAGGTTAAGCCTACTGCTCTGCCAAGCTACCAAGGGGGTAAGCAGGGGTTAGCTGAGGGTGATTCTCTTTTATCCTAACTAGAGTGAGGGTCCTTGCTTGAACAGGGGGTAACCTGACTGTCAACCAAAGACCCCATTTCTAACAGATACGTTTTGGCACTGTTTATACCTGAAACTTTAAAAATGCATAACTCAATTTCCACTGATCGGATTTTTGTCACTTTTATGTCATTTTAATTATTAATATGATATGCCTCTAAATTATAGTTTTTGCACCAAGCTACCAGAGCATAGATCACAAGTTTATTTAGTGTTTTTTGTGGTCCACCTCGACAAGGATTGTGTTTATTATTTGAGTGGGGCTCTCAACCCTCTCGTCAAATAATCAAATTTCTTACTAAGACACTGTGGGGAAATGACAAAATGAGGAGCTTTTAGAATTTTTATGAGAGTTGGCACATCGTAGTTCATTATTTGATTGAGTATACATTCTTGGTCAATTAATATCACCTTATGCAACACATGTCAAATAATATCTCTGTAAATAATGCAGAGAACAAGAGGACTATGCCCTTTGTCTTAGATCACACTGCATATTGGTGGGAAATAAACTGTGGTCAAGAGATGAATCCTAAATAACATCTCTATTTTTATACTCAGCAGCAAACCCCTTCCTTGAAGTACACTTTGCAGAACAGTGATCTTTTGATGATATGCCTGATCCAAGATCCGTCTTCTACTGTTTATGTTATACGTATAAATATAAAATTCCATGTTACAGAGATATATCATCTAATTCATATTAAGCTTAAAGTTTATTTTGATAATAGATACACGTTTACCATTGAGATGGCTCATAAATTTAATTCTATTAGTGTAAAATTGCATCATAATTCTGATAACTAGGATGACTACCAACTGCAGAGTTTAATCCTAGTAAGGGTATTTCAGCCTTTAGACCTTCCTAAGTCAATAAAATGAGTACCAGTAGGTTGAAATATAATTTAATCTATCATCCCAGCAGACTGATTGTGCTGTATCATACGACAATATTAACAATAAAGCATTTTACAATAAGTAATGTTATTTCAATGAGCATGTAGGAAGAACAAAGAGGGGTATTACTGAACACATCCTACCTCTGACACACTCCATTTGGGTATACTTGATAAAGACACAACTATGTCCAAAAGTGATTGTGCCTGCCATGTGCAGCAACTTACCCTGCTATCCACTTTTCAATCAATAACAGGCGCAAAAGTATAATTGGGTATTAGCTTATTTAGTTGCAGCTCAAACATGGATAAATAACTGATCTGTGGTGCAACTGTATATTGCACAGACTGCCTTGTCCTCTGAGGAAGAGGACTATTAAAAAGAATGGTCTTAGGTTCTCTTTGGAATACTGCAGCCCGCTAATTAAAACAAATATTGCACATGTGTGACTGATAATGTGCGATAAGTATATGCAGATAGAGAGTTTGCTCTATCAAATGATACTTTCTATGTTGTCTTTGCCAAAATATTTTCAGAAATATAGCACATAATTTTTTATAGCAGGCCTTTAGATAACCCTTCTAAGAGTACAGTCCGATGGAATGTGGGAAAGCCACTGTACCCAAACTACCAACACCAAATATCAATAATCAGGACCAATGGTATGTACACTACAGTATACTTGAGCTGTCAACACAAAGCTTGGGTAATCAGCACACTGTGGGGAAACCCTAATGTTACATCCCTACAGGAGGCTTAACTGAGACGTGGGCATGCAGCAGAAGACGGTGCGCTTATCATGCGGTCAGGCACCACATTTCAGGACTTCATGCACAACGCATGGCTCATGATTGTTACAGAGCAGGTGTTACTGTGGTTTTATGGTCACCCAGAGGAATGCTCTTTAACCTGTGTAGAACATCAGGTGGAAAGCATGCTTGCATTTGATTCCTTACTTTTCATCATGTTCATCACCCACCTTGCAGTGAGAATTCCATTTGGATTTTCTATCAGATAGCCTGGCATGATTATTTTCAGTGCCTTGCTAAAATGAGGCTGTATAAGCCTCATTTTCAATCAAGAGCTATAAAACTGCCAAATACGTTTTTTTCTCTTGCAGCTTTTTCTTCCAAATTGGACTCTTCTCTTTTTGTCACCTTTCCTATGTGCCATTAAATGAGTGTGGCACTGTGACTATTGGGAGAAGTCACTCTTTCCTTGGGTAAGCAAAAAGGAAACTTGATAGATCTTCAGAGTCCAGTACTAGAAACTTCCAACGCCAATCTTCAGTAGGCCACACACAGTGTGAACTATAGTAAAGATAATGATAATTATGAGGGGCTGGTACAATACAGTGATTTGGAAGGAGGAGATCTGTGCCCTGGAGAAGCCAGGACAGGAAGGGTGCTCGAGAGATAAGATTAACTTCAAAGGTAGAAGCACAGATGTTACAAGACACAGGCCAGCCCCCTCTTGCCAGCCCAGAATGTGGAATAAATATGGGAGATCTGCAGGAGTCTTTCAGATACCTGCCTGAACAATCTGAAGAAGGAATTCCCTTCTGGACACTTCAACTGCACAACAGAGGACTGCACCTGCTGCACTTTAAAGGCTCAACACAAGAAGGCCAGTGCCTGTTTCCAAGGATAAGGAGTCGGCTCCCTGAGCAGCAACAGGTAAAAAAGTGCTGAAAGATGCCACCTGCAACATTCCCGAAGAGGACAACTCCAGCTGACCAGCTTCACCTGGATTTTTCTTGACTGACCAGTTCCATTGTGGAAGTTGGAGTCTGAGACCTACAAGAGGCAAACCAGAGCTTCTGGGCCCTTGGTTGGTGCTGTGGACCTTTTCTGACACTTACAGAACCTTTCAAAGGAAGATCTGAAAGTTTGGGAACTTTTCTGCCAACTTTTATGAAAAAGCTTCAGAACAAGACTGGCACGATGTTGAAAGTTATGCCTCTGTCATCAAACCGCGGGTTGGCCTGACTGCAGAGGTTTGCCCCACTGAAGGCTTCAGAGCTCTCCACCATCGACGCTGAGGATAAAGTCCTCCTGAGACCCACCAAGGCATCGTGCTGAAGCAGGCTGCCATTGTCAAAGTGAACTCTGGATTCAAGGAACCTATTGATCAACATCGAGCAGAAAAGCTCCAAAAATGTGACTAAGTACGAAGGTAAAATCTTGACAGGGACCTACCGCTTAACCTACCCAGTCAGCCTAAAACACAGTTCAGCGCAACCAGATACTCATGTTTGGTGCTTTATGCTTTTTGGTGCCAGGATGACATTTTTTATTGAATCTTTGAAAATTCATATCTCAGGTTCCCTAGACTGGGTTTTGTCACTTTGTTGTCATTCTAAAGGTAAAAATATTCTCTATTTTATACATTGGTGTTGGGTTTTTATAGTATTGTGTTGGTTACTTATGTACTGTATTGGTGGTATTAAATGCTTTACACTTCCCTGTCTCTTAAGTTGAGCCAAGACTAATTATTGTCAAGATTCCAAGGGTTGATCAAGGATTAATTTATTGAGACTTGACTGGACCTTACTAGTGATTGTGGTATTATTACTAGCTGAAGGTACCTACCTCCACCTACTAATAACCCACTTTCCTATATTGTGCTGCTATAAGTGACCTCACCGTTGTTGCCTTTTAAATCTGCAAATGATGAACGTTTGTCAAAGGTGACCTCAGCATTCTAGAGGGGTCATTTATTGTCTGATAAAACCAGGGGACTTTATCTGCAAGGCCTCGAAAATAATTCAGCATGCATTAAATTGAATAGGCTGCTGTCTTGGAAGCAAATTCATGTTTTGGTTTAAAGGTTTGGAATAAGTGCTCTAGGGACAACTGAATAATCAGCTGTGCTGCAACCTTCTACACAATCTGAAGTTTTTTCAATAGATTCAATAAATGTATATAGTCTAAAGGACACCTAATAAGGACTTGAGCACTGTGTGTTTGCAGTCCATCAATAACAAAGGAAGAATCAGACATAGAATTTATTAAATTATATCAATCAATATTTGCAAAGCACGGTTAATCACCCAACAGGGTATCCATGTGCTTGAAGGTCCCAGAGAAAACTGTGAAAACGAGGGAAAAGCAAGGAGAAGGCAAACAAAAAACAGGACAAAAAGCAAGGAGAAATCTGTGAAAACAGGGGAAAACAGTAAAAATGAGCAAAAAAGGAAGGAGTGGGCACACAAAAAACAGGGCGAAAAGCAAGGAGAAAGCAGTGAAAATGAGGAAAAACCAAGGAGAAAGAACACAAAAACTGTGGGAAAAGTGAGAAGAACACAGTGAGAACGAAGGAAAAGCAAGAAGAAGACACTCAAAAACTAGGGGGAAAAACAAGGCAAAAGAAGTGAGTATGAGGGAAAAGCAAAGAGAAGGCAAACAAAAAATGGGAGAAAGCAGTGAAAACGAGGGAAAGCAAGGAGCAGCCACACAAAAAAAGAGGAAAAAGCAAGGAGAAAGGAGTGAAAATTAGGAAAAAGCAAGCAAAGGGTAGACACAAATATGCGAAAAGCAAGGAGAAAGTAATGAGAACGAGGGAAAAGCAAGTAGAAGGCACACAACAAGTGGGGGAAGGCAAGGCAAAGACAGGAGCAATAGCAATGGAGCAGCACAGGGAGAGTTGGGAAGATATCACTGATGTGGTCTGGGTTGAAAACTTCAGCAGAGAATCAATCATGAACCCAGAACTCTTGACCATTGCAGAGAGAAGAGTTTTTTCCTATTTCTGGGGCCCTGTAAGCATCAAACCATTCACACCGAAACCCTCTGCTGCCCCCCATCCAATTCACAATAATTACATTGTTAGTTGGAATGTCAATTGAGAGGGGAGGTTATTTTCAAGACACTATTAACTGAGTATCATCAGCACATATAAAAGCTTTTATTTCTCTCTTTTTCAACAGCCTACTTAGAGGAATGACAATGTGTAATAAGGGCAGGTGCAGGGAAAGGGAATATCCGCAAGCAACACCATATGTGTTAGGAAGCTGTTGTCTGATAAATGAACTTAATTTTACATGTTGGATCCGGTTTGACACAGGACCATCTTAAAGCTGTGCCCTTGATATCAGCCATGTCAAGACTATTGATCAAAATACTATGATCAACCATTTTGAATAAGCCATTACATGCTAATGGAGTAACCCTTAAAGCTGAAGGACCTGGGTATAATACAATACGTATAACACAAATGGTCTAAACAGACACTCTGGATAAGTTAACTCAATTAACCTATTCTAACACAGTACAATTACAACAATCCACAAGAGATATATGAATATCATTTATCAGAAGGGAGGAGTAGACATAAAACACATCACTAAAAGAAATGCAAACTACATACAAAACATACAATTTGTACTGACAATCATTCATCTATAAACATTATTTACATATAGATGGTTGCTCCACTGAATACAACAAAGCACTCAGAAGAAGTGCATATGTAAGGATTGAAGAAGAAAAAAGGAAGGAAAACCATAACATAATCTGTCTTTCTTTAAAACAGAGCCTGACCGTATATCCAATAAAATACTTTAATTTGGTTCCAATTCCAATAGGTAATTGCTTGAGTCAATCTTGCCTCCCTGTGGTTAGTGTGCCCAATCCAGCCTACAGAATCAGGGGAATGTTGATGTTTTGACCTGAAAAATTGTGACAGCTGACGAGTTAGGACCTTTGAACATGGGTCTTCATCAATCTAAGAAAGAAAAAGGATTATATGACTCATTAAAAAAACTTTCCTAATAAAAGTGTGTGTGAAAAAACTCCTTCCCAAATATCCACAAAAACATTCACCTAGAGACATATATCCTCCAATATAGGGTGAATGAAAGAATTATCAATACGAAGGCCTGCTGGCTCTTCGCCTGGAGAATTACCTCTCCTATCTTACACACTAAGGGCCTCATTAAGATTTTGGCGGATGGGAAAGCCCGTCCGCCAAACTCCCGACAGGGAGGCCACACCCTTTGTGGCGAACACACCACTAGATTAATTAAGAGTTTCCGATAGGTCGGCAGAAGGAAACCTCAGTTTCCGCCCACCGGCCTAGCGGGAAACAGGCTACAACATTGTCTCTGGCTCGTAAAAGAGCCGGCCGCAATGCTGTAGTACACACAGAGCACCAGCACCCTCACAATGTTCACTGTGTGCAAAGCAGGCAGTGAACCTTGCGAGGGTACTGGGAAGTGGGGCCCTGCACTACTCATGCCAAGTGCATGGGCAGTGCAGGTGCCTCCATGTTGCCCCCTGTGCCTTTTCTCCGCAAGACTTTTTATGGCAGTGTTACCACCATGAAAAGGCTGGTGGAGAACAAGGTTTTAATCTGCAGTGCAGCGCTGCCCTGGGGGATTAGGATCTCCATCACCGCCAGGCCGCCAGGATCATGGATCCTGGCGATGCTGACAGTTCCCTGGCGGTCGGACTGCCAAGGTTTTAATGTGGCGGTCAGACCGCTGCAATAACTTCAACCCGTAATGAAGCCCTAACTATCCAACTGACTGGAAAGTGGCCTTAAAAACACAAATCTTGGTCTGCTCTATTGGAAATAATAAACACACATACAATTGTTTACGTTATTCCAATCACTGCCCTGGGAACTTGAGGGATAACTTACCCTATGGGCACTTTTTCAGTCTTCAGAGGAATTGCTCTTTTAAACCAGACTACATTCGAGAGTCGGCTGATCTAATTGGGTTCCTGGCAGCAAGGGGCTATCCCAAGAGTTTACTGAAGAAAGCCCATAAGAGGGCTTAGTTTTGCCCCAGGGAGGTCCTACTAGAACCAAAACAACATGGGGACGTTACTCAGAAATTCATGATTTGTATGATGACTTTTTGCACTCATAGTAATGAGTTACGGAAGATTATAAATCATCATTGGCCTTTGGTCGCACATGAGGTTCGGACTGATGGAACTCTGATGCACTCCTTTAACATGGGGAAGAGTATAAGAGACCATGTGGTGAGCTTTTATTTAGGGCAGCCACCAAGGCCTTCCATACTCACAATGTTGAATTTGCCACAGGTTACAGTTCATTATAAATGTGGGAAGTGCAAGGGGTCCGCGATGGCTGTGGAGACAAAGATTTTCAGTTACAATGATCATGCATACACTTTAAAGGAACATATGAACTGTAATACTGTAGATGTTATCTACATGATCATATGTCCCTGTGGGTTTTTATATGTTGGTTAAACTCAGAGGTTAAAACCCGCATTTTACAGCACTGCAGCAGGATCTGATGTAGTGTCCAAGGGACATTATTGGCTGAACATTTTAGGACTTTCAACCACTCAGTGGACAGTCTATAACGGTGAGTAATTGACATGGTCATTGCCAACCAGTGAGGGGGTAATTTTGCTAACATCGTAAACCTGCGTGAATGATTCACCATTTCGATATGGTGGCTCAAGGTCTCAATAAATATGAGGAAATTAAGACAATTGGCCACCTTAAGCAATGGCTAAGCATGATAGTTCACACTTGTTAATGTGATGATGGCTTTAAATGATAAATATATCCAGATTATAATAGACCATGATGGCCAGTGATAGTCCTTGTAGATTTAACACATGATAGCAATATGGTTTCAGATATGCGTCTTTAGTGTACCCAGCAGGTCAGTGTCTAAGGTTAAATGTAATACAGCAATTTTTGATTATTCAATGTATGGGTACTCATTTTATTAGGCATAGGTAATATGTTTTTTCCATCTGGGATGTACACCATTTGTGAATTTCTTTCTAGTTAGATAGTTTGCATGTAACATTTAAGAAGAATGAACCTTGATTAATAATGTGATATACAAAATTGTAAATAGTCTGTTTAAAGTAATGGATCAATAATTATGTTGCATGACTTTTTATATATTTTTTTAAAATGTGTTATGTTGCATCATTAATTGTTTGTACTGTACTGCGTAAGTATAATGGATTTTTGGGACTATTTTAATTGCAACGTTGATTTTTATTATGCAAACCATGGATTATTGTTGGAACAATGTTGCCTCCTACCAGATGCCTGAGGTGGGCTTTTGTCGGTGTAGCAACATTAGTGCGAGTAAGGTAAGAGGACAGTCAGCATCACAGGAATGCTGGATCTGTTTATGAGTGAGGATACCAGGCATTGGCAGGGGTTAATCTGTCTGTCATCAGTTTTAGAATATAAGCCCTGTGATGCAACTTTAGTCAGCTTAGGGTTCGCCACTAACGTTTTTTTACTATGGGTTCCTTAATGCTACTGTTGTCATTCTTGCTCATAACTAATGCACGCTCAACAGCGTCCACGCTGACATTGCGTCTTCTTTATCTTCTCCTCCCGGGAACCACTCGTGTTTGATGCAGCCAGAGAGGGAGCCATTGATCATTTGTATCATATGAGGTAAGTAGCTGGTTTGCAGTGAGACGCTTTGTTGTTTCCTTAAAATCTCATCTTGCAATGATGTTTGGTAAGTAAGCTCTCTCTCGTATAACCATTAACATATGTTCCCTTGCTATGCAGCATGTACACACAGTATTTTATGTGTTTATTTTTTCTTATAGAACTGACCAAGTTTTGTGTATTTAAGGCCGCTTTCCAGTCAATTGGAAAGTCAATATGTAAGACAGGATAGTTCATCCTCCAGACAAGGAGCTGGCTGTCCTTCGTATTGATCATTCTTTCATTCAACCTATACTGGCAGCCATATGTCGCCAGGTGAGTGTTTTTGTGTATATTTGGGAAGGAGTCAGAGTTTTTTCACAAACCTTTAACAAATCAGTTTTTGACTGTCTTATAATTCTTTTTCTTTCTTAGGTTGCTCCCTTTTCTCATTATTTTTCTTGTCCTGAAGGAGACCGATGTTCAAAGGTCCTTACTGGCCTGCTGTCCTCTTTTTTGGGGTTGAAACACCACCATTGAACTGCTTCTAAAGCCTGGATTGGGTACCCTATCCACAGGGAGGCAAGACTGACTCAAGCAATTACCTCTTGGAAATGGAACAGAAGTAAAGTATTTGTTTGGATATATGGACAGATTCTATTTTAAAGACAGACTATGTTATGTTTTTTCCTTTCTTTTTTTCTTCCTCAATCCTTACACGTGCACTTCTTTTGAGCACTTTGTTATAGTCAATGGAGCAACTATCTATATGTAAATAATGTTTATATATAAATGACTTTCAATCTATTTTGCATGTTTTGCATCTAGTTTGCATTTGTTTTTGTGATGTGTTTTGTGTCTACTCCTCCTTTCTGAGAAATGAGATTCATATAGCTCTTGTGGGTTGTTGCAACTGTACAGTGTGAGGACATGTTAATTGAGTTAACTTATCCAGAATTTCCATTTGGACCATTTGTGTTGTATGTACCAACCATTTCAAATGTCACTAATGGGTCCAGTATAATCAGGGCACAGTCTGTACTGACTTTAATGTTTGTTATCAAATCATCTAATATGGACAGAATCATTGACTTGGTGCTATGCACAGGTCTAAATTCTACCTGTAAAGTGACCAGACAAATAATTTGTCTGTAGGTAATGAACTAATGAACTAAGATCTGGCCAACATGCCTAACACCTTAGTTACAAATGGGAGCAATGATATGGGGGAAAATCTCCCCTTGATTCAGGGATGTGTGTAATAATGTCCTTAATGGAGATATTATTCCTAAAAAGGCATTCTAAAATGATAAGGAGACACTCAACGAGAGGGGACTAGGATTTTGTACCTTGTGCTAGAGACAGTAATTATTCAAGGATCAGAGGTATTAGACAGAGTGGCAAAGAGCTTGTAGGGGCTTCATCTCCGCTTTGAAGGAAATGGAGTAGCTCTATTATTATCCAGATATTAGAAATGTTCTCCACAAATGACCACAAAGCCGCTGAAAAGACGACACATATTTGCAATATTGATTTTAGACATTATTCAACAAAACTTATTATCTGTGAGTAGAAATCCTATTTAGTGTTAAAAGTTAACTGTCAATATTAATTGAACAGATTTTAATAATTTTGCTCACAGACACTGGAGGTGTGAGGGCACCATTTACTTTCTGGGCTCCTAAACCTAGTTTTCAAACCCTGGAAAAACAAGGGGAAATTGGCAGGTAATCATTAATGGAATTGGAAATCCAATTGGCAAAGGAAATCGGTGATCATCCATCAGAGGCGATTGAGAATCATAGAGACCTCAAATAATGTCCTCCCATTTGAAAACTTTCCATTGACAAGTGGCCGTGGTGTTTGGGCAGGTGTACAAGGTTTGATAAACCTAGCTTCCATCTAATGGATAAATGGTCTGACCAATGACAAGGTTTTACCAAAACATCACTGTAGGTAATTGAGTTACTGGTTGAGTGGGGTAATTAGGGCTATTCCTGACTGGGAAAAACACAAGTAAACTCCAATTTAACCTATGGGCAATCCTCTGGTAGCTTGGCACAAAAGCATTCAGGTTTAACTTAGAGGCAGTGTGTGAAGTATTTATGTAGCACTACGAACAGTAATACAGTTAAAGAACATCACAAGAAAAATCCCAAACAAAGTTAGAAAAATGGAGTACAATTTAACAAATTATTTGACAGCAAAACCAAGAAAATCCCAATTTGTAGAACCGGAGATAGAAAACTTTAAAGGAAAAATAGTGCAGAAAAGCACAAAGCTCCAACTGTGGTTATCTGATCATACCAGACAATAGCAAAGTCACTGTCAGGACTGCAAACCCGGATATGACCCAGTAAAAAATACTTCTGAATTGATCATTTGCCTTTCAGGGACCAATGCTTGTTTACAGATACCAATGTTTGTTTGCAGAGATCAATGCTTGTTAGAGACCAATGCTTGTTTGGGAACACGTGTTGAACAAGCCTTCAGCATCGCTATGACTCAGACCGGGTGAGGCTCCCTATGACTCAAACTGGGTGTGGCTGGATGCAGCAGGTATTTAAACCACACCCAGCCAGAGTAAATTAATTGCTGTAAAGGTCACAGGATACAGTAAAGGAATCTCTACTCCTCCACTCTTGATCTTCACGTTCTGGCAGTCCAGCATCTTGGAGGCCACTTCTGGAAGAAGAAGAGACTAAGGGAATTGACCTTTAAAAAGGCAGTAACGCGCTGCACGCAATTTAAGAACATTTATTGTTAAAACTTGATGCTTTCTGACTTGAAACTTGATAAGCAAATACTTCAGGATGCATGCGCCTACAAGGGCACATCTTTGAGTTTTAAGGTCATTGGGATGTTCGCCACCTGTCATGCTATAACTCTTATTGTAGTTGCCTGCATTATACTACAGAAAGGAGTTTCTATTGAACAATTATTATGAAAACGATATACTGTGAATAAGTTTATTATCGCTGAGTTTAAGGTAGCATTACTACTGTTGCTAGCAATACAATGTACTGTGAATACGGTTCATATCGCTGAGTTAAAAGTGGCATTTGCATTATTTCAAATTGCTGCTGGTGATGCAGAACATTCTGTGTTTAGCGCCTAAACAAAGTTGATGCTTATGTTTGCCATGCTCAAAATTACACTGTGAAGTAACAGTGATAAGCTGGTTGTTCATGAAGTTGAACGCTATTGATTAACCCTATGTTTTTATAGTAATACAATGTGAACCGTAATCCTTGATATTATCCCTATGTTTTCAGTGTGACTTAAACACTGATTTGCGTTCCTCGCAATACTAGCACAGAACAATGACTAATTAATGAATAGCTGGAGAATCTAATTCCCTGAGAGTTTGTTCCTATTATTGCTGCCTACATAAATGTCTATGAGTCGAGTGAGTTAGCATCTTGGGAAAACTCATTAAGGTGAAACACCAAGATATCCACTGAATTTCAAGGAACATCTAGGTTAGCATAATTCAGGTGGCAAGGGACTAATCTGGGATCACAGTGGGAGTAGTTGTAAACAGTGTAGGAGGCTCAAGGGTCTTATTTAATTACAGGTAATCCAAATTGCTTCTGAAAATTCCTAGCGCGACAGAGAGCCATCAAAAGCCGTAAAGGGGACCCCAACAGGTACAGGTACATCTAGCTTACACATCATAGTTGAACAGTAGAGTATACATGGGTTATGAGATAGTTATTTGACTGATTTATAATTCATCATAGGAAAGATTGGCTCTTCAAGAACTATCACTAGGCGTCCGGATCCAGCCCTGCGACTCCAGTGCCTCTCTCCTTCTCTCATCTATCCCCTTTCCCCAGGGACGTTGCGGTGCCTATCATGTGTATTTAAGTGGGAGGCATGCAATGTTTAGGTGGAATTGGGAACAAGCAGTTTGGTCAACATTTTGTCTGCGTGGGACAAACAGGTTAGTGCTTGACAGTCAAGTTCAAGCTCAACACAATGGTGTGTAGGCCAGGTGCGGGGACCAGCTTGAGCCCACTTAAGAAAGTATCTCAAATCCTGGTAAGCAGAGGAATGCAAAGTCCTTTGCCAAGGATGTATCCAGCAGTGGGAATTCAGAGGAACTGCGGATTGCAATGCAAGGTCCTGTGTTGAGGATGAGCCATGCAACGCAATTCCATGGAGCTGCAGGGCTTCATTGTGAGGTCCTACATTAACAATCATCACACAGCAGCAGTTCCAGGGAGTTGTGAGGTCCTACATCAGAGATGCCTCGTGCAGTAGTGGTTCCAATGCGGAGTTCTGAAGTGATGAGTCAAGCTGTGTTTGTTGTGCTAGGACCACAGTTGGGCTGGCGGAGCACCTTCAGGCCCATGTTCAAGGGTCCAGGACTGGGGTTGCACCACTTAGGGATCAGGATTTACAGCAGGCAGAGAGAATTGTGACTTAAAATCCAACCTACCAATAAAAAAGTTTTTAAATTACATTTCTTTAGACACTAAACTCTACATTCTTACCTGCTCCTGATTAAAAGCTATCACTTATTAAATGTAATAAGGTAACCTAATGGTATGCATGAGGTGAGCTTTGCAGTAGTGAAAAGCAATTAAAGCGTTTTTCACTTCCAGGACATGTAAAAGTCAAAATTGCATGCCCAACTTTTAAATGCACTGCACCCTGCCCTATGGTCTGTTTAGGGCCTACCCTAAGGGTGCCCTTTATTTATTAAAAATGAATGTTTAGGCCAGGCAAATGTTTTATGTTGCCAGGCCAAAATAGACTGCAATGGAAGGCCTGAGACATGTTTAAAAAGCTGGGTAGCACAATAAATGCTGCAGGCTCACTAGTAGCATTTCATTTACAGACCTTGAGCACATGGAGTACCACTTTACTGGGAACGTACAAGAAAATTAAATGTGTCATTTGAGTGTAAGACAATTCTACCATGTTTAAGGGAGAGAGCACAAGCACCTTAGCATTGTTTAGCAGTGAAAAAGTGTGGAAAGTCCTAGGGCCAGCAAAAGCGATGTCAGCAAAACTGGAGTATTAAGGCACAAAGTTGGGGAAAAGCCATGCCAAGGATGTCAGGTCCAACAATGGCAGTCATAAGACCAAAGCTGATCTTAACTATGTCTTTTGACATGGGTAGGTTTTAGATCATTGGTCCAATATTAATATTTACCCACAATTTATAACAGAGTGGAAGTTAAAAATATTGAGTTAACCAATTAAAAATCAATGTATAGGGACATTAGATGAATGACCAGTAAGTATGAAAACCAAGACACTGCTACGACCATAATGTTTATAAAAGAAACAGGATATTATTAGACTATTCTAAATTCATATCATGTGGAACATTAATTATGGTGTCCTTTGCGTCAGGACCATCATGGCCTATCAATGAGAAAGGGCCAACCCCTCAAGGTGCAGTCCTTCTTAAGTCCTCGCCTGACTCAGCTTCTGACATGCTGACTCATTCCCTTTTTACTTGCTTTTTGGCAACCTTGGTTGGTTATCTTTTGCTACAGATGTCATTTTTCCAAATTCTATTTGTCCTTTTTCTTTTTACCTTTTTGTCCATGTGTTAAGACCAGCACATTAACCTTTGACTTGCTAATCTATAGGCATTTACCTTGCTCTAGCTAGCTAAGCCCAGATGACTTTGAATTGCCTTAGTTCTTAAAATAAATGAACAGTGCTTGCTTTCTGTACATAAGGTTATCCTTCTGATGTTTTATATTACTTTCGTCAAACGTTTAGTCCTTTTGATGTTAGTTTGTTTGAATCTTTTTCGGCGCCTTGGTCAGCCAATGGAGATTCTGTATCTTTATACGTTTTTCGGAGAATTGTCTACATGACTGAGTCTGAGTTTGTAATGTTATGTTATGTTATCTAAACTGAAAAGGTGCATGTCCTCTGAAGGTCTCATGGCGCTGAAGCTACAGAAACAGAACTTCAGTTATACACTCTGTCAAGTTTAATCATAAGCCAATCTAAACAGCCAATTCTTCAGGAGTTTCCTGACTATGAAATAGCAGGAATCGAATCTGATATTAGGAGGAACAATGTTAAAAATACGGGGTCAAGGGTCGAACAGCTGCACCCACCCAGCATCTTCCTTTTGAAGGAAGGAAAGAAGAGAAGATTCAAATGGGTGGATCTTAAATTATGGCCAGGTGCATATTTATGGATGCGAGCCGAGGTGAAGGCCAGGCTGAGACTCTGGAAAGATTTAAAGACAGTGTGGCAGGCTTTATAAATGGAGTGTTGCTTGATTTGTAGTCCATGCAGTTCCCGCAACAGGGGAGTGATATAACACTGCCAAGATAGTTGATACAGAAGCCTAGACGCCTTATTTTGATTTAGTTGGAATCAACCGACTAGCTTTTCGGGGAGACCCAAGTAGAGGGAGTTAGCAAAGTTGATTCTCAAAATGGACAATGCAATAATGCCCTGTGTAAGGGCTTTGAAGGAGAACAGTTTACCAATCTTCCTAATTTTATAAAGTTGGAAAAAGCATGCTGAAACCATGTCCCCTACATGAGAATTCGTTGACAGCTTAAAGTCAATCAATAGTTCTAGGGCTGGGGTGAAGTGCCCAATAAACAGGGCCAAAAGACGGTATTCCACAGGTTTGGTTGTTTTCCAATTATGGTAATCTTGACATTCAGGATAGTGCTGTCCAAATTCAAATTTAGGTTGGTTACAGTTCATACAATCACGGATAAATAGCATTGTGTCCTGGAAGGATGACATTGATTCCGATGAGTTACCGATGGAAAAAATGAATTGCATGTCCTCAGCATAGTTGAACACTTTGACTTGAATTTGATTCAGGACATGCACTAGAGGGCAAATGTATAGGTTAAATAGATAGGGAGATAAAGATGATCCCTGAGGTACTCTGCAGGTTAATTTAACCTTGGGAGAACAGAAAGAGGAGGGCCTCACTGATTGTGGCCGATCCCTTAAGAATGAGATAATCCACTCCAGCTTGGTGCCTTGGAAGCCTGCAGCCCAACACGGTCCACCAAGACCTCGTGGTTGACCGTGTCAAAGGCCAATGAAAGATCACGAAGCACCAATGTATGGGTGGTGTCTTTATCAGCAGCCCATTGCATATCATCCACCATTGACAGGACAACCCCTTTCACTTTAATTCAGACTACAGTTTTCCTGGTATGACCCATGTGATCATACTCCCAACTTAAAGTGTGATGTTTTGAAGCTTTGATTGCACTATTTCTCCACCCCTTCATGCGAGGTGAAAAAAATGATTGACCTTGCTGTAAAGCATAGCCCTAAATTTAGCAGCACATTGGGTCAGAAATCACTCTCAGTGCCACAATTCACTATTCCACTGCACATGTCAACCCACCACTCGATAAAAGTCGCCCATAAACATTGCACCAATGCGTAAAACAGCCCACAAAACACTACACACGCCATAAGACCCAAAAAGGCAGAAATATGCTACGACGCTAAATAATCATGGACTGCAGTGCTTTAAAAATGTACTCTATAGAAAACATTTGAATAAGAATATTTTTGTGTGATTAGTCACTCTTGCAGTGGCATTGGTACAAAGTGAAAACATCTTAAGAAGCAACAAGAGCGCTAATTCTTTTCAGTTTGGTAGAAATCCATCTGCAAATATGCATTTTCTATTAACTTGCAAGAAGAGACAGGGCAAACTAGAAAACTGTATATTTTTCCACTTCAATGAAAAATGATTTTTTTCTAAAGCTGTGCTAATTTAAACTTCCTTGGCTTCTAATGAAATGGCAATCTATATTCAAAACAGATTTGCTTCATTCGCATTTTCTCCCAGGAGATGTTATTCATCTTTGGAATCAAAGTTATCCTCAGAATAAACTAGAGTCATTTGTATTTTAATTAAATTATTAACCATTGCAGACTTAATTAAATATTGTTTGACTCGATGACAACGTCAGCGGGACGGAGCTAAAAACCGTACACAGTTTAAGTGTGCTAGCATGAAAACGTCTTACATTATAACCTGTATTTGGTTGACTAATAGCAACATTCTTTTCCTGAATGTACCCTGAAATAGTACTATCTGAAAGTTGGAACAGTCACCAATCCCAATGAGAAACATAGATGTCAGCATTCTGTAATTACTCCTTGTTTACTTTTAGAGCAACAAAAATACTCATTGAGTTAAGAGAGCAAAATAACGCACACTTTGATTACGTGTAGTCATTTGCAGGCCTTTTGAAATGCTACGCCAAGGTAGGTTGAGAACCTCAGACTCCATACGCAAATCCATGTTCTTGGCAAAACTAAAAACAATATTTTATTCAAGCAATCTTTCTCTCTGGTTCCAAAGACGTATCATGAAAGGGTTGAGTGAAGTTGCAAAGCTTGAGGATATGCAATTTTATACATAAAAAAGCCAGATTCGCAAAATGCAAAGCTGGTAAAGTTTGAAAGTGATCTCGCTGCTTTTGAGAGCCAGGATCGTGCTGCCCTGACTGAACAGGCCAGAAAACATAGGGTGGGACTTCCGGCAGCAGAGAAAGTGAAGATGTGGCTCTTTGGACAGCATTGGTGATTCCTTACTGTCACTCAGTGCATGGAAACCCGAGGGACAGCTGGGAAATTATTAGGTCTGGATGAAATGTCTTTTACGCTTTTTATTCTTGTTATGCCAAATTTCCCAAATCACTCATTTAGCCACGTCATGTAATTATGTGCATATCAAGCCAAAAATTTTGCTTGGGTGCACAAGAAAAATGCGAGTGACCAGAATGGGAGTGGCTGCTGATTGCAGGGCTTGGGGTTTTGCACTAATTCTTTAACGCGCAATGGGTCCTCACATCTTTAATGGATGTGAGGAAGAACAATGTGTTAAAATATGGCACTAAATGCATGCTCTGTGTAATTTCAAACAATTTTCCTGAATTTTTAGGCGAAGTTAGACCACTTCAATGCAGTGGTGTAATGCAAAATAATGTTCCTTCCGCCCCGGGGAATGTGATGACTGTCCCCTGATTCTTCAATATTTCACAAATATTTATAGGTCTTAGACTGAATATGGGCCTCCCTAAAGGTTTGGGCCCCCTTGGAGGCATGTGGGCCCCCTGTTCAAGCCTTCTTAACACCCCTGTTCCCACTTTCTTCAAAAAAGCCAAAATGATCTGATTTAGCATGACTAAGTAAAAACTGTAGACAATATTCATGATCAGAAATTGTGCTTCCTACAGCATTGTGCACTACTTTGGTAACTCCCTCGGACAAGTGCACAGGATGACAGCCTGGAAACAGAGTTGAAACCACCAGTCTGTTTTTCTGAACTGTACTGTCTGCACTCTTGCTCACGCATTTGATTGCTGCACATTTTTATACCTACACATCATTGCTTTAGAGGCACAAACATATTAGTTGTAGTAAATATTGCTTAAGGGTACTCTGGTGGACCCTGACAAATTGCAATATTCCATTAGTTTCCATTCAGAAATCCTGTGGCTTACTATCCGACCTGTTTGCAGGGCATAAGTCCTAAAACAAGAAGTGGGGGGACGAACCAAGTTAGGCAGTATGCAAGTGACATCCCATCACAAGAAGTGGCATCACAACCCTTAACGCTACAGGAAGTGACATCACAAGAAGTGACATCAGATCTTAAGACCTCACACATATGTTTAGCAGGTCTATCATGAGTACATTTTAGTGCATTACGAGTATACATGCAAACATTCCTGATTTAGGTAGAAGATTCACTCTTTTGTAAGTTACACATAAGACATTGTTGCTTATTGTCAGCGTAAAGCTTCCTTTAGCCAAGGATTGAACAAACTAACTCTGCCACCAGGCTACTTCACCAGGCATAATATTACATATGCAGCATACATTCCATGGAGATGTGGTTGCTTTAGCTGTGTGAGGTCTCCAGAGGTGAGACCGTTTTCCTATGTGAAGTATGCTTACTCAGCCCTACCCTTAGAGTGGTAAGCACCTGCAATAATTTTATGAGTTTGGGATTCGTTTTTCACCAGCAGACCATGACTCAAAACAAGGTAGAAAGACAGAAAGGGAAGAATGGAGAGAGATAGGAAAACAATGATGAAGGAAGAAAAGGGGATTAAAAAACAACCTACAAAAATAAGAAAGTGAAGAGTACTGAAAGAAAAAGGTTATAGCAACCCTTGACATTGAGCAATAGGGCCACAAGAAAATGTTGGACGCTCGATATTTATGTTTTTACAAATTGCACACTGCCACCCCCCCAAATGTCACCTCCACATTTAGTAGCAGGCATCTCTCATGTTCTTTTTGTTTATATATCTATATCTAAACACCCTCACATTCACTAGCACAACCTGACAGCATACCCTGAAATCAGTACCAGGAGAATACCCACACCAAGATGGGACCATACATTTCAAAGTAAAAGGTATCAGCTCCACATCAAAATAAGTGTAAGCCAACAAGATGAGAAGGAAATGGTTATGAATATAGCTCACAACAAAAAAAGCATGTGCAACTCTAGGCCAGTTAGCACTTTAAAAAATACTGACCTTCACAAGGAAATATTTCTCTTTTGCAAAGGAAAACTCCCCAAGTGGGGAGATGTAGTAACAGTGAGAGCCACCACGAACTATGGCCAACAATCAGAATTTCTTTTTTGTAACTCTGCCACAAAGAAACTGGCAACAAGGAAAAACGTGACAGTGAACCTGTTCTGCTTCATTGGTTGCAAAGCCGAACTTTAAAATATTTTACGTGATGAAGCTACTCCTTGCAGAGATTTTTGTGTTACCAGTAAATGTGGGGGAATAATTATGGTAGGATAACTCTATTGGTTAATGCATTTGATGAAAATATCTATGTTTTGTCTAGTCCCAGGTTTGACTTAAAGTAGCATAGAGAGTTAACGTGTCTCCTGCAAAGCACATAATGTAACATGCAGAGCACAGATTATTGTTTTATGTACATACATAAGCGAGTTACTGCTTATAACAGAGATTCTCTTGTTACTTGCAGTTCATAAATTGTAAGCCTTCTAATAGAGCAGGGTGAGCTGTAAAGGATGATGTGTGACTCCTAAACCATGTAATTCTCACTGACGTATGAAACACATCCCAGCTACTGTATACACACTTGTATGTTTTATTGTCAATGTAATGTGTATGTATGTGTGATGTAAAGTGCTCTGACATCCTGAATTGGGATGAGTATCAATATAAAGGAAAATAAAAAATAGTGGTATTTAAATTGTTATTTTGTGTAAATACTGGGACAGACCCACACATCTGACATTTTTACAGTGCATGCATTTCTCTTATATACAAGGACTGAACAACTAAAAGTGTGACTTTAAGTCGGTGTGAAGTGCTAACAAGCTGTGTGCATTAGTTTCCCTCTCCATTGCATTTGCATTTACTTATGGGGCTCCAGGTAGCTGCCAGCCAGGATATTCAAACAAAAAGACGTCTGTTAGCCCTTAACTTAGGCTTTTGTCATAGGCCCAGCTGGAGTCTGAGATAGGAAAGCCCCCCTCCCCACCTGCACGTTGTTGCTCTGATCGAAAGCAGACAACATGCTGGCGCTGCTGAATGTGTCCCGGTGTTTGAAAACTACACTGGAGAAGTTCAGCATTGTTTACAGTGGGGCCCAATGTTTTAGCAGGGTGGACGGCATCCACGCTGTAAAAAAATAGAGGGAGGGGAGTTATATGAATGTGTAAACAGATTGATGTCTGAAAAGATAAAATGAAGAATGGAATATTAATGTATTGATATCTGTAATTTCTTAGTTTATTACTGCATAGGTGTCATTCTTTAATGTTCTAAAGATCCAAAATTTGAGGACTTCTAGCAGCTGGTAAAATGTTGGGACCACCTTAATGCTGGCTTTGGAAAAACGTTTCTTCTCATTCCTCAGCTTAGAAAATTACCTCGTAATTCAGTGAATAAAACTTTACTGCAGAAAAATGAAATGTTCTATGCTGCATACTGAGTTGTCACCTGACCAAACAACGTAATAGACGCCTACTAGAAAAACATTTATTTCATGATGTCTTGAGGTTCAGACATTGGGAAGAGTGGTTGTGAATCTGGACTATGTAGTCCAGGGATCCACGTAACAGACTTGATGGAACAGTTCTTTCTTGCTTACACTGGTCCATGACTGGTTTCACCACCAAGTGCTTTCTTCATTAAATAACTTCTGAATGTGTAGTTTTCATCATGTCTCGCCTTCATCCTGATTACCTTTCAGTATAACAATTTTCAAACATCATTCTCCATTCTTAGGCATTTATCTGGCATATATTATGGGAGGAAACACCTTGTATTCCTGGCCCAAAACCTAAGTGAAATCTCATGACTGACAAACAGAAAAAACTCAGAATATCTGGGTTATAGTACTTTGTGCAGAGTCTAGCTGGGCTCATACTAATGTTTTGAAATTACGTGCTTCCACCTGCCACTCCTCAAGGGCTGGTTTCACACTCAACCCACACCCATCCTTCACAGGTGTCACCACTCAGGTGACCACTCTGATAAAAGGGTCCAGTCGCACAAGCCTGAGGCCAGTTATAGTAACAATAGCGCAGTATCTGTGTCATTCATTTATAGTATCATGAGGGTCTTGGGCCCCAACACTACAATGGCGAAGAGTGGGTCTGCCCCTCATGTGAGCTGGCAGCAGGTCCGTTGCACTGGGAGGGGGATATGCATGAGGTGCCTTTGCAGCCCCTGCCTACCAGGATCCAGCATGTTGAGCGGCTTGAGAGAAGAAAGAGGTGTTAAGCGTGCTGCAGGAATTAAGAGTGACTCCCTGCACCAATGCAGCGTGCGGAGACAGGACAGTACCTGTCCTGTAGAGCAGTTGAAGCACCCACCAGAGCAGCAGCTTAGTGAGAGGCACGCCGACTGCCTGCTGCGAGGCCGCCCGTAGGTGAGAGGAGCCTTGGGTTAGCCATGTAACATCCAGAGTCAACATTACACCACCAGGAGAGTAAGACCCACAGCACTAGGAAGGCTCCACAGATAATGCGCCCGCCTTGCCTACCTTAAGTTGTTGTGGGAGGAGGGACCCGACAAGACTGCTTTTAATGAGGGACAACCTGCCCCAGCATCATGTGGCTCCACACCCACAATCTCAACCGTTGACACTGCACAGAGGTCTGTGGCCGGAGGACAAGGTCCTGGCATGATGCAAGCCCCAGTACCTGTGAAGTTGTTTACCTGGTCAGACCAAAGGGCAAGACTGCTGCAGCCAAATGCCACCTACAGCCTCATTTCTAGTTGCAGGTAATGGGCATGCGAAGGCTGGTGCTACCCCCACAGCTGAGGAACTAGAACTGAAAGAAGCCCATTGCTTTTGAATGCCCCCAGTCACCTGAAGACCGTGTGAAGCATGAGGAAGGTATGGCAGCCAGGGAATGGTGCTACCCGTATCATCTGCAGGCTGTGGTTGGGGCACCCCTTTGGCAGGGGAGAGGACCGTGGCAGCACCCCTTCTGTTCACGTCTCAGTAGCTGGGCCCACAGCCCTATGGAAAGCTGCCACGGAATAGTAGAGTGGCTACAGTGCCATGCAGCGGTCACTCTGACACACTGCACCTGGCCCAGGCGACTGCTGCTCAGTGTGTGGCTCACAAAGCAAGCACAAACGAGACAAATAGCCTGTGAATGAAGCCCTGCTTCACAGACACTAATTGCCCACAGCGGCAGAATTGGCAGAAGATTGTCAATACATACAATGTACACTCACTCACCTGTCGAGCAGCAACACACCCTACTCTCGAGCACGATCAGAGCTGCTCCTAGTCTCCCAGGTGGCAGAGTGCTGCAGGCCCTCAGGTGGTGAACAATCACCACTACATGCTGCACTGAACAGGGCACAAGAACCATCAGTACCAGAGCCTGCCCCCTCCAAGAAAGCCCAAAGAAATAGACACACAAGGTACCAGCAGAGGGTGCCCGTGAAGACAGAGCAGGCGCAATCTTGAGGCACAAGTGCTGCGCCCTCAAGTGAAGACAGGGAGCGACCACCAAGAACATCCCTCAGGAAGGGACAGGATCTGCGTGAGGTGCATGAGGAGAAGGAATAAAGTCCTATAGACAGGACTAAGCCCACAATAGGTCGCAACATGCGACCTGTGGTGCAATGCCACCTCATTAAAAGAAATCGAGAGGAGAAGAGAGAGGAACGTGGCATGACACCACGTCGTGAAGGTTTGAGGAAGAAAAGTGTGTGAAAGGGCATCCATCAAGACAAGCCAGCCTCCGGGGTGAACAGACGTCACTGGAGACAGCCCCACAGGTGGATCGACTGTAAGCCACCAGCAAGCGCAGACTGCCCCACGCTTCTCAGTGCGACCGTCCAGTCACCTGTCACTGGCTGCTTGACATAGATGGCATCCCTACTGGTAATGGCATATACTAAGCAAGAACCGCAAGTGACTACGAAGTCCCTCAAGTCACCCCTTCTCCAAGCAAGACACCGCCACCTGTTGATCTATTACTCTGTAAAATTGTCATCATTATCAGGTGCATCCACCCAACCACCTACAGAGCACTGCACCACCAGAGTAGAGCCATATGTCAGCAAAGAGACCAGAGGTTTACAGGGCATCCCCAGTACTGTGGGAGGCTAACCACCCAGAAATCTGCTATGAGCCTCCATGAACCTAAGACCTGCCGAAGAGAGCATACTCGACCTTTGAACCATCCACCCTTGGAGTTGCACGAGACTTGAATGTGGCCCTGTTGGGAGTTCTGCAGCGACCCCTTTGGTGCAGCCCACATGAGGCCTGCACAGTCTACACAGTCCCATGGCAATCCAGTGACAAGGGCTTCAAGGGGATTCCAGTGAGAGGGGAATCCCGAAAAAAAAGATGTGTCAGAAGCAGCTCCTCAAAAGCCACTGGGAAGCACAGAGGTCACGGACAGAGACTGGTTACCCAAAGGCTATTGCACAATGGCCAGTGTACCTGATTCCTGACTGCCAGAGCACACAGACCCTGAGTCAACCACCCTTCGTGGCTGCGCAAGCAACTTGGATGTGGTCCTGTTTGCTGTTCCTCAGCAATGCCTTTGCTCTGCCTATGATAGGCCCTGCACAGTCTACATGGTCCTGTGGCAGCCCGGCAAAAGGGCCTCGAGGAGACTCCTGTGCGATGGAGTCCTGACATGAGAGGGAAGCCTGAAGTTGCTCTACCAGCGGACATTGGAAAGCACCAAGGCCTTCGAGGAAGACGTCCTTTCATCCATGTCATCCTTAGTCTTTGAAGGTTCGCTATTCAAGGAGCCTGAATGCCTTCCAAGAAATCCTTGCAGTGGACTCCTCACAGCTCCTGAGCCACTCGCATTGAACTTTGTAAATAGACTTCACCACTGCTTAGAATGTGACATCCCAGTGGACTTTGTAAACAGACTCCAACACTGGGAGACCAGGCGGGACAGGACCAACAGTGCCCGAATGAACTGTGACCTCATGAACAGGCGATTGCTGGATCCAGACTTCATCAACACTGCCATTCATGCCCAGAGTAGGTTGGTTGAACTACAGAGGTGTGCTGTGATGCAGGGTGCCCCCAGCTGCACCTGTCCACTCATCATGTCCGGTGGACTGCCTTAAGAGACTCATTTGAGTGATTATTTCTCTCCCACAGGTTGGACTTTGTTTTTCTGTTTTTTTAAACCAAGTTTGGAAGGGATATAGGGTCTGGAAGGATTCCTAGTAGTTGCAGTTCTTTCGTAATAAGTTCTCTATGTGCATTTCAATACGAAAGCATATGCAAAATACTCACATGTTCAAAGAGGTAGCATATGTAAAATGAACCCTAGTACTTTGCAGATGACTATTCTAATGATAGGAAACCACGAGAGCATAACCAACCCCTCAAAAATATAGTCAGATTAACTTAGTGCAAACCATTCAATGTGGTAAATGGGACATTGTGCAGCCTCTATATTTCTGCGTGCTTTTCCCAGCTTTAACTCGGTGTCCACTAATATATCTTTAATGATAGAGAAACTGAATGGATGTTGAGCTGTATGCATGCACATAATGTAGAATGTAAACATTAAATGCCATGTAAATGTTTCCAGGCTTATCTTTACCATCAATGCAATTTCTTATCCCTACTGATCAGATTTAATTAAGAAAATATGTCAATACATGTATAGGGGGAGGCCGACAAATTTTGGAGAGCTCCAAGAATTACCTAAGGACCACTATTTCATACATGTTAATGAAATGAGTAATATAACAGGAAAATGTAGAGACACATAAACTGAGCAGGAACACATTTGCTTTGTGTCAATCAGGTGTAAACTAGGAACCATATTATGGGCCCGATTCACAAGGGTAACTGCAGTGCAGAGTGTGGAAATTCTGCCCCAAGTACAAAGACTTTCCCCTTAGTATGGAGACTCTGTCCTCGTAACTTTACTACTCATAAGTTATCTTGGTGAATCGGGCCCTCTGTTGATATTTTAAAATTATGGAAACACATTGGGCCCTGTCAATAGCTTTTATCTTTTAGCATTGACTGTTATAATTGTTCACCTCTGATAAACAAACAAAATTGATTTTGAAGGAAGTTATCAACAAATGAAGGTATATGTGTACACTTTCTCATAGATGTCTAAGATGCTTGTATAGTTTCATGTTGTGAAGATTGTGAATGACTAAAATATATTAACCGGAAAAAAGAAAAGAATTGAAAGAAAAAAAATGTACACATCCCACTAATAAGCGATATAATGCTTGTTGCCAATTCAGGGTGCTAAGCATTACAACCATCATCACGTTGACAGAGAAAATCAACACAGTATTTTTCTTCCTGGTCCAAATGAACACCCATTGAGGGGACATGGAGTTTGCATGGCACAGTTTTCTTCCCTATGTCCAGTATTTCTACCCAGGAAGTGCGCTCTCATACATGAGATTCTTAAGCTCAGAATTCAGGACACATTAGCAACATCATCAATATTTTAGAGGACAGACGCAGGAATCAGTTGTGTAGATCACATAAGGGTTCCCTATATGTATTTACTATGAGCCATAGAAAAGTGAGTACATTTAGATATTACTGCATTACTGTGTTTGAAAATCAATATAAAACCCCATTACTGATCACCAATGTCACACTATTCTACATTTTCATATTTCACAAAGCTCAGCAAATAGGAAGAGATTGAAACTAAAGACATGTTGAATGGAGTTTCTAACCCTTTTTTCTTACTCTGAGTGACAATGAACATGTAGGTATTCTTTTGTTGGTTGATGTTGGAAATGGCCTTTTCTGCAGAGTCATCTCTAAACTTTGTGCCTTACTACTCCCCTTTTTGCTGAATTTGTTTTTGTTGGCCTTAGGACTCTGCCACTTTATCACTTCTAACCAGTGCTAAAGTGCTTGTGCTGTCGCCTTAAAACATGGTAATGTTGCCATATACGCAACTGATATATTTATTTTACTTATAAGCCTCTGGTAAAATGCAGTACATGTACCAAGTGCCTGTAAATTATATGCTACTACTGGACCTGCAGCATTTATTTTGCCACACACTTAAGTAGCCGTTTAAACATGCCTTCAAATTTGGTTTCTCTGGAATCCTAATTTAAAATCCTAACTTTTGGTGAAGTTGGATTTTAAGTGGCATTTTCTTGCCTTTGCCATTTGGTGCCTGTAGGAAAGTCCTCCTTTTTGCCCTGGTCACCCACAAACTTTTTGGACAGATACTGGTGGTTACTGACTCTTGGCTGTACCCTGGATACTGCTTAGCAGTCTGAGGGCCAGTGTTCTGTGTAAAGTGGATATGCAAATTAGGCTACGTACAATTGGCAAAATTAACCTACCTATAAGTCCCTAGTATATGATAGGGCATGTAGGTTTAGGGACCCCAGCATAGGTAGTACACCCACAGGTGCACTGCTGAGGTGCCCAGTGTCATTTTACTGGCAGGCCCGCCTTGCTGGTTGCTTTTAAATTAAACTTACATGCAAATTCCATTTTGGAATTAAAAGTACTTCCAAAGTATTAAACTACCTTATTTTTACATATAAGTCACCCCTAAGGTGTGCCTAATGTGCCCCTAGGTTTAGGTGCCATGTAACTATAAGCAGGGACCTTATAAAAATAGTTATATAAGCCCTGGTGAGGTAAAACAGCCACATTTGTTTTTCCTTATTGTAGTGAATGGCCTCCATATGCTAGAATCGGGAGACTTTATTTTAATTTATAAAGTCCCCTATAAGTGACAGATAACTCAAGTTTGGTATCAACTTAATTGTTATACTGAATCCCACAACTCACAATTGCTGGATTTAATATAACTTCTTCAGGTAAAGAGTTTTAAACTTTACCTAAAAAGTTGTCAACTTGAGCCCTGCAGTGTTTTTGCTGCGTTGCTCTGATTGGGATGAGTTATGAAGTGGCCTGGCTCAACACAAAGAGATGTGCTTGGGGGAGGAGATCTTCCCTCAGCAGATGGGGAAGCAGGAAGAGGGGAGAGGGCTGCCCAACTGGTCTTCAAAGGCACCGAAGGGCATTTGGAGCTACCCAGAACCTCCCTCACATCCTGAAAACCCAGACAATTAGGTGCCCCCTTGATTAGATTAGGAGAGGGCAGGAGAGGGGTGTTTTAGGACTTTTAGCCACACCAGTGGGTGGGCTCAGCCAGATGTAACTTCCAAAAATCAGTTTCAGCAATGATGGATTTTTGAGGAATGTTGCTCCAAGGGATTGATTTTCGCCACACTTCCCAGGAACTGGTCATCACAGGGGGAAGGACCCTACACCTGATTGGAGAACCAGGACCCCCCCTGTTTTTGACCAAGGAGCAAGGATAAAACTGGCAGACCTGCACCCACACCTCAGATCCCCACTAGGAAGAACTACAGGAGAAGAAGGACTGCCCTGCTGGACCCCTGACCTGCACCTGGACACTGCACTCTGGAGGACTGCACCAGCTGCACACTTGGGCTTCACCACAAGAAGGACTTTGCCTGGCTTCAACTGGTTCAAGGAGGGACTCACTGTTTGATACAGGTGAAAACATGCTAACCAGAGTCCACTGCACCAAGTCCTGAAGAAACTGACAAGCTGACCACTGTCCACTTGCCAAAAAGGAGTTTGCACCAGGTGCATTCTGGGATTTGTAGTCTGCATCCTCAAGGAGCATCTCAGAGCTTCTGGAACCTTGGGGTGAGGACCTCAAAAGAACCTCAGAGGAACATCGGGAAAAAGATCCAGAAGTTTGGAGGTCTTTGGAGAACTTTTGGAAAAAAGCTCTCTAAAGGGACTGACCCGCCCCGACACCTCTAACCGGCTTGCCTCAACCCCGACCCGGCCTGGCTTGCAGGTTCGTCCTGGTGAAGAAAATCTCTGAAAAAGTGACTAAGTCCGAATGTAGGAAGTTGACCGGGGCCTCCCAGGCAGTGTTTCCGAAGAGGGCTCCAGGGACGTCAGATCAAGATTCAGGTTTGCCCAGGTCGAAAGGATTTTCACCTCAAAAAAACGACTAAGTCCGAAGGTAAAAATCTCCACCGAGGGCTCCTGCGACACGTATCTGAGAAAGAGTTCCAGGAGGTCGGATTAGACTGGTGAAATCCTAAATCCTAAGGTAAACTTTTAACCAAGGCCTCCCGCGGGCTGTAGCCGAGCAGGGCGCCATCGAGGTCAGCCTTAAACTTTGACTTTGTCCCAGTCAAGGTGTGACCAGATGACCAGATTGGCGCTATTTGTTTCTAAGAGCTAAAAAACATTAATGCTTTACAAATTTATATCCCAAGTTCCCTTTATCTGATTTTATTCATTTTGGTGTCATCTTAAAGCTAAAAATATTTCCTATTTTTATAAATTTGATTTTGGATTATTAAACTGTCTCCTGTGTTTTATTTAATTACTGTTTTGTGATAATTGAATACTTCACGCTTTGTCTCCTAAATTAAGCCTTGTTGCTCGTTGCCAAGCTATCAAGGGTTGAGCTAGGTTTAATTTATTGAGACCTAACTGGACCTAAGGCTTTCCTTGTTTCACAACTGGTACAGCCATCCATCCACAATAACTTAGCAACACCATCTATTTCAGAAATAACTTGGTACTCAAACAGAAGGTGAGGATCAAATGTAGGACAGCAGGGCATCTCAGTAGCCTCAATACTTAAAAGTGCATTAAAACCCCAAAACACTGGCGATAGAACGATGATGTATAAACATCAATACTGTATATGTCTTGGTGAATTATTAGAAATCCGTAAGATTACTGAAACAAATCAAAAAATGCAAAGTGCCTATTCAGCTACTTAATGAAAATATCAGCAATATATATCTTCATATTGTTTATCCTATCATGGAGAAACCTACTCTCCCCAATACATGTTAAAGCTCTTAAACATCCTTCTTACTCCCACTCCTTCTACATCCACAAAATTATTTCAGTGTTGTAAACTAATTTGCAGCCAAAGAGTTTTGAAAAACGTCATGTGTCTAAAAAAAGCATTACTGGGAATTTCAAAAATATTGTATTTTTATTATTGCAGTTGATATCAATCAATGTGTTTTCATCATATGCAGTTCCAACTCGCACATACCAGACAGAACCCTGCTAAATTTATGGGCAAACGTTCATTAACTAAATAGTTTATTTGAAAGGTCCTAAAACATTTTTCTATTGCTCTCCCATATGCTCAAGTTTGGCTAGTATCTATTAATGCACATGTATTTGCTTGTCTTCTCTACTATAATTAACAGGTCTCCTCTGCCTTCACAACTAACATTGATACATCACGATGATAATCGCCTCAACGTTCACTGAGACCAATTCCATAGAAAAGTGGGTGAAATAAATTTACTGCTTGTCCAAGGATGTGGGTTGGTGCACCCTATTGCCTACATTCACAGGATACCTCGAGTTTATTTTTGTTTTACCTTAAACTGACCATGAATCTCTCCCATAATACTTTTAAGTTCTTGCTAGGTGCTAATATTTCAAATTGATGTGTAAAAGATTTATGCCCATTCGTCACTTTAGGCGAGGGCCCCATAAAACACATCTGGAAAACGCCACTACAAAGTCTACTTCAACACAAGCAGAACTGGGCATACCAGGTCACTGAAATGGGAGCAAAAAATGAAGGCGGTAGAACGTTTTTATTCCTGTTTAAGGGACCATGGCCAGCCTTTTGAAGAAATATGCCGATTTGGACAGTCTATCAAATCAACATCAACGAGGCAAATTAATGGAAACCGGTAAATTCGGTGAATAAAGAAAACCAAACAACTAACTGAGTTGCTGTATTCGAAGGTAAAAGAGGTTTGTTTCCCTCTGGGGAGTCTAATCATTTCACTGTTTTTTGATTTCGTAATTTAACCTCAGTAAAGCCACTGAAAAGACTGAAATTCAGCACTTTTCTTTAACGGATAATAAATGTGTACAATATCCATTTACAATGTGTACAGTGATGTATGAAAAGAAAAGGAACATATTATTTGGTCCTATTTCAGTCAGCCAATATGTTGTGTTTATAGAGGTGTTCTCTGACATACACAGTTACTTTCATAGGGGATCCTTTCAGTGCTGAAACTAGAAGAAGTAGACTTATAGGTAGATGATGTGAAACTGGGAAGGAAACTAGGGACGTATCGCCGGGGTGTTACTATTGGGGAGGAAGATGACTGCCGAAGGGAATATCAAAACCACATAGCACTACTTGTTTTGTTATGGATGTGACTCCTGTGTCATAAATTTGATACAGTAGTGTGGAACCAGAACTCTTATGTTATTTAACGTAATTCATTTTGCCACCCAGCACCATACTTCAAAAACACAGAGGGCATGATTTAAAGTTTGGTGACAGGGTTACTCTGTCACAAACATGACCCATGCCCCGCCTGTCTTATTACAAGTGTGATAGGAAATAATGCACCTGGAGTAAGGCGCACAGGCTCAAACTGTTTAACTGTGATGCAGGTTTGTAACAATGTGATACCCTGGGTCAGAATGATTATGTCACCTATTTGTAAATCTCAGTGGGTGATGCTGTGCTTTGTTAAACTCAATAAAAACTGTGTTTCTTAAAACAAACTCAAAATCAAGCACATAGTCTGATAAGTTTTGTTTTTTTAATTATCGAGGCATAAAAATGACAGAGCTGCCTTTTTAGTAAATAGAGGTGTTAAAAAAATGAAAGGCACACATTCATTTTAGTGTAGTACTGTGTAAGATGTGCTATGAAAGTTGTAAATCACATCCAAAATAAGCTCAATCGGTTCTAGACCTAACTTTGAACAATTTCACTACCTTAAAGCATTGTTTGAGTATGTGATTCTCTAAAAGATTAAAATAACTATCAATGAGGTCTTGTGAGCTGTAAGTAAAAATCTGGTGATTAGAATCGCCTTTTAAATAGCATCAACACAACGTACTTGCTCACAGCAGCACATGAAGCTGAAATTAAGTTGAAAATAAAACTATAATTGATATCCCAATTTAATGAACAAAAAGGAAACCAAAGCAAAAACAATCAGAATCAGGCACCCCATTTGGCGTGTTAACTGACTAACCACCTATTTCCTCATTTGGTAAAATATTATGTCAACATTAGTGTTGGAGGCTTGTTATCAGTAGAGGTAAGTACACACCTACCACTAGCAATAATGGCCCCAACAGTGTTAGGCTCAGTATAGGTCTCAAAACATTAGCCTGTGGCTCAACTCCTGGTAGCTTGTCAATGAGCGGGCAGGCTTAACTTAGGAGGTATGTAAAGCTTTTAAATACACCAATACAATAAATAAGACAACACACAGTAAAAATCTCATACAAATTTATTTACATATGAAATATTTGTATCTTTAAAATGACACTAAAATGACAAAAATCCAATATAGGAAACCAGAGATATGATTTATTTAAAGATGAAAGAAAAACTAACACTTAGAAGCAAATAGCGCTCAAAGGGAAGGTTGCACTGGACCTGGACACAGTCAAGAGTTCTAGCCATCCCCAATGTAACACTTTTAAACTTATTTCATGAAGTGTTTCTTGATGCAAGAAAGTGGTCCACAACTGAAAAACCAAGGTTCCAGAGTCTCTGGGTTTCTCGTTGCGACTACAGTTTCCACAATGCACCTGGACAAATCCTTGCAAGTCCACTGGATGCACTCCAGGCTGGGGGCGTTTGTGGAAGCTGGTACAGGGAAGCTCTTTTAACCTATTACTTTTAGGGAGTCCACTCCTCAGTCCTTTTAAAAACAAGGAAAATACATTGGGGCTATGTGCAACAGGAGCAATACTTCAGTCTACAGTCCTCGGGGTTGCAGACCAGGGTTCCAGCAGGTCAGTCCTCCTTCTTCTTGTGGTTTCAGGCAGCAGTTCTGAATTCCAATGCAGATCAGCCACTTTTATTCAATCATCTTGGTGGACAGTCAGTAGGCATCCAATGAGCTGCAAGGTGCCACCCAGAAGCATCGCAACTTGCTCCAAAGTGTGGCATCTTGTTGTCCCATAAAGCGCTCCACTTTAACATTCGAAAATGGATGATTTTCCTCCAGAGAAGCTAGACCTCGCTAAACAAACCCACTGGTGCAGCTCATTTACATTAACATCTGCAAATTCCATTCCTAAGCCTAATATCTATCTGTGGGATACGGGGGGGAGGGCAGGCCTGGCCACATTCCTTTCTGGCTGGCTTCCTTTTGAAGCCTCAGCTTGCTTTACCCAGCCCCCTTCCTGACCTGGCCTCAGCGTCTGCCAACCTCTCCCATCAGATAGGCTCTTCTCAGGGCAGGCCACTTATCACCTCATCAAAGCAGCCTGGCTAATCCTGTTAGGGCTGACCAATCAAGAAAGACCACTAGCAGGCTGCAATTTGGCTTACAGAAAAGAAAGTCTTCTAACTTATTTTATGTGTCAGTTATGATAAATTCAACAAGGGCAAGTTGTTGGATTTATCATTACCATTCATTTGACTCCTTGCATGGCAGATTTAGCTCCCTTCTAGCCATACTTAGGCTTATGGAAAATATTCCCATTTTATCCTGTGAAACTAAGTATCGACAATGGGGCAAAAAGAAAGGCACTGTTTTTCCCCTCACAAGTACATATAAAACATCTTTCATAATGCACCTTCTTATAGTTACATGGCACCCCACCCCTGTGGCATATAGGGGAGACTGTGGGGTGTGTTATATGTACAAATCAGTAACATTATCACTTGGCAAGTACCTTAAATCCTAAAGTCGAATTTGCACATACTTAACTTTTTAAAGCTGGTCTGCAAGGCAGGGCTGCCTTTAAAAATTACAGCAGACACCACAGTAGCGCACACTCCAGTGCAGGGAATCTACTGGGCCTCTAAACCTCCCTGCCCTATTATTTATAAGGGACTTTTAGGTAGTTTAAATCCCTGTTATCTACTAGGGACTTACGGGGTCTGTCATTGCCAATTGGAATAATATCACTGTACCATTTGACCATACACCTTTTATTCAGAGCACTGGCTCTGGGACTGTTTAGAAGGGTCAGTTATCCCCAGTATCAGTCAGAACCTTTAGGGTGAACATGCTAAAAGGGTGATTTCCTCACACTTAGGCAACAGTGAACTGCACCAGCATTTTGCCACCTACAGATTTGCTGGCACATAGCCCAAAGCCTAGCTTCTGTGGTTCACAGACTTATGTGTTCAGGGGGCACACTTTCTAATGCCAATCTATTAACTGATATACATATTTAAAAAGTCTTTATTTGATACATTTCAAAGACAACCTTAGGTTATCATGCTCCTCTCTTCATCAAGGCACTGACAATGTGATGTGGTTCATGTACTTAAGAACTTTCATCTAATCTATAAAAATAAGACAAATACAGAAAATCGGACCTTCATAAGGAAAAAGTAATAATTTTCTCATTATGCCTCATAGTAAGGTGTATTATCGAATATATTTTGATGCTCTGAGCCATTGTTCATGAAATATGTGTTGGTATTCAATAATTCATTTGAAACAAGGTTCTTCCGATACCCTGTTATAAAGTGCATCAAATAAAGGCATGTAATCTGAAATAATGTCATTGCAAGGTAATGCTAATGTATTATAGCACTGTGTCCACCGAAGGTCTCCTGATGCTGAGTAATAGAGGCAGGGTTAAATGAAATGTCAACTGCCACCAATAGCAGAAAAGCAAAGTTTTTAGGGTGTTTCTGAAGTAAAGAGGGTTTTCACAGACTTGAAGTTGTTTGAGGAGTTTGATCCACAGTGTAGGGCCACATACTGAAAAAGAACAGATCCCAATACGTGATTTCCGATACCTAGGAACCTGATAAGGCAAGAGGTTCGAAGATCTTTGTTGGGGTGGGACCTCCACAAGTAGTTGAAGATGCAAGCTTTAGTCTTAGTATAAAGAGAATGGTGAATCATGCAGGGAGTTTAAAAAAAGATTCACTGTCAAATTGGTAGCCAATATAAGTATTGTTGAAGTGAGTTTGAAGAGCTGAAATGGGGAGTCCCTGGAACTTGTCTGGCTGCTTGATTTTACAGATCTTGGAGATGAAGAAGAACGTATTTTTTATTTAAGTAAAGACTGTTACAGTAATTCATTCACAATCCTATAGTAGCTGGAATTGTCATGTGTCTGCTTTCCAACGTTAGGTAAGGAAGAGTTATGCAAAGTTGTAGGAGATGGAAAGTGCATGAGAACAGAATAGCAGATACTTGGTAGTCTAGTTGCAGTGCAGAGAATATGTCTTTCTGTTTGGTAACAGAAGTCAAACTTTTCTTTAGGACCATGGGTCTCCGCAATAAAGCTGTTGTAGGAGCTATAATTCAATAACTGCTATTACACATTGAGCTTTCAGTATCTTGCTACTGGCAGAACTCTCTTAGTGATTTTGAACTTCTCAATTCATAGTTGTATTGTTTGCTTATAAAAAACATAATTAGAGTTTGGTGATTGTGTCCAGAAGCATGAGATTTGTTTGTTGCTTGTTGTCACAACCTTTCCACAAGCAAGTGAAGGATTTCAATAAACCCCCTTTTTCTCATGTAGGCCCACTCACCTCCTGTATGAGACTTTAGGATAATGAAGGGAACCTGTGTGCAGGAGCAAAATGAGGTTGGTCGACAGACGGAGATTCATGTTGCAACAGTGAATTGATTTAAAGTCCCAGAACCGAATAGAAGGACCAATGCTAATGACGGAGCAGGACTGTGACTTGCCGGATAAAAGGAAAGGCTCATAAAAACCAGGCAAAATAGTGTACACAGGCAGGCAAAATGATCAAAGCAATTTGGGATTTGGCTTACCTAGTGTGGATTGCAGATAAACTGTGACTAGCCCCAAGGCATACCAAGCCAAACTAGAATGGGAGGGCACTGCAGCACCAGTGCCGATAAGTGTACAACAATGAAAACAGAGTAGCAATAGCACAAACACAGAGCTTACTTTGTAAGCATTAAGTGTGAGGGCCCATGTTTTTTTACAGGAGTGCAGTGCTGCTGGAACCATCCACAGTTCCTGTCTCTGCTGCAGAATGCCAGTGCCAGCATTACCTACTAATGATCACAGTCACACATGTGTGGCATTTTTGACCTGTCACGCTGTAGGAATGACCTGGAAGGGTTAGTTTCTTTTAATCTGTTTTCAAATAGTTAAAAGCTTCAGTGATGTTTTCTGCTAAAAATAAAAACACAGAACCACCATGTGGTGGATTCTAATGTATGCTGGTGTTTAGGAATAAGTACCAGTACCATGTATCGACAAACACCAGCACAAATTAAGCACTAATCTAAATCTAAGGAGGATAGGGACTGAGAGAGCCAAGAAGGGAGTAAAGGTCATGGGACAGAAGGCTGTGTATTAACTGAAGAGTATGCAAATAAGTTGTAACAACCGCTGTTGGTAGCAGACACCTGCTTCTGCCTGGGAGTCTTTATACAACTACGCATCAATTAACTTGGAAAGTGTCTTCACTATGGCAGGGCCTATACATACTATTGTAGAATACCTAATATATTGTGTCCTGGAAATATTTGCTGTTGGACTTGCCCCTTTCTGCAGGGTCACCCCCAAACATTTTGTCTTCACCTTCCTATTGTTTTCTGAATTTGTTTTTGTCAGCCTGAGGACTCTCATAACTAGTGCTTGCGCAACCTCCTTAAAGCATTGTAAAATTGTCTTACACCTTATTAGCATATAAGTTCCTAGTAAAGTTGTGTCCCACAAACCAAGGGCCTGTAAATCCAATGCTACTAGTGGGCCTGAAGCCCTTTTTGTGCCATTCAATTAAGTAGCCCCTTAAAACATTTCCCAGGTCTGATATTGCAACCTAAATGCAGTTTTAAACTGGCAATTCAATTTGGCAGAATAAACCCATTGCCAAGCCTTAAATTCTTCGTTTATTACATACAAGTCACCCCTACGGTAGGCCTACATTTCCCAAAGGGCCAGGAACATGTAACTAAAAGGTTGGACATTTATTTTTAAGATTTACATGCCCTGATTGTTAAAAGTTCCTTTTTTTCTTTTTTTCTTTTTACTACTGCTGAGAGGCTCTACCTCTACCACAGGCTAGCATTGTATTACCTTATTACGTTTAATAGGTCCCACCCCTTTGATTGACAACAAGTAAAAATGTCATGTTTGTTGTCTAAGAAATTGTAATTTAAAATCCTCTTTAATGGTAAAGTTGGATTTTAAGTTGAAGTTTCGAAAATGACACTTTTAGAAAGTTGGCATTTTTCTGCCCAAGCTATTTGGTGCCTACAGCCTATTCCTGGGTCACATGACTGCGTGTGGTTGACAGTTTGATTTTGTTTATTCTTCCCAGACAGGCACACAATAGAGGAATGTGGTTGCCTGGATGGGCCATCACAAACAGGATGAAGCCTCACTTGCAACAAAATAGGCTTAGCCGTGCCTTCACACAAGGCTGAGGCAGGGAACTTCAAGGGGAATTCTCCTCCTATTTTGTGGCCTTGTGGAAGGACTCTCAGAGCACTGCCTTTTTCTGTGGCCAGCTGCGTACTTCAGAGAACTGCTCTGCTGCACCTACAAGGCCTGCTCTGCTTCATAGAGCATACCTTGAAGTTTCAGAGACCTGCCATGCTGCTTGAGTCCTGCTTCACTTCTCGAACACAGGACTACCAGAGAGACTCAAAGGGCTAGTTGGCTGGCCTCCTGAACAGAAAAAGCTACAACTATCCTGAATCTGCACTTGGTCCCAGCCTGAGTGCATCCTAAGGCCTCCCTCCAAGTGGTGCCCCTCAATCCTGAACACTGTTGATGTTAAAGGTGCACAGTTAGACAAAATCCAAAACGTTTCAGGAGACCAGGACCAACCTATTGGTCTATCCATTCAATGTACATTGCTGGTCTGTATGACTTTGCAGCAACTCCCACTATGTTCTCCTCCAGCACAGCAAATCCTGTTCAGGGGCCTTTGCTAAAGTAGTACCCAACCACTTGGAATGAACATCAGCTACAGCCTCCAGCTTCATTCTACTGTATATTTTTGACTTCCAAAAAAGACAGACTAAGTCTGAACATGGAAATCTTCACAGCCTCCTTCTTTAGCACAGCTTGTAGCCTCAACCCACTGAACCTCTACCTTCTCAGAACATTGTTCCTGAATTTTCTTCTAAGTCTGAAGGTAAGTGCCGACCGGGCCCATTCACTTCTTTGTATCTGACTCACACTCCATCACGGTCAGACATATTTTTAGACTTTGATCCAGCCTTGCGCAACTAGATGTCTGCAGTTGGTGCTTTAACCTTTAAGACTATTTACCTTAAATATTAAAAAATCATAACTCTTGTTCTACTGATTGGAATTTTGCTGTTTTGGTGTCAAAACATGTATTGAAACGTACTCTATTTATCTGAATTGATGTGGGATTTTTCTTGTGTTGTGTTTTCACTTTCTTAATTTTTGAATGTTGAATAAATACTTTACACATTTCCCACTTTACTGCGTTTGTGGCAAGCTTCCAGAGTGTTAAGCACAGGTACATTTAGTGACTTTTGTTGTTCATTCTGAGAGATTGTGTTTTTTGTTTGAGCAGGGTTACACCCCACTCAATCAACAACCCAATTTCTCAAATCTGCCCTGCATGTTTGTAGTTTATGCTGCCTTGTTCCCTACCTCTTAAACATATGACGTTACTTAGGTCTCTTCCAGACTACTGCATCAGGTGACCTCACACCTGTAGGACAGGTAATCAAAGTTGTTGCATCAGAATTGGTGGACATTTGCAATGTAAGAACTACTTATATTTTTGCCTGCACAGATAATTCATTAAACACTATCAATTGGCAGTATCCAAGTGATAACATCAAGTGTTTTTGTACTCCGAATTCTCTCTGTGAACGCTGTAATGCCCAAAATGTACTGTGCAGGTGTTTCTTTACAATGAATCAAGTGTTATGCCTCCAGATACTTTCACTAGTTCTGTCTTGATGCCTTTCAGCAGGAGTCCCAGCAAGAGGGAAATGGTTCAATCCATGGCTGCCATTGCTAATGTGGTAACAACTAACAGATTGTCAATGGTGCCCTATTTGTCCCATGAAATGTTATGCAGTGGAGGAAGGCCACCTATAAGTGTTCTGGATAGCATCTATTGTGCATCTCTATTAGGAACAGTGTTGGCCTGATGCACACTCCATTAGTGAAGATTCCCCCGTTTGCATACAGTAAACCTTCACAAAATTAAGTAAACACCATTCATGGAATTCACAGGCATTGACTGCACATATGGGAGAGGTTCCTTCACTTACAAAAAGCAGTGCACAAACACTGCTTAATATAGTAGATATTATCGAGACTATCACAAATTCAACATTGTCTGGTAAATGCTGTTAGTCTAAGGCCAAGGATACTCTGTGTCTTAACAACAATATCTTAGCCAAGTGCATACAGAACATAAAGGATCTGTGGGAGTCAAATTCTGAGGCAACCGCTTTTTTGTTCCTTTACATTTAGAGTGCAGAGGAGAGGAATCAAAAGATCCAAAGACGAAAATAAGTATGTAATAAAATACCCACTGTGCAGCGCCCCAAACAACTCTGCATCAAGGAACTCCACCCTAAATTTAAGTATATTCCAAATTGTTTAGGTATTTGATATAGTACAGAACCATACTAATGAGCACTTCACAAGGAGCAACTGTTTTGTTACCAGAGCATTTTCTAACATCATGTGGCTTGAAAAGAATGATAAAGCGAGTGAGTTCTGTTACTTCACATATATTTACTATTCAAGGCAAAGTTAAAGTGATTTGTGTCAGAAGCCTTTGGATATTGGTTGAAGCTGAGATCATGACCCTTGAAAAACAATACAATATTACTGTAACTTGATGGCAAGTGAAGAGGTTCATGAACCTTCCACCATTGACAGAATTAATTATAAAATAGCAAACTTATGATTGGACTGTGAGAAAAAGCTGCTGGGAATGTTAACAAAGGGTCACTATGTTTTTAATGTGTACTGACCTCTTCAACCACATTGGTACATGATAAGCAATCCCAAGCATTAACATTATCTGTTTATTGTATGTATAATTTAATACAGTTTCATCAATAACTTTCAAAATAAGGCTACGATTTCATTTTAAAACACTGGCAAGAATTTTAACTGTCTTTCAATATGTAAAACCATAAACGATTAATAATTGTAATCTTATTTTCAATTTCTGTTGTATGATTTTAATTATTTGCAATTCAGATCACATTGATTACTGTCTGAAAAATACTTGCACCATACCTGTTCTTGTGACCATTTTTGCCTGTCTTCTATTGCTCTTGTCTTTGTTTTGAAGGCCCTTTGGGTGTCTCCGATATGTCTGGGAGCTGGTGGAATATTCAATGATTTTGGTCTTCCCTCATGTCTGCCGGCTGTGTGAACTGGATCATCTTTATGGCAAGGCTCGCTGTATTCTTTTTCCACAGTCTCTATTACAGTATGCTCAGGACTCATTTCTGCTGTGCTGCTGATGCTGCTCATGCTCATGCTCATTTTAATTTCAGCAACAATCTGATCAATGTCCTCTTCCTGCTCTTCTAGATCTGTATCTCCTTTCCTGGAATGATATGGAGAGGTCACAAGAGGGTTTCCGTTACTTTCTGGTAGGTAGTATTCCTGATAGCCTTCCTCAGCTTCACAGTACTGAACAGGTTCTTCTTCATCTTCTATGGGTAAAGAAGATACTTCATCCTCTAGGACCTGCATTTCATTTTCTTTGTACTCTTGGTCTTCAGCTGATTCTGTGGTATCTTGGTGTTGCAATTTAGATTCTGCCCATTCTTCTTCCACAGCTTCCTGACACTCATCTGTCTCAACAATATGTGGTTCCTGAGTAACATACTCCTCCCCATTGCAGTCCATTCCTTCCAAATAACTGTCATCTTCTGGGCAGTATCTTATGTAGTAGGTGATACCCTCTTCTTCCTCTGGAAGACCCTCATCATAGTCCTCCTCTTCAGAAGTATTATTCACATAATCAGAGATGGAGTCTGCATCTCCACTAATGTCATTGCAGTCTTGCTCTGCTTGGGTGGGGCTAGCTTGCCTGCTATCTGTTAAGTCTGTAGCATTCACAGTGAAGTCATGGACTGGTGGATCAATGTCTTCATTTCGAGGCTCCTTGTGAGGAGAAATAGGACATGATCGTACCCCATGATCCAGCATGGTGTTCGAACTGCTTCGATGTTTACCACTTGCCATCATGATCCTCTTACATGACCATCATTTCTGTAGAAAAGTAAAGCACATGTTCAGAAAACTACAAAACCAGTTCTCTAAGACAAGTGTAACTGTGCTCTACAGACGACAGTTATAATTGAAAATTTCACATAATTATCCACAATGTAGATTGCCTAAAGCTGTTTCTTCAATATCACACCCACTCCATGTCCTTATTTAAGGCTCAGCTCATATGTGTTTTATTCATATTTAAATATTATGGGACACATTGGCAAGATACACTCTTTAATTAAAACAAAGACAATACTATGTAAGGTTTATGGATCTCTTTTTTAAGGGATATATTTTACAATGCAGATACATGTCTAAAGTAATGTTTGTATTAAAAAAGTTAAATGCAAGCACCTATTAAATTATATCACTGAGACATACAAAATGACAACTGTCTTTTGTAGTCTTAGATTTGGATATTGCTTAGACATGCTTTATAAATCACTACATCAGTGTCACTGCTCCCTAAATTCATACTATCAGTAATGGCCAATAATTGCAATGTTGAACATTAGAACATAGATAAGTTACACAAAACTCCCTGATAATAAAGCATTCACCATTCAAGCTTCAAAAGAAAGTGAACAAATATTAATAAATCTGCAAAAACAAGTTTTGTTAGGTGTGCATAGAGGCCGATTAGGTTTCACTTGTGAAGTTGTGTGGCAGAAAGAATTTGAAGCATTTACAAAACAGATACAAACATTGTAATATGGGGCTCGAGCAAGAATTACTGGAAAGTATGGCACAGGAGTTAGTGATCAGAAGAATAGGATCAACCTTTAGGGTTTGTAAGCTGGCAGAGATAGAGGGATGTCAACATTCTCTAACTTCACACATTTAAATTCCAGTATCGAATACAGGGAATGTGAGTGCCAGAGGAATTTAACATGGAACAGCTGTCTTTTGAATGCTAACATTGGGTGTTTGGTTGGCTGGAATGTGATGAATACTGCTCAGATATAGAAGGATGTGACCTGTTGAGCTTTGCTTTCTCAGAAGCAGACAACATGTTATGCTGGTGACTGTAAAGAGAAAGTGATATATTTCTTGGAGTCGATGCTTGAGCATTTGCAACCCTAACAAGTTCAACAAGTATAGATAATAGTTATTCATGTAGACATGTGTATGACACAACTATGAGCAAAGTATGTAAATCAGTTGAATACTTCAGTGCTAGTAAGCCAGCACTAGCCTCTAGTCACAGTTTCCTAAATGAAATTAAAAAAAATTGAATAACCCATTAATTAGGGTTCTGCCGTGGTATGCCAAGGTTCTGCCAGAATATGTCATGTACAACATTGAATCTGAAGGACAGCATAATAATATATCAATCAGTGTGTCTAACATTAAGATATTTCCACAAAATGATATTCGCTGTACTACTTCAGTTTAGAGTTATAAGTCAAAGAGGTACCCACCTACACCAAGGCATATCCCACTATAGCCTCATATGCCCTTGTAAAGCCTATATGGCTAATACAGCCTCATATGCCATGTACAACCTCACTTGCCCAACTACAAATGTATGTGGCCAGAAGTAGCATCCTTTGGCCAGGTAAAGTGTCAAAGTAGATGTGCATTTCCTGAGTAGAGACTTCTATGCCCATCTAAAGACTTATATGACAAGGTATCACCTCACGTGCTTAATACAACCCCAAGGTGTAGCCCACATATATTCCTGTATCACCTCATAAGGCTGACTAGGGCCTAAAATGCACAAGTACTGTTGCATTTTCCATACACAGCTTCATATGCCCAGGTCCAATGACAAATGTCCAGCATGGCCTTACTGGAGTATTTTCATCCTTCGCAGGAATCAATGCTCATCGAAGCGGATGGATCTTTGGACCTAGCAAGTGGTGTGGTAGAACCGCTAACACAATTTCAAAACAAACCTAGTTATTTTAAACACCATGACCAATGTGTCTGTGGAAAGAAAACTCCAGCAGAAATAAAGTTGAGGAGTTTTAACATAAACACAAGTTTAATGTCATGTAAACTATTCACAATACCAAATTATAAAGATACATAATCACCAAGGGTTGTCCAATGCACAGAATTAAGTTTAGGCAAACTAACATTAAGAAAATTAAGCATTCAAGAAGAATGATACATAATATTAAAATAAATATCTGAGATGCAGGAATAATGAACTGCTCAGAGTTAACAATCATCAGTCCATTAAATGTAGCAGAGTCATATTTTAGGGTGGGATATGAAAACCCTACTGCTAATGAAATCAGGGAATTACATGTGTTGAGTGAAACACGTGGGCAAAAGACAAAAAGCACAAACACTGCAAAAATAATTTGGAAAAAGATATTCTCGGACTGTAGGTTACTAACTAAGTAAAAGATAGATAAAAAGTGTCAGCATGTCAGAAGCTCAATCAAGAGCCTTCTGAAGGGAATGACAAAATATTTCTAAGTCTCAAAGGGACATCTCAAGGGGCAAAAGCAGAGAGGAAGATACCTCTCCAAGGGGCTCAGCATTCAGGGACTCTTCATCAGCAAAGCATCTGCAAGCATCAGGGAGGCATCTGAGAAGTGAAGAAGACCTCCCCAAAATCCAACAAGTATCTGTTACATCAAAAGTCATCAAAAGTCATTAAGCATTCTGATTCACCAAAGGTATCAGTCCATGTTATGTTGAATGGGCATGATACAATAATAAACAATCACACAACTCCAAGTTGAAACATATGCATTCCATCTTTGTGACTCAATGCAAGTTTGAAACGATTGTATAGGAAGTTAGTCCATGATCCTGTCACAACTCCATCATTACCCCCCTTAGGGACACTGTACACAGATGATCTGCCTGATAATCATCATCAAAACACATCCAGAGTCCCTTTCTGACTCCTACTTGCTTCCCATTTCAATATTGTTTGCTACTGAAAACCTACATTTGTTTACATGGATTTCAAGACCCATAATGCACTTCCTAGTAGTCAATAAGACCTGGAATCTGATGTTTATTGCTTCCTATAGTCCTGCTATTCCTATGTATTGGACTATCTCCTCAAGGGCTTGTGAGAGACTGGAATATTCCAATTTTCCAATTACGTATTCCTTTTGCTTCCACCTTAACTCTTGTAATTTACCCTTTGTGTCTTAGATTTTGCCTCATTTCTGTTCTCTTTCTCTATGATTCTTTAGCAGTCTCTAGTTAGCTTGAAGTTCAAGTCTCTTGCTTGTTAAAGTTTCCTAGAATCCTTGTGTATGACTTACCTGTCTTCTAGTTTTTCTTTGCATTAGTTCCCTTGATGTCCAAGTCTCTGGCTTGTTACAGTTTCCTAGGATCCTTGTATGACTTGCCTGTTCTCCTGTTTTTATTTCCTTCCATAACCTGCTCCCAAACTACTAGCTACAGTTCTGAGACTCCTTTCTAATGCTTACTCTGTAATTTCCTCTTGGCCTATTGTGTCTGGTAAGCACTATTAGTCCTCACAAGTGCATAAATGTTTTCCTTAGTACAGGGGTTGGCTCTTGGTTTCCAGGAGGCAATTCCTGTGCATCCTGTGTCTTGTGTTGTATGTCATTTTATGTGATTTATCTGTGACATTTCTATTTTTTAGGAATTGTCACTGTGTCTCCAGTTGGACCCATAAGGGCCTGTCTCTTGTATGTAAGTACTATCCTTGTTTGTGCCCTAAGGGTTCAGAGACAAAATCACTTCTGTTGCCTCCCTTCTACTGGGCTTGTGGGGTGATTATCTGTAATCTGCACGAAGGGATTGGCATTACCTGTTATTGTGGGAAGTTCTGAGCCTCACCAGTGTACAATATTAGTGGTAACCAGTGTGTTGCCCATTATTGGTTCATTCTCTGTTTGTTTACGCTAAGGTTGCTCTGCATTCCCTATCCTGTTTCTGTGCTCAATCTATAGCTGTTCTTTCCTCTTGTATGCCTTTCTCTGCTCCGGTACATTATATCCATAAAGAGATATTCTGTGACCTCAAGGGTTGCCCCTCCATGAGTTACAACAGACTCCACCCCGAGTCCTGACAGATCCATAATGTACTACTTTCAAGGACACTAGTATACATTCACTCTATGTCTAAACCATGCAGTCTATTTCCAAATGCTAGTCTTATCATGGGAACATAATCTAAAACAGTTCACATAAGGAAATGAATCTGCATTCTAACACGGTCACTAAATGCAAATTCTGCAGGCCTCACTTATGCCAAGACAAGAAATCATGACATCACATTCAATTAATATGTTTTCAGAAAACACATGTAATATGCAAACTTATGAATAACACTTCATTAATAGGAATCATGTATTCAAAGCTTTGTTAAATCATTTCATTAAATACAATAGAGAAGTGCATTTCTCTCTCTTTTGCGCCCATTTTAAATTCATTAATCATTAGAAATTCAATATTGTTTCTATATGCATTGTTAGTTTAGAGTCTAATTTACAATATTTATAATGTAGCCTCAATTTCATCCTTCTAGCATGTAATTTAGTTCACATACCACCTAAGTCAAACTCTGCAATGCAAACAAATACACTTTTTAATTGTGTGTCGGTACAGCTTCTAAATTCAATTCATTAGTGCTTTGATTAACATAGGGCATAGACTGTCACATTATGATGACCTTTGTGACATAAGGAGCTCTTCTAAAATTTAGACTACATCAGTCCCCCCCTTTGAGGGCAACTACGCCATCACAAAATACTCCCACTCTCACTTTTAATGAGACAGCCCAAAATTCTGAAGGTTTATTTCATTGATGATCTGCTGAAATCATCTAACTGCTTGACATTACTGTAATGCAGGCTTCTCCCAACCCCAATTTCTATCTCCTCCTTTATTTGTCTACTCTTGGCTCCTTTCTCCTTCAGTTCCTTGCATGACTTGTAAACTCCAACCACAACTAGGGCAGACAAAAGCACAATCAATAGGGATCTCAAAATGGTTCCCACAATACCTTTTCCCAGAATACTAAACCATCTACCAATGGCTGTAAAACCATTATCTATAGCTTCTCAGGCACCTGTTGCTGTTAGTCCTTTCAGGTCTTGTTTCAAGTCAGTCATGTTTGCAATGTGTTGTCTTATCTCCTTACTATTGTGAGGTATATATGTGCAGCATTGTTGCTCATGTAACATTTGCAAACTCAACCTTCTTTTGCAAATAATATGTCTAAAGCAAGACCATTTTGAAAAATCATTGATCTCATAGCTACCATCTCTGTGTCCATTACCAATATGGCATCTGCAGTGTCTGTAGACAACTTATCCACCATTGTTGATAATTTTCTAATCTTGAGATCATTCAAGATCACACCTTCTGATGGAATTATGGCACCAAAAAATCTCCTACGATCTCTGAACCACCTCTTTTGACTCTGGAGTTTGATTTCTCACTCCAAACTGGATCATTAAAATGTTCCATATGATAAATCTTTGGAAAAACTACTACCATATCATACTTCCAGCAGCTTGTAATAGGTATTTTTCCCACATATGAAAAAAAACACCTCGTATGGCGGGGTCTTAACCATTCAGCATAAAAGTCTAAACACACTTATACAAAAATACATGTCTACACTCACCAGTACCTACAAAGTGTGAGTCAATCTTTGATCTAGGCATATATATATATATATATACATAGCCTCCCTACATACTGCCAATTCATAGCCAGGAGTACTTGATTTCCATCCACTGAATGTGCTACATCTTTTTCGCAATTTTTCAAAACTACTCCTTTTTTTTTATTTTGGATTTCATTGCTCTTCTTCTCTCCTTAACATGTCCAATGAACTCCTTTTCTACTGAACTAAGAATGCAGATCAAATTAATTTTTGTGTGCATATACTGTTCCAAATGTCATTGTAGGTTCAAAGAAACCACCCACATAATCAATTGTCTTTGACTTTGCAGTGCTACTCCCCTGTATCATGACATGAACAATTGAAAACACCAAAACATATTCTGAATAAAAATATTGATAACATTCCTGCTGACAAAACAGTGGTAATAACAGACTACTAGAAATTCTATAAATTACGGGTAAACTGTGATATGTTATTCCCTCACTTACTGATGAAGGCAGCTGTGCGCACACTTAGCTACACTAACGTCTCTATATATTCATACCAAAGCTTATATTAAGCATTTGTTGATAAATTGTCTCTGGACCCATCAGTGTGTAAATACTTCTCATCAAAGTTAAACAGAAATTGATCTGTAATGGAATTAGCTTAATTCAGGGCAAGTGTGGGTGCAGTCTTTTCTGAATCACTTTCTATGTGCAAACTCAAACCTATAAACAATAGTATAATCATAATAACTGCCACTATTGCTAAACACATGCATCTACACTTACTACTTCTATTTCGATTCGACTCCATGAGTTCTCCAATTCCAGATCAAAAAATCTGATTTAAATAATCAATAATATAAAAAACTGCAAAGTGGCTTTGTTTGTCACTGTTTCTTTTCAATACTTCAATCAAAAATAGTATTTAAAAAAAATGCAATTATTCACAAAGTTCCTGGATCTTCTAGAAACTTCATCAAGAATTTTCTCTACTTGTTCATAAACCTCTACTAAAAGTTCAAATGTCTCTAATAAAGGTACAGTTCACAATCACTGATAATCAGTGTCAAACATAATGTCTCTGTTCATCAATTGGCAATGATATTTCAAATTTCAGTTCCAACGTAATTTCAATCTCAAGAATGGTGAGCTAGATTTGAATTGTTAGCACAAAAGGTAACAAACTCCTGCTCCCAGTCATCAGCTGAGAAGTAACTCCATTCATGTGCTAAGTGCTTTCGGCTTGGCACTCTTTCCCTTTAACATTCTATTTACTCAATTTTCTGCATCACTGTCACTTAGACTCAGTTCTTCAGTTTCTTTAGCAATAGTCAAAGGCACTTATACACCAGGCATAGTTTTCTCTTTAGGCCAGTTGTCACCGGGGACAACTCTTTTATCTAGCATGACTGATCCTTTATTAGCACCTGAGGTTGCATGAGTCAACTGATTCTCTCTCGACCCTTCTTGCACCATCCACTGTTGTTGACTCACTCAGAACCCCATCAGACTGCATCTGTGCTACAACAGCCACTTGTCCAACCCGAATAGCTTGGCTAACCTAATCCCGCTCACTCACTGTAACTGACCCTTCTGGAACAGATGCTGTTTCATCAAGGGGACCTGAAACTTTGTGAGTGTGGCTCACATGTACTCAGTTCGGAAGACCAGCACACTTTACTGCTGTAGTGGTTACAAGGACCACCTGGTGAGGGCCTTTCCAACAGTTCCAAGCATGTCTTCTTTACCTGCTTTTTAATCATAACCCTGTGGCCGTGACATAGGTCACGACACAGTTCAAGCTGCTGTGGTTTCTCCAACCTGATGAGACAAAGAACACACCATGTCAGCCAGTCCTTTGTAATAATCCAGCACCAAGTCATTCGTAATGTGTTCACAAGCACATTTGCAGGTACTGCTGACAATCTCATAGCTCACCCCATAATGATTTCATCAGGTAACAAGCCTGCCTTCCTGGCAGGTGTGTTGCACATACTCATCAGAACAAGAGGTAATGCATCTGGCCATTTCAGTGCTGTGGATGCACATACCTTAGCCAATCTGGACTTCAAAAATCCATTAATCTGTTCTACCAGACCCAAGGCTTCTGGTCTGCAGCTGCAATGCAGTCTTTGCTCAACTTGTAATGCTGCATACAACATTTTAAGGTCTTAATTGTTGAAATGAGCCAGGAAAAAAATCAAGGTATCAGCTCCCTCAATGACAGCTTTGCTACTGTGAGACTATAATTTCTTCAGGCTGGGTAGTCCTCAACCTAGTAGGAAAAGAAGTAAACAACAACCAGAACGTATCTCAGTCCATTGCACTCTGTCAGCTTGATAAAAATCCAACTGCAATATGTTGAACAGTCTTCCTGATCCATCAATGTGACACAGTGTATGTTTTCCTACATTCAACAGATACCACATCTGTGACATGTGGCTTCTGCAATCACTCTAAACCTAGGGTTAAAGCATGTTTGTCTGGATGTTCTGATCATTGTGTCTCTTCCTATGTGTCCCGGTCCATGGTAATGTCTTGCCATCGGGGACAGTAAGCTATTTGTCATCACTGCTCTTCCATCTCTAGAAACCAAATATCATCCTAATTTCTCTTGCCACATCCTGCTCTAAAGGAAATCTGCTGTTCTCCCTCTGACACTTCTTCATGCAGTCTTTTCACTTCTTCCTAAGTGTCAACAGCAGTCAGTAGGAAATATTGACTTGTCTAATCTTGTACATAACTGTTCCAGTCTCCATTAAAGAATGTACAAGAAAGGGTGCAGTATCTTGCAACTTCATCAGCATATGTATTAGCTAAGGTTACATAATCAGTTGATTTCCTGTGTGCCATGCATTTTACAACAGCAACTTGTGCCAGCAACTGTAATGCATTCCACAGATGATACATTTTGTCACCATTTTGGATTGGGGAACCAGAAGAGGTCATAAAACCCCTCTAGGACCATAGCTGTCTAAAACATAAACAACACTAAAACCATATTGCCTATCAGTGAAAATTGTCACTTAAAGCTGTTCAGAAACACAGCATGCTCTAGTAATAGCAACTAATTCAGTCACATCGAGACAGTCCTATCAACCTCATCTTCATCTTCCCAACAGGAATTAGCATTAATGTTGTTAAATTAAGCACAGTGCAACATTTGATATGATATTAACATTGGATGAAGCAGGTATCGTCTGCTCATAATGGGTCAAACAAACATCAGCCATTCCCAGAGCTCAGGTTAGACATAGGCTTTCAGTAAGCTCTGCAAAGTCATGTATGCAGTTGTCATCCAATGTACCAGATGAGACACATTCTTGTGAGTTAGCCTCTGTAAAGGCTAACACACTTTTATATTTTGTATTGTATTGTACCTCTTCTGCACTGTTCTCGAGTATTTGGCTCAACCAAAAGGTCATCAATATTCTGCACTAAGACTGAATAATAGGGCATTTTAAAGGACTCCAGATTCTTTTCAAAGATCTGTTTGAAAATAGATGAAGACTTGGTATACCCCTGAGGAGTTCGACACAATGCCAAAACACAACTACCTAATTTATATGCAAAAAAAATTGCCTTTTCTAGTGAAGTTGAATGGAAAAGAATACCTGGCACAGACGAATGTCTATAAACCATTTAGCTTCACAGGGAATCTGAAATAAAATCTTGAACTATACAGTACTTTCCAGTGGGCTATCACAATCCTAAAATGGGAGAGTTACATGGACTTCCCATAATTTATTTTAATATACCCTGGTCAATCAGACAATAAACCAAAGGGGTTATTCCAGCAATTGTGTCTGGGGACATACTATACAGGAGTGTTTTTTGGTATTCTGTATTTGGCTTCACTGCTATATTAATGGGCTCAATTCCTTCGATGAGTTCTATTCCTTTTTCTGGAAAATCTCAAACTTCAGGTGTAACCGTTTCTTTCTAATCTTCAGGCAAATCATTACATTGGGTACAATGTGACACTAAGGTAATGCTCTACTATTTTGCAGAGCACATCTTCCTCATTTGTATGTATTGCTATTCTTTTGGGTGTGCAGCTAATGGAAGAGTTCAACTTACATAACAGATCACCTCCTACCAAACTTACAGGACACAAACTACAAATTGGTGCTCATCTGTTCAAATGAACCTATTTTTTACAGGAACATACTCTTTTACAGGATTTGTTAATTGCTTATTTGCAACTCCTACCACTTGGATTCTTTTTTCTGAAAGGGGCATATTTGGCACTTCTGCTGTTCCGACTGTGGAACCTGTACCTCCAGTGTCAAACAAAAATGACACATAGGGCCTGATTCTAACTTTGGAGGACGGTGTTAAACCGTCCCAAAAGTGGCGGATATACCACCTACCGTATTACGAGTTCCATAGGATATAATGGACTCGTAATACGGTAGGTGGTATATCCGCCACTTTTGGGACGGTTTAACACCGTCCTCCAAAGTTAGAATCAGGCCCATAGTGTCCCATAATGTTGGTGTTTACATAGGGACCACATCGATCTACTTCTAATGATGTAGCTAGAATGCAATCCTCATCATCAGACCTAACACTGTGAAATGTTTCTGTGAATTCTTCATCACGCAGGTCAAATAAGGGAAACTGTGATGTTATCTGGTTCATATTTGCATTTGCCATTTGATCTGTGTCTTGCTGAGGAACAGTCAATTGATGCTCCGTCATTGCAGCTTGTGGTATCTGCATCAGCTGTCCTGTGGACACATTCACATTTTGAAACCGGGATCTTTGAACTCTTTCAATTTGAACCTGATTATTACCTTGTGTCTGAGCAACTCCAGCATGCTGCACTTGAACATTCACATTACTATATGGACATTCCCTTCTCCAATTACCCAAATTTCTGCATGCATGACACAGATTAGTTCTCTTCAAAGCCTAGACATCAAGAACACCTCCACTTTGATCCATGTGGACAACACCTCCTCTAACTCTAGGCTGAACCACATTTGTTACCTACTGTGGTACTCCTTGTATCCCACTAGTGTTCAGCATCATCTGTGGATTCTGATTTGATTTCCGTGCAGCCTTAAATTGCGAAACCATAACTTTCTCTTTAAGCTTCTTCTGTTTCAACTCTATTCCATAACTACAGTGCTTTACATAGTGTAGGATCTTGTCAATTGGTTTATTCCGCCAACATATGAGGTGCTGCTGAAACATTTCACTTATGTCTGGCGTCAATCCCTTACAAAGCTGGACACAAAATGACACATCTCTCTAGCTTATGTAGTCTCAGCACCACTGTGACGCTTGAAAGTTTGCAATATATTTTTTGTAGTAAGCATAAATCGACTTGTTTGTTTCTTGGGCAGTTATGTCAAATTTCTGCCAATTAATATCTTTTGGAGACACTTTATTTTTCAGAAACTCAATCACCTTGTAATACTTCATTACCTCCTCAGATGGTGCACATGTAACTGTATCTCTCTGAGGCTCACTGTCATGCCAATCAACATGTACTTTACATGCAGTCCACAAATCAGTTGGAACCACAATGTCAAACAACATATTCAAATCTTCTGACAGGCATTCTTAAAGTTTCAAAAATCCCTCTGTCTGCTTGTACCATTCCACAGGCTTTTCTCTCAATCTTGGGTAATCATTTGTGAATGACAATATCTCAGCCCTACTCCAAGGTACATGAACATAACCTCCACCTGCTATTTCTCTCTTGGGCATCATTTTCACATTGTCCTCAGCTTGATTTGTATCTGCCGGAGGCACATTTGGCTTTGCTTTTTTCAGATGTCCTTTTTTGCCCATCTGCCTTCCCACTTATCTAATACTCCCCATGTCTTTATATATGTGATCAGTTCCCTAATATGCAATTTCATTCTGGCCGATCTCATGTTAACAATGTCTTTTGAATCAAACTCTAACCTCTAACTTCACTTTAAGGGTTTTGATTTTTCTAGGTTAACATCATATTTCTCAGCAACTTCAGCTAATCTCTCATAAGCCTGTCCTGCATGTTGGGTTACATCCTTACACATAAACCGCAGTTCGTCTTCTGTGTAAGTCTCCAATTGAGCTACGTCCAATGTTCCTAAAATCATCTCATTTAATTCTAATTTCAATCTGGGCACATTTACTGATCTATCTCTCCAAAGTGTCTCTTCTTTTCTGGCATTGCAATTTGTCGATCCAGCTGCACCTTGAGGACTCTAACAGTCTAATAAATCTGTCAATTGTTGTGCTGTGAAACCTTGCAAACTAATATTATTTCTCTGGGATACTTCTTGTGGAGTACTGCAATGTACATTTGAAATAATATCTGGTCTGAGCATGGGATGAGGTGAGCTTCCCTTTGGAAACCTAGCATCAGGAGTGTTTCCTGCTTGATTTAACATCGGACTAGGTTCTGCAGTTTGTCTAGGGGTCAAAGGTGGAACAAAGGAAGCTGTTTTCTCCATCTCCGAATTGTTATATATAATGATCTCTGCTTATCTCAGCACATGAAACTGGTGCATCAGGGACAGTCAGGATATTCATTGAATTCATTGATATTCCACAATTGCCTGAAGCATACAAGTGAACAACTGGACCGATAGTTGACTGATTTTTCACAGTACGTGTGTAAGAGTCATGTACAAACATGAAATGTGTCATTTCACATACACACCACACTGGGAGTCAGGAGAACTGTGTGAAGAATTATAAATTATCCTTTTGTTCCCATTCATTTAATATTTTGAGAAACATGGCTAAAATAAATGAGCTTTTAGTAATAACTTTGCAAACCTACCAGAAAGCTGAGATCAGTAACAAATCACATCTGAAATGTTAACCAGAAGAATCAATCAAGGAATTTGTAAAGAGAACTACTCACCGTGAGGGTCTCAAGGCACTGAAAGGGGGCGCTGCTACTGTTTGAACAGCCAAGTCTTGAGAAGTCTCCTGAAGGTAAGGAGGTCCTTAGTCTGACGCAGGTGGGTGGGAAGAGTATTCCACATCTTGGCAGCGAGGTGCAAGAATGATATGCCACCGGTTGTAGTTCTGTGGATGTGTGGGACAGTTGCGAGGTCGGTGGAGCTGTCGGGTCGGGGAGTAGAAGGAGAGCAGTCTGTTGAGGAATTCTCGTCTGGTGTTACACAGTGCTTTGTGAGCGTGGGTGAGGAGTTTGACGGTGATTCTCTTGTTGATGGGTAGCCAGTGCAGGTCTTTCAGGTGGCCTGTGATGTGGCAGTGGCAGGGATGTCTAGGATGAGGCGTGCGGAGGTCTCCTGGATGCGTTGCAGCATTTTCTGGAGTTTGGCCGTGGTTCCTGTATAGAGGGCATTACCGTAGTCCAGTGTGTTGCATTATGGTGGAGTGCACCATGGACGAGCATATGCCATCCAAACATTGTGCACTGAGAACACTGTGCTGCATACAGACATTGTTATATGTGTCTTGGTTAGGTGGTGGGCATGTCATTGGTTCCTGGTCACCACCTGGTTTGTCCTCTTATGACAATACTCTTGCGTTTGTGTTTCGATAAATATTTTACTGGTGACAAGGGTGAGATACTACCTCCTTGCACTTGAATCTGTCAGCCAGCAATCGGAAGTTGAAGGTTGTTGCTGCATGGTTTAATCTTGCTGTGTAGATTCTTTCTTTGCATGAGTATAGATGGTGGAGCAATGCTATTGTCACACAGCCTAGACTGAAAGGTGAGGAATAAAAAGCACAGTTGTCCCTACTGTGTCATGCGCATTTTCAGAGCTGCTCATTATCTAAGCCATTTCCCTCAGTCAGGCGGTGTTGAATTTGGTACCAGTGTATTTTATATGCATTTCAAGTATTACTTCCACCACAGTAGTCACTTTGAATTTCCATTGGCAATAAAGGCTTTTTACCACTCTAGCCTCCTTTGAAAGCCACTCTGTGAAGGACGATTTGCCCCTGACTAAACGTACTTCAGCCTTGTACACTCTTATTCACCCTTATTATTTCTGTGATGCAAACACAGTTGTTTTCAACAATACATCTTCTTCAATGTGTTTGTTTTATTTCTGACTAAAAGTACTCCAGCATTGTGCATTCTTCTTCACCCAATCATCTCTTAAACATGCACGCAATGGTTTTCAAAAGGAAATCTGTTTCAGAGTGTTAGTGTGCCTACAACACTTCAGAATTCAGATTTTGGGGCAATAATGTATTTTAATGGTAGAGATATTTTTTCCCAAAATCTACTTTACACAAGATGATGTGAATATTATTAATAGATACCATTTGAAGGCTCTGAAAATTAAGATCGACCCATGTTGTGATCCTTAAAATTCATGAGTATAAGGAGGTTATCAAAGAAATGTTGGATACACTTAAGGGTTCACTCATTGTATTAGACTGGGGTCTGTAAGGTTAAACATAAGATATGTGATATATCCCTATCAGTTCACCAGCAGGAGTCTATTTTACTTAATAAAGTATGAAGAAAATATAATAGATTCTATTGAGCCCTCCTTCTCGCTATCAACTTTTGTGGTGGCCAGGAGAAAAAATAAGGAGAAATATAAGAACACATTGAACTGAGACCTCTTGATCATAACATAATTGACGACTGACACCTACTTTCCAAAATGAATGATCTTATTAAATCTGTGCATAATGCTAAATCATTCAGCAGCCTAGATGTCAAAAATGTATACCACCAAATTGAAATTGATGAAAGATCGTCGATCTTACTGCATTCACTACTTTAGAGTGCATAATGCATTATCTATTCCATGACATCAATTGCATTATTGATTTTAATGATGAAATTGTTGTGTTTCGGCACAATGAAACTGAACATAATCTTGCTCTGGAAAACAAACTTTTCATTTTAAAAGACAAGGACCTAACTTTGCAAAAGGAGACGTTAAAAATCACATTTTCTAATTTCAGGAGAGGGTGTATTTGAGAAGAAAATTATTTCAAAAATTTGTCGATGCAGTAGAAAAGCTCTTGCCCCCCACAATAAGGAACACCTGGTTTTATTCCTTGCTCTATGAAAAAAATTATGGCAGAATTATTGAAAATGTTGCAATTAATACTAAAAAATTGGGATAGTGGTTATCAAAATATGTACTATAACAATGGGATACTCACAAACAAATTAATTTAAAGATGTTAACAATAATATTGTTTCTGCAAAGTATTGACATATCTCAATCCAGAGTCAGTGAGTGCCATTACTGTGGATGTCAGTGGTAAGATTTGTTTACCAGATTGAATCGATATAAGCATGGTCAGCACCACAAAGTTGCTTTTAAAACCCTTGGAACAGAAATATTCCCTAACATATGGGTAGTTGAAAAATGTAAACTGTTTATCTGGGGTGACACATTTTCTATACTAACTGATCAGATGCCCTTGTTACAAATTTCGACTGGGGAAAAATTGTAAGTTGATCTGCTCAATTAAGAAGGTTAGTTACACATATATGAGTATCAGTTTTAGATTAGTCACATTCAATGAAAAAAAAAATATTTTCTGATTGTCTTTCACCCCTCCCCATAAATCTGAAGAGGCTGCTAAAGATGATCGCTTTGATTATATTAATGCCAGTGTTGACATAGGGTATTACTGAAGGATGCATCATTGCGGATGAGTGGCTCAAATGTTTATGTAAAAGATTTTTTGAACTTTAACATTGTAGAACCAAAGAGTGAGGCATGTCAGACTCCATACAAACTTTCTGGAAAATTGTCTGAGACCAATTAATGTGTCACAATAAACTTGGTCTTCCAAGAATATTAAGACACATAGTTAACACACATAGGTATGCAATTTACGGCCTCTTTACTAGCGGTCCTAGGCCTGCCACGGCTGTGTCGGTCAATCTCCACATTAAGAGTTAGGTGGGTGGACCCACCTAAAGATTGTCATACCCGCCAGGATCACAGATCCCAACGGCGTGATGGCGGTCTTGTTTGTAGTCAGCCAGGGTGTGACAGCGGCCTTGGTTGTAGTCAGCAAGGTTGTAATCAAGGCTAATTACAACCTTGTTCCCCACTAGCCTTTTTTATGGCAGGGACCCCATCATGAAAAGGCTGGCAACGGTAAATGGAGCTATTTTTCCACCCACCCATGGGTTTAAGAATTTCAGTAGGTACGGTAACCTCTACAGCTGTACTGAAATTCTGACTACTGAGGCCACTAAACTTGAAGCAGTCATGAGTGGACGCATTTAAAGAGTATCCACTCGACAATGTGTAATTGCCCCTTCTTTCAATATCCTCCTATGTATAGCACCTCTAGTCCATTAAAGTGGCCTTTATCTGGTGAATGGTATCTAAAATAAGGCACGATAATTCACCTAACAGCAAGGTTTGTCTCTCAGCATTCCATTGTGTCCTCTAACCATCCCCATTTTTCACAACCAACAACTTGGCTACTAAACTGCCCTCCTGGCCTCTGCCCTATGCCATTTTGCCTCTCACCCAACCTATCTTGCCTCCTTCATTCCTCAACTTGGCTTTTCAATGAACAGTTTGCCACTCAAGTTTGGATCTCTTATTCCAGGGCCTGCAGTCCGTTCCCTTTTACTGCTGCAGGTTCACAATTTCTCGTATTTATTTAATTTATTTATTTATTAATGGAGCGCAGACTGTCACCTGGAGGTTCCTGTCCCTAAATAACTTATGCAGGGAGAGAAAAAACACTCCTGGTTACTAAACTGGACCTTAATGCCCTTTTCACAAGTAAAATTGTGGCCTGCTATGATTTGAACATGCCTACCTTCTTTCTGAATGCTTTTTAGGAGCGTTTCCTACGCTATCTAATTTTCTTGATAACATTTTGGTTTCATGAACCAAGTCTTCACTAGGCAAGCATGTTGTTGGCCTGACGTAACATTTCTTTTCATTTAGGGATGTGTGCTAAATCTGTTCAAGTGTAACAAAACAGTAAGTAAGCAATTTTACCCCTGAATTGGTCTCCATTGTTATTTTGGAGAATTATTAACAACCCAACAGCCTGAGACACAAACGGAATCTGTCGGCATTTTTTCATAGTTAGAAATTCAATTAATAAAAAAAGTGTTTATTGAGCAGTGCCTTAAACATGTTTTAGATACAAAATTGTATATAAAACCATTATCTAAGAATTGAATGAGATCTTCTGTTTAGGTGAGATTCTTAGTTCTCATAATTACATCCAAAATGTTTTTGGAACTCTTTTTTTTCACTTATGTTTAGCTCCTGGCAGCAGGTCATTTACAGAGCTGGTCCGCTGTATTTCCTTCAATGACCCAGGTGTGCCAATAGTCAGTCATCTAGGTCAGAATATACAGCATTAAAAAGCACTTACTTTAAGAGTCGTGCATAGAAGACGGTGTACTGATGAGAAAGAGTTCATTGACAGCTTGCTGCTATGTAATTGATTGTTAGCTCAAATAATTGGCTCCAGATTGCAGAACTAGTTAGTAGCGCGGTCTGCCGCAGAATTTTGCTAATGTCATGTAATGGTACTGTGTAGTAATTTTCTATATCAGGTCTGTTCTCTTTTTAGCTGTATCCTTATCTATAATAATACCATTTATTGAAATTAGCCTTGATTTTGTCGCCCTGTGCAGCAATGTAGGCGCTGAGGGCTTGCATGCCGTTACATAAAAAGAGCATATGGCTTTCCTTGTTTGAGAGTCAGACTAATGGATGATCGGGTCAAATTAATTGTAGTGCTGGTCGGTACTTGGCATAATCACGTCCCAAAGGCGCATCCATAATGTAATACAAATGTCCTAATATAATGAAAATTATTCTACAATATTATCATTATTTCAGAATGGGAATACATCTGATACTGGAGTGATATATATTACGAACTCGGAATAGAGCATTTTTCGCCTCAACTAACTAGCTTCCAAATGCTTTGGTGTCTATTTCTTCGATCACCTTTTCAAAATCAGTTAATTCACATTGTTGACAGCATCCTTTTATTATGAATAATTTGCTTTGTTAGCTTTAGATTGAAAAAGTGACGATTTTATCCTTACAAGATTTTACCTAGTATATTATGAGCAGTTATTTTGAAGACAGACACTTCTGAGAGCATGCACTTTTGAGCCAACCATGTTCGTTACAATATATAGTATTATGCTCAAGCGAAGAAAATTGGTTTTACCTAAGAGTAACCGTTTCTTCATATAATGAAAGTATTTATGCCATAATTAAAGTCAAATTAAGTTCAGCACAAACAATGCTCAGTTTAAGCACACAAGCAAAACCAAAACATTCACCAACGTAAAACCTTCTGGACTCCCTGATGAAGATCAATTTAAGCTCCAGTGCGACTCACTGTAAAATACTATGAGACATTTCAGAAGCCTAAAGTGTGAGCTGAAATTCACGGATGTATAGTAGGACGTCTACAACCGTGAGTAAATGCCCGCACAGAAGAATTTCACAAATAATGGGGGAATATTTCTGCTGAGGTACAAAGATATGTATTTCTGCTCTGTTCAACTCATATAAACAAAGGAGCGGATAGACGTACATTACAAACGCAAATAAAATGTTACTGCAAACAACAGTTTGGCTGTATTTATTTTGCTTCTCTACCTATGGTGTGGAGGAAGAATGGTAATGGGAGTACGCATACACTGTTTATCTTTCAAATAAGGGTAATAGTAAATCAAAACCACACACAACATACCAGGCAGCAGTAACAATCTGAAGCACAGATATACAATCATCACCTATGGCCCCCTGCTTACTTGCTTTTAAATTGTGAGTTTCTTCAGCACACAAAATGCAGTCCGTCACAAGCTTGCGGTTAACTTTGCAATTGACCACTATGAGAAACAACCAGGGGTTGGGGTGGAGGAGCGCTCCCACCCCAGCCCTCCCCCCCACCAGCAGCGGCATAAACCTTCAAAGAAAAGGATAATAAACCATGTTTATTATCCTTTTCTTTGAATGGGGCGGGGCCACAGGATGACATGCACTGAGGGGGAGTGCACAGCACTCCCCCTCACTGCGCATTTATGTTTGGCCGGCCGGCGGTCTCGGGCCAGCCAAAAACATGCACACAGGGGGTCCCTCCAGCTGAACTGGAGAGAGCCTACACAGGCTCCCAGTCTACCTGGGAGCACCCTGACGCAACGGAGGAGGTACGTTTTTTTTTCCCTTAATTTAATTTTTATTCCAGCCCCCCCCGCCCCACCACCACCACCAGAGTGCCGGCCTGCCCCTTCTGCGCCCCGTGAACCGCCACTGGGAACAACATGGTCTGCTGCAGCCACACAAAGTCAAAGCAACCCATGTAGCAGGACCTACCCAGTAGGGTGAATAACATGGGATTAAAGTTACACACTGGAAAGGAAACTTCTCTAGAACAGATGTGGCAGCAGTAGTTCCAGTGGATGCGGGGATTACGCCTTCAACTTGCCCTAATGGACGATTGCCTTGCATGCCTACATGCCTTACACTTCCAGTAAACGAATGTTCAAGAGATCACGATAAGCACACCAAGTAAGGTGCACACATGACTCAATGTAGCAACAAAGGTCTACCCTGGCTAAGTTGACCAATGCCATAATCAACATGCTTGACACTCACAGACATTGGGCCAAATACAACACATAGAACATAAAACAAACATTCAATCTAATGCAGCAACACATTGACTCTTCATCCACACCCCTACTCATGTCTCCACACAAGGAACAAATTCACATTTCCACAATTATTTGTTTCAGTATTACCAAACTCTGTCCATGCAAGGAGCAGCGCAAGTGACCACTCTATATATGGTGGGGCACTAGCATGACTGGCACACCAACCCATCCACAACATCCAGCCAGGTATGAGTCACAGTAATGCCAGTCCTCGCCATACACAAAAGATCAGCACAACGAGATCTCACACCCACTGTAGTCTGTCACATCTCATGCTGTCACACTATGAGAAATCCCATAAAACATTATTCCAAAATACAATCTCCTCTAGAGCGTCACTGTCACCATTGCAAAGCCTGCGTTGCCAGCCTTTCATCCATCTTCTAACCCCTCCACTAATGTTGACCTTACACAAGACCCATGTGGACTCGGCATTCAGACTGAATAGATTATAAAGCTGCGAACAACAAAACTTTGCTGCAGCAGAGATTTTGGTACACGGTCACATATAAGTACACATAAATATTTCTCCTCAATACACTATCTCATGCAATGGATGTAAATATGTTTGATGTACTATTTTGTTAATGTACTTAGGTCTCGCGTATACACATCCCTCACACAATACACTGGTATAATAGATTAGTCAAAAGATGTGTAAAGTATTTTCCTTTGAGAATTGCTATAATGTCAATGTAAGAAATTGAAGAATTGGGGAGGGGTGGCCCTTATCAAGTCACAACCTCAATCCTTGTCAGGGTGAACCACAAAAGTCACTAAATTAACCTGTGCCTAATCCTCTGGTAGGTTTGTACAAAAGCAGTTAGGGTTAACTTTGATGCGCTGTGTTAAGTATTCATGCAGCACAAAAACAGTAATAAAGTGACAACAACACAAGAAAAATTACAAACCAATTAAAAAACATATAGAACATTTTAATAAATAAAATTACATCAAAATGAATTAAGCCCAATCAATGGAACCAGAGTTCAGATTTTTAATTTTTTGGGTGAAATCTAACACTAAAAGATAAAACCGACAAAAGTTAAGGGCAATCGCAATGGAGCACATGTCTGATTCATAAGGTGGATTGGGCATGGTCTTGGCTTACCTACAGGTATGGAAGAACATCCGAAGAAAAGTCCAGTAGAAGGCAGACTTCAGCAGGCCAAGGCAGCAGGCTGTGTTCAAACCGGAGTCATCATCGCAAGGGAGCACTGGATGAGGTCTCAGTGAATTTGTCAAAGTTGGAGTGGAAATGCTTGAAGCAAGAAAAGCTGGATTTTCTGCAATAGAGGTCGTTGTTGTCGATAGAGAGCCTGTCACTGTTGTACTCAATTTTTACCTTTGGACTTAGACAATGTTTTGGAAATCACAAACTTTCAGTGAGATAAAGATGCCACCTGTAGATAAATAGGGCTCCACAAGGCTGAATACCATTGCTAGGATGTCCAGCTGAACAGGATTTGCCGCTACTGAGAAGAAAGTAGTGGGAACTACCACCAAGTCAGGCTTGGACTGACCCAAATGGTAGGTCCCATCTTCTACCACTTTTTGGCGAAGATTTGTTTTAATTCTCAACTTCGAGTTAGGCAGGAGCAGCAGCTCTAACACCACTTCAAAAAGCCCAGGACCTAGGGGCACCACTTGAGGAGTTAGGACTTTAGCAGAGGCTGGGTGCAGGGCTCAAGGTCTCTGGAACTGTTTACACTCATGTAGCTTACACAGGAGGACAGCCAGCTAGCCCTTGGAGTCACTCTTGTAGTACCGGTGCACGCAGCAAGGCAGACCTCTAGATGTAGGGCAGTCCTTTGGGGAGCAAGGCAAGGCTCAAGCAGCAGGCAGGTCTATGGGGGTTCAAGGTAGTCCTTTTAAAGTCTTCCACAGGTCCAGGAGTGTTCTGAAAAGTTGTTCTGAGGGTTCAATATCTATACATGGTACCATACATTGAAGTGGAGAAATCTTCTAAGCTTTCCCCACATCTGGTTCTGGAGGATTCTTCCCTTTCCCTGTCAAGGCTCCAAAAAGTTTGGAGGTAACAACCAACTAGTGTCAGGTTCCTTTGTGAATGTGCTGGAGACAGCCCCTTGAAATGCAAGTGGCACAGGGACCAGCTTTACCTGATCCATCTGACAGAATGAACCTTCCTTGTATCACCTAGCCCTGCTTTGTCTCACTGCCTGAGAAGAATACATAAAGGCCAACAGCTAGGTTATTCAAAATCATGTGACTCAAGACTCTAGCAGTAGGCGCCTCATGGTTAGGGCAGGAAAATACCAACTTTCTAAATGTGGTAATATCATAATTGTGACTAAAAATCCAACTTTACCGTTACAGATGATTTTAATTTCCGATTTGAGTCCGTACATGACATTACTACCAGCTCCTAATCGAAAGTTGACACTTATTACATGTCATGAGGTAACCTAATGTTATCCAACAGAGTGATAAGCATTACGAGAACAAGAGTGGAAAGAAATAGGAGTTTTTTTTAACACCAAGACATATAAAACTTAAATATACATGTTCTACTTTTTAAAGAGAATGCACCATGTCTAGTGGCCTTTGTAGGCCCTATACTTAGGGGTGACTTGTATGTATTAAAAATAAAGGTTTATTTGCCAGATTGACTTGGCAGTTTTAAGAACTGCTCTACATGCTGTATAGTAGGCTTGAGGCATGTTTTAAAGTGTTATTTTTTTTTGAGTGGCACAATGAGTGCTACAGGCCCACTAGTAACATTTAATTTACAGGCCGCGGTACATGGAGTACCATGTACTAAAAACATATAAGTAAATTAAATATGACTATCAGGCGTAAACCAATTGTACCATCTTTTGGGAAGAGGGTACAAGCACTGATTAGCAGTGGTAAAGTGTAGAGAGTCCTAATGCCAACAAGCACAAATTAAAAAAAACAGGAGGGGGAAGGCAAAACATTTGGGGGTAACCCTGCAGAGAGGGCCAAGCCGAACAGCCAATTAAAATTTCATATAATGTAATCTCTCAAAAACAAGTACTGTCACAGACTAGTGAGTGTACACAATTGACAACTGACATGGCTTATTTTGTCAATGTGTGTTTTAGTGTCTGATGCTGTAATATCTCCAAGTGTACCACTGTTGTATACCATCTTCACCAAATACAGTATCCATCAGGCAGGACAGCAGATAGTAAATTTACCATGTATGATTTGCTTCTGCAACCTCAATATGTACCATGTGCTCTTCATATGTGACAATCTATGTGTGTTTAAAGCTCCAATCAATGTGCCTTGTTCCCAATACTACAACCCACCTACCACATTGTATCAAGGGGACCACTGCAAGCAGAAGAACGTTTATCTGTCATTTGCCTGTAAGGTTTGTCTTGTCAACTGCTTTCTAAACTGCCCTGTCTGAAATAATTTACTACAGTGTGAATTGATAACAACTCACACATGTATGTATCTGTTAATTGTTTTGCATGTGTGCATGACATTTACATGTGTGTCCCAAAACCCATGGGAATACATTAGACTAACCAATGTTAGATATAAATAATTGTTCTGTGTCTATAAAGTCACATAAGCCTCAACTTTTCTATGTGAGTTTCTCCTTTAAAGTCTCCATCTTCATCAGAGAAGCTGGCATCACAGTGTCCCAGCACTCACACAGCAGTGGTGACACTAGTAGGTAAAACATGGTACTACCAAATGAATGTGCCACATGCGTGCACTGTAATACCAATAGCTCCCATTTTATTTTTGCCATGATATCACAAAGGTTATACATTTACCTGTATGCCTGTGTTAAATCCCCATCCAACAAAAAGTCCATGGACCAACATGTGTTTCCATCGTGGGCTCCAGCACAGAGAACGTAACTTCATTACCAGTCACCAGTCTTTCTCACTGCAATATATTCTGGATTGCAAATCCCCAGACACAAGGCCTATAGCCTAGAATGAGTACACAGTGTTAGAGAGCATATTCTAGTCATCTGATAAGAATCTCAAATTCAGCATTGGAATTGAGATTAGGATCCAGTCGCCAGATTCTCTCATTGAACATTATTTCTCTTCAGTTACACTGAGCTCAAGAGTAATCCATGAGCTAGGGATTTTTTTTTATGTGGGCTAAAAAATTTGAGAGAAAGCAAGCATCTAAGGGCATTGGCAATCCAGGGCTGAAATCCTACCCAGTCAGCATCAGGCACTGTTGGGTGTCAGGTAGGATGGACAATGATTCACAGGTGGCATATTTTTCTGTTATGATAGTGAGGGCCACAAAGTTCCAAACATACAGCCAACATGTTTTGCCCACTTGTGGACCGCAAGCTAGAGGCTTTATCAAGGCTAGAAAAGATAGCTGTGGAGAACGGCGTATTGTCATCTAGTACTAGGATCTGTGCAGCAAGCTCCTGATTAAGAGGCCGAGGTAAGGCTTACTGGGAAAAGGATGCAAATGGGTGGGTATTTTGATCCGCTTGAGACTGTTATGAGACCGTCCACATTATTTACGTCATCCCGCTTGAGACTGTTATGAGACCAGCTACATTGTTCATGCGAGACCGCACAATATTTTGGAATTATCCAAATCCTGGTAATACCCAGCTGTATGTTTGGAATATGGGGGCCCTCATTAGCATAGCACAGATGTCTCCCTTATACCAAAATAAATGTCACACAAGCTTGTGAACCTATTGGAGTCTTGATCTCCTTGTAACTGGGGACTTCTTGATGGAGATGGTGCAGGGAAGCTCGGTTAACCTGTTGCTTTCAGGGAGTCCACTCCTTAATCATTTCAGAAGCAAGGCAAAGTCCTCAGGGCTGTAGGTACCAGTGTGCAGCAGGAGCAGTCCTTCAGAGCGCAGTCCTCTGGGTGCAGACCCGGTTTTCAGCAGGGCAGTCCTTTTCCTTGTAGTTTCAGGCAGCAGATCTGAGTTGCTATGCTGCCCTCACATATTTATTCAATGGTCTGGGGGAACAGGCAGGGGGCACCCCTGTCCAATGAAATGCTGGGTGCGTCCTAAAAGCATGACAGCTTCCTCCTGGCAAGTGTGCCATATTATTATTCCACAAAGCACTGTACTTTAAACATCCAAGGTGGAGGATTCCTCTCTAGAGGAGTAAGACCTGGCTAAACCAATCTACTGGTGTGGCTCATTTCCATTAACAATCCCCCTCCAAACCATTTGTGAATTCCATTCCTTGGCCCGACATCTGCTGGGGTGTACAGCGAAAGGGGGAAGGTCTGGCTGGCATCCTTTCAGTCCTGTTCTCAGAAGCCCAGTTTGATTTACACAGCCCCCTTTCTGGCCTGTGCTCTGCAGCTGCAGAGCTCCCCCCATCAGATAAGTGTCCTGCCTAGAGCAGCGGTTATCACCTCATCAAAGTAGTCTGGCTAAGCCCGTTAAAGCCGACCAACCAGGAGAGGCTGCTAGAGGGCTGAATTTTGGCTCACAGAAAAGCAAGTCTTATAACTTATTTTCTGTAATAGGTATTGTAAATTAAACAGTGGCACATTGTTGGATGTATCATTACCAGTCTTTTGAGTCCTTAAGTGATATTTCTAGCTCATTGCTAGCAATATTTATACTTAAATAAAATACTCCAATACTAGCCTGTGGAGCTAAGTATTTACACTGGGGAAAACAAAATGGGCAGTTTTTCCCTCACCAGGCAATATAAAACATTTTAGAATGTTCCTGCCTATAGTTACAGGGCACCCCAACCACTAGGGCACCTGGGAGAGACTTTAGGGATGACATATGTAAAAATAAGGTAGATTACCACTTTGCAAGGGCCTTTTATTCCAAAGTAGAATTTGCATACATTTTACTTCTGAAGACAGTCTGTAAAGCAGGACTACTTTTAAAAAGTGACATCAAAAAAGAGAGCAGTGCAGGAAATCTACTGGGCCTGTAAACCTCCCTGCCCTACTATGCACTAGGGAGTTATATGTGGTTTGAGTTCCCCCTTCCTTATTATATACTAGGGACTTACAGAGGTCTGTCATAGCCCATTGTATTATACCAAATTACCTTATACATTTTTAATCAGAGCACTGGCCCTTTGTCTGGTTAGCAGAGCCTAGGGCACATTCAGAGTCAGTTACCACCAGTATTCATCAGGAAAAATGGGGATGAACAGGCTAAAAGGATGACTTTCTCACAAACATGAACCAGAACAATCCTATATTCTTAATTCTATTTCCAAATTATAACGCCCCTGTAATCTTTGTTTTTTTCCAGTGAATCTCAGTTTTTTATGTTAAACAATATTCATTGCTATAAGTTATTCCAACCACTGCTGCACATGGACTTCAGCCATGACTGGGAGGGGTTGGCCAACCCCTTACAACCACCCAACCCTGTGCTGAGCACGCCTGAAGGCCATGTGCATTGGGGCTTGCCTGCAGGGCCTGGCCTGTGGCCAGACTCTGCAGCCAACCCACCTATCCTCCAAGCCCCAGACTGCACACGGCCTTTGGCCATTTAGAGCAGTAGTTGGGCACAGGGCCCGTCTCTCTGGGTGTGAGAATAGGTGTGAAAGGGAGTCTCTGGCTGAGAGAGTGTCTGTCTGGGTGTGAAAGTAGGTGTCAGGGGGTCTATGTGGGTGTGAAAGTGGGTGTGAGAGTGTATGATTGCACTCCAATAGGTGAAAGATGCACTCATCTCCACAAAGGATTTTGTATAATTTTTCAATATGGAATCGCTGAGTGAGCACAATTGCTTTGCTTTGGCAAAGCTCAGGAGTAAGATCATGTGTCCTTTCCAGAAGTGGAGCTTCAACTAGGGCACCTGCTATATTCATATTTGTAAGCGCTTTCTGTTAAGGTTTAATTTCTGTGAAATAAGCATCATGGGCAGAATCAATCAATCACAAGTATTTGTAGAGTGCAAACTTGGCACCTCAGGGGGTCTCCAGGCAGTGGGGGGAATCTGGGAGCCTTGGCTGGCTGGTGATAGAGGTCGAAGAGCCATGTCTTGAGCTGTTTTCTGAAGTCTTCCAGGGAAGGGGAGGTGTGCAGGTGGAGGGGGAGGTTGTTCTAGGACTTGGCTGTGAGGTGGAGAAGGAGCGGCCTCCGAGGTGTTCCTGATGGATCCGGGGTGCGTAGGCCAGGGCGAGGTTGGTTGAGCACTCTGGTAAGCCGGTTGAATGTGATGCATTTGTTGATATGGGTGTCATGGAGGGCCTTATAGTTGTGTGTGAGGAGCTTCAAGTTGCACCTTTGCTGAACAGGAATCCAGTGGCAGGCTTGGTTGGGGAGAGATGCTGGTTCTTCTGGGAGGTCGAGGACGAGTCTCGCTGCTGCATTCTGGATGGTGTGGAGGCAGTTTAAGAGCTGCTTTGTGGTTCCGGCGAAGAGTACACTTCCGTAGGCGAGACGGCTGGAGATGAGGGCCTGGGTGTCTGTCTTCCTGGTCGTGATGGGAATCCATCAGAAGATCGGAGCATGCTGAGGATATGGAAGCAAGCAGAGCAGACAGCGTTGATCTGCTGTTTCATGGTGAGTTGGGTGTCCAGGATAATGCGGAGGTTGTGTGCGTGGGTGAAGGTGGTGGCTTAGACGGTGGGCCACCATGTGTCGTCCCGGGGGGAGAGATTGTTCCTGAAGATGAGGATCTCTGTCTTGTTCGAATTTAGCTTGAGGCACTTGGTCTTAATCCAAGTGGATGCTCATCTGTGCTCCACAGTTTACAAAAAATTTCTATCCGACTGGAGAATTCCTAGTTGTTGGCAAGTGCTACCTCATTGCTTAAATGTGCATTGTGGGGAGGGGGTGGTCAGACCCCCTCCCGAGGCAAATTTTGGCCCGGAGATCCCATCCCCAGGGCCCACTCTAATTCCATGGGGGAGGGGGCACGCAGAGGCTGATTTCAGTCTCAACCTAATAATTAATATGTTTTGGGGGGAGGGAGCCACCTGGCACCCCTCCCCATATCGGCCACGGGGACCCCATTCCCTGAGGCCCAGCCTAAACCTTTTTTTTTTTTGGCAGGGAGGGGGCTGCACTGCCACCCCCCTCCCCAGGCCGATTTTGGCTCCAGAGACCTCATCACCTGGTGCCCAGCCATCTCTCCTGGGTGCCATCCAAGGCCCCACCGTCCCATCGGGCTCCCTGCCTCCTGCAGGATCCGACATTGCTGTCACAGAGAGGGAGCTGCTGCAGATCTTCCGCAGCGCCCTCTCTGTGAGAGCAACTGTGCCCTCTGTTTCCCCACCTGCATCTCTGCAGGCAGGGAAACAGAGGAAACCTCAGTTTCCAGCATGTGAGAACTGTTTGACAGCTCTCACTTGCTGGAACAGGAATGTTTGCTCTAAATTGGCAGGTGCTGTCAAAGATCCCACCAAGTCAGAGCAAACAGCTATGTCCCAGGGGTAGGTACCCCGGGACATAGCAGGAGCCAACCTTGGAAAGTGGTGGTCCCCAGGGTCATCTATGACTCAGTGAGGGGAGCCACGTGGCTTCCTTCCAATAATAGAATTTGCCCCAGGCGGTCCCTGAGGTTGCCAGGGGGTTGCACGGGCCTTCTGTATATAATTCACCTTTAGCCCTGGGCAGGTGGTGGTTCCTGGGGCTGTGGAAGGCCGCACAGCCCCCCAACATATAACTCAACTTTAGCCCTAGGCATAAGGAGGCCCAGGAGGAGGCTCCATGTGCCCCGGCCTTTGTTTTTACATGCTGCAGGGACCCAGGCCATCCGGGGGCTTTAGTAAAAAAGCATGGGAGAATGTGCTTGGTTTTTTTACATTTTTGCCATGAATTGCCACGAATTCCTCAGAAATCTGTGGCCAAATTTTTACAAAGAAATGCTTTTTTGTCCTTCTGGGACCCCAACACCAGAGTTAAGGGGTCAGGGTGTTCCTACCATGACCCCTTTTCTTTTTTTCTTTTTTTTTTAAATCTTTTTTTATGGGACTCGGCTGAAGCTGGCTGACAACACTTCTTGGTTGAAGTGTTGGGAGACAATCAGAGCTCTGCATTTCCCTGCAGAAGCTCATTATTATTCATGAATCCTTTGCGCCTCTCTTGATCTCTATTTCTTTGTCTTTTAATATCTCAAAAACTACAGAACAGATTTACACCAAATAACAAAATGCATTATTTCTGGAGCAAGAGCTACCTTCCTGCCAAATTTGGTTTAATTCTGTCCAGCAGTTCAGGATGTAGTTGTGTCTAAAATCCCTATAATAGGAAAAATATTTATTTTCAGGCCCCTATTTCTCGGCCCCTATTTCTCGGCCCCTGCTAGACAGATCACCCCAAACCTACCCATGCACAACAAAATTTTGTGAAGATTCAACAAAAGGTGCCAAAAATATAGATAAGTCAGAAAACATGTTTTCAATTGAAACATGGTCATAACTATTACTACCTACTAGCAACTGGCAGTAGGTGTTGTTTTTTTCAAAGTTTGGACATGGATTGTACGTAATCCCCCAAAGTCAAAGGTCAGCTGCTTTAAGTGTTTGAGCTGAAATGAGCTACTGAATGTTAGGGGTGGTCTCTAGTGCTATTACTCATTATTACAGCAAAATTGCTCATAATTATGCATAAGAGTAATCCAGCATTTAGAGCTATTTTATTCATGCAAAATGTGCACAAGCAAGCATTTTGTAATAGATAAATATCACTAAATGCTACAGGACATGAGCAGCAGTAGCTAGCAGTTGCTCCCTTTCTTTTAGTTTGTTGTGCTGTGCTCCTGTGGCAGGATCTTTTCCCCCAAAATACTCTTTAATTACTCAAGGTGGAGTAATTGTGTAATTTTGCAGAACAAGAATAATACAGTGTAAGAAGGTGGTTATGACCAGCTAATCCACCTGGAGTTTTTTGCTTTTTAATCACCTGATTTTTTACCTTTTACTGTGAGGGAGCCTCATAACTTATGACTCACCAAAGGTAAGCTCATGGTAGAGTGGACTGCACGTGTTTACCACCAGTGTCTGCCTTTTAAAATAAGGCCACTGCCACACAGCAAGGGTAAGAGGCACTTGGCTGGTAAAATGTGAACAGTGTGCAGATGTGTGAGGGTTGCTCTTGGGAGGCTCCTGTCATGCACAAGTAGCCTGTCACAGAAGTGACTATGCAGAGTTGGGTAGTGACTTGGAATAGGCCTTATAATGTGGGTGTACGTATGTAGGGAAAGTCAGTGTGCTTTACTGTCTTAAATGTAGCAACATTCCATTATAATGCTATGGGAAAGCCTGCCTTAGGGTAGCTCCAGTACCCTGGGGTCCACAGACTCCAGCATCACACAAATGTACACTGTAACTTGTGTGAAAAGAACAATTCTGTAAAGTCCAAAAGAATATCTGTCTAGCTTATGAGTCATACAGGAATGTCATATTCCTCAAAGGCCTCACCCGTTGAAAGGAAGCAATTGACAGTGTTTAGATCAGCTCTGAAGGAGGGAGGGATTGGGTGAACTGCTCTGCATCAATGAGCCAGATGTCACCCTGTTCCAGGAAGAGGGCCTGACACAGGCCACTCAACAAAGAAGGGAGTACAGATCTCTGAAGCCAAACTGGGAGGGGGGTGCTCCATTGAAGATTTGTTGCAGGAAGGCCCTGGCAGTAATAGCAGTGAGGGATAGAGCTGAGACCGCCAGAGCACATGTGGCAAGTGACTCCTAGGTGACACCATTTTGAGCTATCCCAGAAGACTGAGCAGGGAGATTGGAACGGGGCAGGTGATGTGGCACACCTGCACGGGGAAGAGGTCTCATTTGGTTCAGCTTTCCTGCAGACACAGGTGCTGGCAGATGGCACCATGGACAATTGGAAGGAAAAAAACCCTGACTGCCATCTGGATTAAGGACCCTGTCACTGATTGACCCCAGGACTGGTGGGGAATGCTCCAGGGCCAGGGAAGGTGGTTCCCTTACACCTTAGGAGGACCAGTTGGGGGGAAAGACTGGGCTCTTCGCCCGGGGAAGGAGAGGCCCCAAGGAAAGGGTGAAAGGCTGGCGCAGGGAACCAATGAAACCTGCTCCCTACAAAGTTGTGGTCTTTGAGGCCAAGAGGCCTGCAGAAGTGCTTCAGGTAGCTAGGCTTTACCACCAGGCTTCACCACCAGGAGCAAAATGAGACCAAGATCAATTAAACCCACCCAACGGGGCCCAAGTTATTGTAGTTTGAAGCTCTCTGACCTTTGTCCTTCAAGCTTGAACGTGGAGCACGTGGAGCTTTGTGGTCGAAGGAATTCTGTCCCCCAGGGTGGGCCAGGGCCCACGGGTTCCCACAAGATGAATTGTGAAATTTTAGGGATGGGAGGGAGTGAGCAAGGAGCCCCCTCTCTAGCATCCAAAGCAGCCTGGGGACCTCATCCCCCAGGCTGTGTTTATGTCAAAGGGGCTGAGACCCCAGCCTCCCGTTGCTGGCAGCAAGAGGGGAAGTGCCCTTGTCCTTCAACAAGAAGTGGACAGTTGACATGGGGCCCAGGACAACATCCCTGGTCCTGAGAATACAGGTTATCCAGTAAGTGCTGTTGTGCTGGCCTGCTGATGTAGAGAAGGGACCCAGGACCCCATCCCTAGGCCTGGTGACTCAAGGAGAAGGGGGGGTGCAGCTGCACTTTCCTGCTGCGCTGCATCCAGGGCATACAGAGTGAATGCTGGCTCCTGTAGCCGCACAGAAGAGTGCGAGCTAAGAGGGAACCACCTGTGGGCGGCTTGGAGTGGGCTCCCTGAGCTGCCCCCAGTGGGAATGCAAGCATGCAGGGTGCCCGGGTGGTACTGGGCACCCAGGGACAAGAGTGTGGCGCAAGGCCACTTAAAAAGAAGGAAAAAAAGCAAGATGCCAAAAGGTAGAGCGGCTCTCCCCAGCGCAGCAAGAGAGCCGCTGCTAAAGTGTTCATGCTAAGTGTTCAGGAGCACCCTATAATGCCCTGAGGGGCCTGGCCACATTGCTTACTGAAAATTGCGTGTCTTTGGCTTGTGGTGATCCCAGGAGGATGGGGTCACCACCAAATGGAATTAAAGGTGCAGGGGGAGCGGCAGGGGCAGCGAGCCTCACTCCAAAAAAGAAAAAAGGTTCAGTGTCCCCACCCTAAGTTGGGTGGGACTCATAAATGATAACCCCATATAGATTTTGATGTATTTTCTATTGTACGTGTGGCCTAAAGTGGTACGATGGATGGTTTCATGTTGGTAGACACTCTCTAGGGGTGAACGGTGGAAATTACATATTTTATTACAAAACTGAAGTCCTTTAGGGACGGTATTTTATGCTGAATGTGATTTGAAGTATATGCTGTAAACGTCCCCTGGGGGGTGAAAGTCTATAATTACATAGGACTATAATTATAAAAGTGATGCCCATTAGGAGCTGTGGTTAAATTGCGTATTTCATGTTGACAGTAATCTTGATAGCACAAATCATTCCCGCATGCCTATAAATGTTTTTTGCATATGTTTTTTTTAAATAATGAGACCAATAGCCACTTGTGATTAAAGCATATATGCTTTATTGCCAATTTTAAGTGCTCTCACCCTGCATTATACTCAAATATTGCAGTTGAACACAAGTAAAAGTTTTTTACATGTAATTTGTTGGTCTCAATCTCCCCTTGGGAGGGTCAAGAATGATTATGCAAAGTCATCCAGAAATATTTACATCAGCTTGTGTATATTTTAATTGTTGCATAGTATTGAGTAGTGTGTGTGTAATAAATGTACTCTTTCCTTTCTCAAAAGAAAAAAACACAGACTGGACAATCACTTATTGAGTGTTATTATTGTGTATCTGTGAATAGTGATTACTAGACCACACCACCTCCCTTGAGTAGGCTTTGGACTGCTCTGCCTTGCTACCCTGTGAGAGTCAAGCACTAAAATGGGTTGTTTACTTTCCAATGGAGGACAAATGTGGACCCATTACTTGTGCAGGCCACAAAAGTAATGACCCATTCCTTAACATATACAGTCACTGATATTACTCCAATTACTCCAACGTAAATAAATGTTCTCCCAGGCCCACTGAATATACAGATTTTCAGCTGATTCAGTATATTTACAAAGCAAAGTATTTTACATGATGTAATCCCAGTGGATGGCTTTTAGAATGTCCCATTCCTTTTATTCTGTGTTTTTTAAATGAAATCGAGATGATCAAATGACAGTGACTTGACAATGAAGGATCTGTAAGGAATAGGCGATTCAATTTAGGCATGGGTCTTGGTCCGATTTTGAACAACTGATCCTATGTATGTCAAGGCACCCTGACATATCCATTTGTGTAAACGGTCTTGTACAGAACTATGTTCCCAGTTACTTCATTTGCTTTCCATGGCTCAAAACTCAAGCTCATGTTATTCAGTTTTCCTAAGAAGTCCTGCTTGCTTAACAAACATCTTGCTCAAATAGTACACTGACAACACACAGATATAATAATGAGGTCTAGCTCTTCAGATCCTTTTCAGACACCATCGGGACTTGGAAGCCCTGTGTCTTTTTGGCGTTTGACCCAACCAAACAATATTCATAATGAAAATAGCACCACAAACCAACTACAGATATAAACAGGGATCTGCAATCTGAACCTGGATGGCATCTGTACTTCTTTCTCTACTTCATCAAGCCCTGACTTCCACTCAGACCTCAGCGCTTTTTTTTAAGATCTAAGCAAATGTGAATTCCTAGCCAGCTTGTTACCACAACAGAGTCTCCTTCACAGATCTAACAGTTCCTACCTCTCACTTCTTTCTGGTCACTATTCAGGACTTGTCCTGCCCGATATTTATGAAGGCAATGCACTACTCCCTGATCTCCCAGACAATGATGTGGCTTCACTGAAGGTTGTCATGCATGTGCTAATATACCTGACCACCAATCAATGAATTTCTTTCACATGGCCTGCATTTTACAGATGAAATGACTGATCTACAGAAATATCTCCCAAAAGCCACATCCTACTAATTTGCGTTATTCCTCTTTCTATAGCGCACAGTGACTCTTGCACCTCGTTTGCCTGATGTGTCGTTTCACCTGCCAGTCCCACAACTATGTTGGTAATTTATAACTTCACTTGCCCGAGGCAAACTTTAACAAAATTGACCCATGAATATTCATGAATGACCACCTTGAACTAATTGTGACCCATTCATTAGGTCGAGCAGAGCAGAGCACAAGCGCTGCTTTGCTGACGTATTGGTATGTATATGGGCTCTTAACCACGCCCACTGCATGCCCATCATTATCACTCCTTCACAGTCTTGCCTTTCAAAAATCCCTTCTTTTAGTTGGTAATTGCTTTACGTTTGTCCCTCCATAGGGTGGTTTTGTTACCGCCTTGGCCATCAACACTGTAACATGGATAATTGGACTATTGTCAATAACAATCAAGCATTTCCTAATCCCACGTTTATTTGGAAATGATAATTACGCTCTCAAAATGCTGATAGGAAATCCTGTTTGCCACCATAATAATAAGTACAAATAAACTGGAATACGAGCCATACCACATTAGCCTGAAAAAATATTGATCGCTCAGGAATTAAGATATAAATGTTGGCAACGGAGCTCTGAGAAGAGACAGACAGGTTACAAATAACAGACAAAAATAAATAAATTGTTACTTTATATTCATTTAAATATGTGTCCTTTTTAGCAGCCAGGAAAGATACAGAGGTGCAAACTGAGAGATAGGTGAACACATGCAAAGCAAATAGTTTTGTTCGCAAAATATTGTATTTTTGCTGTGCCTAGTGTAAAACTATATATTCGAGAAACTCATCAAAATACGTTTCGCTTTATATGAAAGGTGGCAGTCGACATTGTTTCTCGTTGACTTGAAGAGCTAACATGCCCGCAACACATTCTGAGAATGTACTGTATATTGCAAAGTGGAAATGTACCATGAAATATTTATGGACGATGACTTAGCAATATGATATTACTAACCATAGGCATCATATTCATTTCATAGATTTGGAGCAATAATAGGAATCGTTGGTATAGAAAAGGATGTTGGCCGTACAGGAGGGTTCAAACCATCCAGCATGTTCATTTTTTGATGTGCTCAGGCGTACACTTCGGAGTATAGTGAATTGCAATGCAATCATTTATGTACCAGACTTTGTTTTTATCAAGAGGTACAGGTCTTTACATGAAAAATAAGAACCCTGGATCACTTCAGGAAAATAACATTACACAGGCCACTAGTCCTACACAATTGCACCCTGGTGCTTTTTAGAAGTCTCCATTATTTATGTGTCATTAAGCACACACTATCCAATTTTACTTAAATAAAAAATCTGGCAGTGTCTGAAGTCTGTTCAAGAATCCAACAAGTCCTCACCAGTGTGTGGGGGGGAGGTTTAGGGGTAGAAAGAAAGGTGCAGTAGGTGAAAAGGGTTGAAAAATGTCCCTCTGTAAATTTACATTAATATCAGACTCGAGCTCCAGTGTGGTTTATGCGACACCATAGTGTACCTGCCCCACAATTGTACTTAGACATCCCACAGTTACATTTTCTCCACTTCTTGTTACAATGGCAAGGCTTCCATTTCAGGCTTTCACAATAGTTTTCCCATGATTGTTTCATCTGAAGGCCTCGTCTCCTATTCAGTAGAGTCTTCATTTCTCATACTTGTTGTAGCTGGTTTTTACATGCGGTGCTTGTGTTTCATTTGTGTGTGGGTGGAGGGGGAGATTACAGATAATACCTTCTAGTCTTTCATTCTGTTGTTAAACTTTTAGTTATCTCTTGGCTGCCCCACTGAACCCACTAAAATCTGGTATTTAGCATTTGCTAGATTCTATTCTAGGTACTGCTTCTAAGACCCGGTCCTATCCCCTAAACTGTAATGAGACTGTAAGTTAGGATAAATCTATGGCCCAAGTCCCTGAGTGAAGTTGTAGGAGTACTGCTATATTCACTCCTCCTTTATTCATCAGAAAAGTGGCCCATCTTGTGAGGGCTTCTCTTAATGCCTCTCTAGATGGTTCGTGCAAATGTCTATCTTCGAATATGCAAAAAGAACAGATGAGGACGGAATGCTGAACATGGGAACAGTTCACCCTGAACTGACAGGCCGGGTTCTCCCGGGACCAGAAATAAGCATCCTGGGACTGGTTTTGGGGTATCATCACTCACCAGCCAGGCTAGCTTCAATCCAGTGGCACAGTGAGCACAGGACCCATGTATAGGCATACCCTTCCCATTTACAGCTACAAAAGCAAAAAAATAAAAATATTATGGACAGAATGCTTAACAATGCAAACATTCACACCTAGTCACAGATCTGGGTTTAATCCATCATTTTTTTGCTCACTGTGCCACCCTAGTTTGGACCCAGCCATATTCAAATCAGTCTTAACCCTGCTCCCTCTGATAGAAGTCCAGCAGGAACTGCCAGGCCAGGTCCTCCCTGGAACAGAAATAAGCATTCTGGGACCGGTTTCGGAGTATCACCCCTAATCATCCGGGCTAGCTTCAATCTAGTGGCACAGTGAACATGGGAGATCTTCCAATATGGCCACCATCACTGTATATGAGCAGACAAGGTGCCATTGTGGGGAAAGTGAGGTAATTATTGCAATCTCTATATATCGAGCCACTGTGATTACCTGTGCCTTCTGTCTTAACAAGGAGTAAGTCCTGGTGCACTGCTGTGCTTGCTATCTTCCTCATCACTGCAGTTTGGTCCACTTTCAACAAGGCCTGGACAGCCCATAGCTATTTTTTGTTTCATTTCTTCTGTGATCTATCTGATCTATCTGATAATCAACCATCGGTTCTGTCAGCAGTGAGTGAAGCACACTTACTTGGTCTATGGAAGAAGGAGGACATACATCGGCTGTGAGGAGCAATTGTTATTTTGCGCCATCCTGCTCCAAGCTCCTCTAATGATATAGCTGCTTCAATACAGTCCATTATTCACAGCTCCACTGTTCCCCCCACCACATCCTGACCAAGCTCCATGAAGCCATGAGTAGGGAACTGACTTCTCAACTGTGAGACATTAGTCACTTTTACCTAAGAGGGACTAGTTATTCTGAAAGACAGCTGGTTCCCATGAAATTCACTGTGAGGACAACAGATAAGCTAGCTTTCGCAGTTTTTAATAGTTGTGTCAAAGGATATTTTAAGCTCCTCTCCATTGAATTGTTCACAGAATTGTATTCTCATAGAAGCTTTTGAAAGCAAGTTGTATTTTCTCTCTTTGCCAGATCATAAGGATCGAAGTACATGAGGTTATAATGTTTTTTGGAGTTCTTTCTTAAAGGGGCCAGAGGGGGCTTAGATTTCAAAAGTTAAATGATTGATGTTGGAAGGTGGCTTATTAGTAGGGGTTGGTAAGTACCCGCCACTAGTAATAAGGCCACAATCACAAGATAAGGTCCAGTCAAGGTCACAGTAAATTAATAGCTTGCTCAATCCCTGGTAGCTGGTAATGAGCAGGCAGGCTTACTTTAGGAGACAGGTGTGTAAAGTATTTAATAACACCAGTACATTAAATAAGTAGAACATATCAGAATAAAAATCCAATACCAATTTATAAAAATAGGAAATATTTGTATCTTTAAAATGACACCAAAATGACAAACCTCCAATATAGGAAAGGGGAACCCAAGATATGAATATTTAAATGTTAAATGTAAAAATTTGCTTTCTAGTGCCTAAAAATCAATAGGGCCAACTGGGGACATCTGGTCGTGCTTGGCAGGTACCAAGTCACAATTTGAGGCCAATTGCAATGGAGCCCAACTCAGATGCCTCTGTCAAAGTTTTGCCTTCTAACTTAGGAGCTCATTATGAGTTTGGCGGTGCCAACGCATGATCGCCAAACTTGCAGGAAGGATGCCACCGCCATGGAGGCGGAGTCTCCGCTGCCATATTACAAAGTTTTTGCCGGCAACTAGTGGACCATTGGAAACCTTGAAATAGAGCGTTCCCGTTGGTCGTACCAGCAGGAACAGTGCTAGAAGATAGCCATAGGCTCCCTTTAAAAAGCCGAGTGCTATCTCGTAGCACAGAGGGGGCCGACCAGCACCCTTGGAATGCGCACTGTCTGCAAACCAGACAGTGTGGACTCGAGGGTGCTGGGCAGGGTTCAGGGTGCTGGACGGGGGGTGGCCTGCACTGCCTATGCAAGGGCAGTGCAGGGTCCTCCTGTGGCCCCCTGCACTTGTTCTCTGCCAGCCTTTTCATGGTGAGGAAATTACCATGAATAGGCTGGTGGAGAACAAGGTTGTAATCAGCAGGGCGGCTCAGAGTTCAGCACCGCCTTGGCTAATTACAACCAAGACCGCCATCACCCCATTGGGATCATGGATCTTGACGGAGACGGCAGTCAGTTGGTGGTCCGATCATCAAACTCGTAATGTGGCGGTCGGACCGCTGTGGTTTTGTCTTGTGACCGCCAGCTTCATAATGAGGCCTTTAGTCATTTTTCTGGCACTTTTTCTCTACTCGTGAGGCGAGGATCCTCGTCAGACTGGGATTCGATGCAACATCATCTGCTTGGCTCAGCATGTGCTGCCCGTCAGCTCCTGGAAGTCTCGTAGATGGGGAAAACCTCCAGAACTTCAGTGGGACAAACCTGAAATTCAGGCTGGGTCATGGTTTGACATCGGTTGCTTGACTCTCTTCGACAGGTCTGTCACCTTATATGGAGATTTTTTCCAAAGTTGCTCCAAACTTCTAGATCTCCTTCCAGATGTCTTCCTTTGGGTCTCCAGTGGTCCATAACACCAATCAAAGGGTCTAGAAGCTCTGAGATGGTCTTTGGGAGGTTAGGGCTACAGTTCCCAGAATGCACCTGGCAAATCCTCAAAAGTCCAGCTGAACGTGGTCAGCTGGGTTCCTCTTGGTGGGGATGATTCATGTGAAGCTCTTAACCTGTTGCTTTCAGGGAGTCCACTCCTTCACTTCTGAAAGCCAGGCAAAGTCCTTAGGGCTGTAGTTCCTCAGTGTGCAGGAGGTGCAGTCATGCAGAATGCAATCCGTTGGGGTGAAGACCAGGGTTCAAGCAGTGTAGTCCTTTTTCTCCTTGTAGTTTCAGACAGTGATCTGTGTTGCTGGGCAACTCTGCCATGTTTATTCAGTGTTCCTGGGCCTGGCAAATGGGGGAAGGGGAGCAGCCCTGGCCAATGGGGTGTTGGGTGCCACTCATGGGGGTGACCACTTCCTGCGAAGTGTGGTAAAGATCAATCCCAGAAAGGACCATTCTTCCAAAATCCAAGATGGAGAACCTTTCTCCTGGAGGTTAAGATGTGACTAAGCAATCCCACTGCTGTGGCTAATTTCCCTTAATACTCCCCCTCCAACCCCTCTGCTAATCTAATCACTGGGGCTCCAATATGGCTGGTGAGGCAGGAAGTAGGGGTGAATCTGTGCCAGGTCCTAAGTGTCATTCCCCCTTTGAAGACCATTTGTCTACCCAGGACCCTTCCTCCCATTCGCTCTTCAGCCTGCAGATCTCCACCCACCAGATGTCCCATTTTGTCATCGCACACCACTTCACACCTAATTAAGGAAGCTTGGTTCAGCTTGTCAGAGGTTGGCCAGTCAGAGAAGAGCTGCTGGAAGGCTGGATTTTGGCTCAGCAGAAAATACATTTCTATAACTTCTTGTCTGTGATAGTTATAATAAATCTAACAGTGGAACGTTGTTGGATTTCCCTATCATTTTAAGTCCACAAATGACATTTGTAGCTCATTCCTAGCAATAGGTATACATTAATTAAATATTCCCATGTTAGCCTATGGAGCTAATACAGTACAAAGGTTAAAAACATAATTGCAGTTTTTCACTCACCAGGTCATATAAAACATCTTTCATATTGTCCCTTCTTATAGTTGTTACATGACACTCTACCCCTGGGGCTCCTGGTGGAGACCTTTGGGTGACTTATATGTAAAAATAATGTTGTTAAAGACTTTGTTTAATTCCAAAGATAGGGTTGGTTTTGAAATGACAGCAGACACCACAGCAGTGCACACTTAAATGCATTAAATACATTGGGCCTCCAAAACTGCATGCCCTGCCATATACTAGGGACCTACAGGTAGTTTGTCATTCCAACTATAAGTATGCCTAATTTGCATATACCTTTTAAACAGAGAACTGACCCTGGGTCTGGTTAGTTGGGCCGATGGAACAGTCAGAGTTAGAAACCACAGCCAGAACAATGGGGGTGATCAGGGCAAAAATATGACTTCCTCACAATTGATTAAGCCATAATTAATAAACGTTTGACATTAACATCTCAGGAATATGTAATAACTATTTCTAACATCAGTTGTGAGTCTCATTGCCATTTAACAAATGTGTATTAAATTACAATGAACTTAAAAGAACACTCATCTATTAATTTATTTTGAATAAGCAAAGTGTGTAAAACTTGTTATTTTCAGAGATTGTAGAAACAATCACTAAACAAATATAAGGTAACTGTAATGTTAAAACCTGAAGTAAATGGTATTGTATATATGGAAAATCTGTATGAAATGTGTTTTTAAGTGTTTTTATTAGTTTTTTACACATTTGTATTTATTGGCTTTTACATATATGGATATTTTAACTGAATAAAGCAATTTCACTTGACGCAAGTAATGTTATTACTATTGTTACTATGATTGTTGTCATTATTATCATCATCCTCATTATCTCAGGAGTAGTTCTTGAGGAGAAATAGAGAAGCCATGGTCTGGTACAGCCAGCTACAGTGGATACTTCGGAAAGAATTGTTTAAGACCAAACATGACACAGATCAGCCTTGGTTGATTTGGTGGGACAGGCCTTAACCATCTGACTGACAAGAGGAGAGTGGAAGGTACAGAGGGCATTGTCAGTAATAGGCTGGATCAATTGTTAGCTCTTGGTCAGGTGCTGAGCATAATAGATGGCTTTTAAGGCTTCTTCAGTACTGTAGAAAATCTTTCCAGAATTTTGAATGTACAGTGAAATTGCCCCACAGCAAGGATCCGTGTGTATAGATAGGGCTACTTAAACATTTGCAGCCACATGATTTGCTAGCAAGAAGCATTTGGAAGGCAAATTTCAGGTGAGGCTGGAAGATTTTGAGGCATCAAGGTATGCTACTATACAAGGATCTCTTGCCATAACACAATACTTTTAACTGTGACCTTTCATAAGGCAGGATCCGGGTGGAGTGATTCAGTTGGTGGCATTATATGGTTTTGGTGGCTGAGGTTGAATATGAGCTGGAATACCTGGTTCTGCGACCTTTTTGGAGCAGTGTGCAAAGCCACACGATCCTATGAGTTAATCACAAATTTTATCAGTATCAAAATATAGTTAAAAAAATCAAATTGACTTGGTAATTTTAACTAACTAGAGAAAAGAAAGTATATAGTGAGCAGACGTTCTATTCAACCATATCAAATTATAACTGGTTGCTGTTTTGGATGAATTAGAACCCAGCAAATGAGGATGTGGAGTTGCACTGCATTTTACTTCAAGAGAATAATAAAGAGCATTTTTAAAGAGAACACATTGTTATGCCTTCCTTACTGATCTTGCTCTGTCTAATAAAACTTGAATATTGTCCTGATATCCGAAGAACAATATAATTTGCTGCGTATGCAATGAAGAGTCTGACAATTACCATCTTGCAAAACTAGAACTTAAGTTTAGCAACACAATCTTTGCTTTATTTCGAAACTATGGGGGTTATTCCAACTTTGGAGAAAGTGGTAATCCGTCCCAAAAGTGACGGTAAAGTGACGGATATACCACCAGCAGTATTACGAGTCCATTATATCCTATGGAACTCGTAATACGGCTGGTGGTAAATCCGTCACATTTGGGACGGATTACCACCTCCTCCAAAGTTGGAATAAACCCCTATGTCTCCTGTATAAAATCAACGAACATACGTTTTACATGGAAGAACGTTACAGACTCAATTCTCAACTTTACTGGGGGAAGTCTATAAGTTTGAAAACTAAATAAATATATTCGTAGTGTTGTTGAATATCTAAATTTTTTAAGTTAAATATACCTAATTTATCTCTTATAATTACCGAATGATTTTTATAGCATGAATAAGGTGATACAAAAAGTGAAACTTATGTAAAAACGGACCTTTAGGCAATTCAAAGATATATTTAATTTTCACAAAGAAGGAATTAGCCAAGCCCTTGTTGTAGTTTACGGGGTATCTCTCTTCAAGTAATCAACAGAAAGTAAATAAGACTAAAGCTAAAGGCGAATTACCAAGCCAGTACTGTGACTTAGTTAAGTGAAAATGACTTGGTGTGCCCGTCAATTACGACTACAATATTTTAAGGCACTTGCCTAAAATTGTATTTGTTCATATTAGTCTTTGCCCTAGAGAAATTGATTACTTAATGCTTTTCACTTTTTTTTTAATGTGTATTAATGTAAATAAGTCGTTGACATTAGTGTCACAAGATTTAAATTAATTCTAAAAACCAGTTATATGAGTGTCTCCAAATATGCTTGGTGTGTACTTGTTTGTGTATTTTTAGCGAATTATTGTTTTAACGTTTGAAAGTTAAATCATAAGTTTAAAGTGCAGAGGCTAAAAGAGAAGATAAAGCATACCTCCACGTCCTCAGTGGACAGCAAGATCCCATCCACAGTGCAGGCAGTTGCATCTCGGGCACACTGACAAAGGTGCCATCTAGGACACATCGTCAGAGGCTTGACTATTCCATGTGTGGCAAAAGGGGCAACGTTAACAATACATATGTTGCCATCCAGATTTTGATTAACATCCTTCCATTGATAGTTATTTGGAAAATGTAGGAAATAGATTTCCAGAGATGGGATGAAGACTGAAGATGAAAAAATAGCATGCAATAAAGTGCCCTGAAAACATGGCCAAAAATTGACAATGCAGAACTTCAGAATCACAGAAGGAAGATGAAATTTCCTAAAATGATCACATAAATACGAAGGACAAAATGTTGGCAAGGGGATGCAGAAAGCAAGAAAAAGCACAAAACACTGAACCACATTGCAACACATGTTTCTCAAGGAACAGCATATATATATATATATATATAAATATTTATTTACGGAACATCACAAAACATCTAAACACTGCGTTGCCATCTTGCTTTGAGCTACTAATAAACAGTGAGTAGTAACAACAGCCATCTTGAATTGAAAAACATCAAGGGAAGGATCTGCCCTCCTCACGTAATCAGTGTTGAAAGTAGATTCTAGAAAGGCATGGCATTTAGTCCAGATAAGTAATTTATGTAATTTCAATACTATTTCAAGGCAGTTGCTCTTTATACTGCCACCGCCTGTTGTCTGGTTTTTTGGATCAAGACAGGCAAAAATGCTATCAACTCCTTTTCTTTCTTGTGCATTCATAATTTATTTTTTTTGTAATGAAAAATGTTGAAACAATAAAGCAGGCTATAATAGTACATAGTCATAACAGATGTAAAAATATAGTAAGTTTAACAACAACTGTATACCTAAGTGCCTGATAATAAGAGAAAAATAAAAGATAAAAGTGGGTGGAAAAAACACAAAATTAAGATGAATAGTTTGAAGAATAGAAGCCAATACTAATGCAGTTAACAGAGTGTGATCAATAAAGAGAATCAAGTGAGAAGTAAACAGTAAAGAGCAAACAGCAGAAAATTGAGAACTAAGGGCATTACTCCTCCAAACATTTTTCGCCAGTGCATCACATTCTCCATAGTCAGTCCATTAGTACACTAGTCTGTTTTGCAGAATGTATTCATCATTCTTAAATCTCTCCCTCCTGTTGAGTCACAGTCGTGCGGATGGGATATGAAGGCACATTATGGCAACTATATTGAGTAAGCACACACCTGCCCTTTATCAGCAAGTGATGGGGCTAGTGTTCATTTGTTCTTATGAAAGGACCCCACACATCTTTGAAATGAGTAAGTTTGTTGTGAATTTTACATATGCACCTCTAATAGGTGACTAAATGAAAGAGTTTGGTCATCCATTCTTGGTCTGTTGGAAGTGTCATCAGGTGCAAGTGCTTGAGGATTTAGACCTTTACTACTATAAAGGCAGTCGATGTCCATCTCCAACAATGAATAATACTGTAATTTATGGCTAGAACATCATGTAAGATGGCAGGTTTGGCGGGCACAACAAAGGGAATAGTGCTAATATGTTGCAATGTGCTTCATATATCTGTCCAGTAGCAGAATAATTTATTACAGGGCCACAGTATATGGAGGTCACACCTAGGCTCCTGTCACCTAGAGCAGTTGTCATGAGGCAGTCGGGGAGTCCTTATCAGCTTGTACGGGTCTAGTACCAGCCAGGTAAGATTTTAAAATAGTCAAACTTTAATCATGTGTCTCTTACAGTCTTACCATAATTATCAGAAAATCCGAGCGACCATTATTCATTCATCAGTATATTCATCACCTAAACAGACCTGCCAATACCAGCTCACCTCATGGCTAATATTACGAGAATATAGTGATTCAATAATAATCTGGTATAAATTGGAGGAAACACCCCTGGAGATGCCCCACAAAAGAGACCATGTCCTAATAGGTGACTCTGATGGGCCCACTGGGCTGGCACCAAGCACACTGTGTAAGCAATGGTGCAATTGGCAGTATCACCAATAGTGCACTGGCTTTAGGGAAAATTCCCTACAGAGGGCTTCAAAGGACTTCGTCATATTGGAAGGGGTATCTTAAACAACCTCTATTGCCATAATCCTTCCCTCAGGCCATTGTGGCCGGTAGAAAGCGTCATGGCTTATCTTAGGAGGTGTGTTAGACCAGAGTGATGCTGCCTGATGAAGTTGACTATTTATTTCCTCGATTTTATGCACAGCTCTCCTGACTGTCTACATTGCCGCCATTGTGGGGGGCACATAATTAATTGGGAAAGGTCGGGCACAGTATAGTGTTCTCAGGCCTGTTGTTGTGTGTACCACAGATGTTTCTACAGAGACCCAAGAGGGCTTATTCACGGCAGGGGGCATAAAGTATCTCACCTGTGAGAGTTGGTGAGCAAGATAGTACACATACATATCCGAAAGATAAACACCCCCAGGACCCCTTTGTCTGCATTACGTTTTGCAGGTTTAAGCCTAGGCTTTCTGCCGACCCTTTTAAATGCTTTAACATGCTTATTTATGCTCAAAAGGAGTGTTTTAGGAATTGCAAGTGATAGCGTACCAAAGCTGAATCTGGGAGCAGTAGCCATTTTTTACAATTTACGTTCAACCCCACAAAAACACATGTAAGGGGGAATCACCTGTGGAAGTCGCTGTACATTTGTGCCAGCAACGGCTGCAAATAGCTGTCGCCATCTGCTGAATTATTACAGCCTCTTCTATTTAGACATAGTTCTCTGTACAATGTTGCAAGTTCTTTTCTAAAAAATTGTGAGAATTCGCGAGGTTCGTTCATTGCAACTAATGACTGTACAAATAGTGTTTGGTTGTAGAGGGTATAGACATGTTTTCACTTGCAAGTTTACATCCCCGCTTAAGCTAATGTGCCCAATAGAGACATACATAAACCCAGTTTATTGTGAAGTTGTTCATCTTTCCCTCACACCTACCTTTCTCTGCATTAGATTAGGGCAGAATAAAATCCTAGGCTGGGTATGGAGTTCTGGAGCAAACAGAGCACTCCGCCGCAACCTGGCCAGTTGATAGTTATGGGTGGTTATATGATATTTGGACTAGGGAGGAAGAAGGAATTAGGATTACAGTGTCTAAGTATATTATCTATTTGAACAGTTATAACTGAAAGAGCTCTGGCAATTAGCCTTAGGTGTTTACCTAATGTAAAATGTAAGTGTGTCTTTGTATCCATATGCGGGGTGATAGCAGGGAGGGTTTATCCCTCAATGTGCACTCACTGGAACATTAGGTTCATTTAATCTAATGCTTAGAGAAGCTATAATTATTTTTAGAAGAAATTCAATTATTTACAATTCTGAAGATAATAATTAGATGTGACTATTGCATTGTAACATCTTTAAAAAATGATGGTAGTATTTTTGCTAATTATATCAATGACTATTACTGTCTTCAGAATAATTTTTTTTATTAAAATGCATACTAATACCATAGCAATTTAAAAGATACAAAGAGGACCACACCGTTATTGGCTAATAGAAAATTACTTGTCTGGAGATGTCCTGGGTGTGAAACAGAGGGAAAGGGGATAGCTACGAGTTAGCGGCAGTGAGAACTCCTACGATTGCAGCGTGTCGTTTATTTTGCAGTGAAAGGTGATAACTTTTTAAGGGAGTATTTTTAATTGCTTTCGGCAAAAGGTAGCAAGCTTGATTTTGTGTAAAGTTAGGAAATTACTATTTTTCAGTACTTTTCTTTTTTACAAAATTATATATTTGTAAAAGACAAGCTGATACTGATAAATGTCACTGGAAGTGAAATTGGTATTTTGGAACACAAACAACATGGAAAAATAAAACAACCAAGCGCAAAATTGGAAAATCATTTTTTGATGCACCATTACATCTAATTACTGTAAAAATACTTGCATCATCGTTAGAGAGTCTTTGCTGAAGGCAAAGAGCAAATAAAGCAAATTGCGCAGATAGTGATTCAACCATTAGAGAAACGTTTTGCGACCCAGCCTGAAACAAAATCTCGTTTTATCGAAAACAATCAATCTATATTAATTGTGTTTTTAAGGCACACACTCCAATAGAACGTTGCCCGCGCCTCACACATCTATAGAAAACGAAACTACACCAGGCTAAACTAATTTTCAAGTTCAAGATTGCAGCCACAAAGCAGAAAATCCTTCTGGGGCTCATACATAATGACTTAACTACTTGTCTCCGAAACAGATTCCATGGTCAGCATCACTGGAAGAATACCCACAATGACAGAAAGGAAAACATTGGTATTGTTACTGCATTTTAAAGAGGGTAAAGCTAAAATGACAGGGGTGCACTCATATAACAAGCATTTGCAAAGCAATGGTCTCGCATTTCTTCGACTTAGAGCGATTAGCGTTGTAAAGTCCTAACCAAACTTTTCTTGCCACATAAATTGAAAATGAAAAGTAGTAAGTTTTGCATAAGCAAGATGAGCATGAATGAACACACAAAAGGAAACAGAAGTTCGCTTGCAGTCAAACATATCGGCAGTTATGCAATTATCTATGTAACAGGGTCGATTGTCAGGCAGATCGTTCAAATACTGCCCAGAGAAATCACGCTGCTTAGGAAATAAAAAGAAAAAGTAGTCCAAAAGCCATGCGGAAAATGTGGAGCCTTGTTTGTTTTCAGTAGTTTACCGGTGCTGTCGAGGAGGGCTAAACACCGGAAAAAGCATGACGTATGCATGCCTTCTACAAATGAAATCAAGCGAATTTGAAAAGGCAAGCCCACAAACCAACAAAACTGATGGGCATGACGTGGGCGTGGTTAGAAGCCCACAGAGAGATTACATCAGGGGCCACAGCACTTGCAAGTTTGACCCTAAAAAAGCAGGTCTGGACATTGTCATTAGTTTAAAAGGCAAAGTTGAGTTAGAAGTTTAAAACTGCTCTACCAGTCTGCAGTGGCAGCCCATGAGATACACTTTAACTTACAGGACCTGGGTAACCCTGACTAATGACTTACACTTAATTTAACTCATGCTTTTGGGGACAAGCCAGTAAAATATCCAATTTTAAGGGTCAGAGTTCTGCACTGATATCTGGATATCCGGCGTTAGTGTACTCTCAGAACCATTACTCCAATAATTATTAGTAAAAAAATAAAAATAAAAAAGTGGGACAAAAATTGGAAGTGAACCTGCGAAAAGCCATTTCCTCTCAATGTACATAGACTATGCAACGTTGGAACATTAAGAGGCCACGTTCTGAATATCACCTCAGGAGCTAGCATTTGCAAGGAGTCACATGATAAGCTTTGAATTCCAGGTAAAATGTAACTAAACTACTGAGACAAGAGGCAGAGATTGTTTACTTGGAAATGTTAAAATAAAATAAAAATCATCATCACAAAATTGTACCCTTCGACCCAAGACACCCATGCGTAAATGATAACAATAAATGATGAGGTGGCGGCATCTGCCCATTCTCTGACAGCAGACAAGATGCAAAAGGTGCAATGTACAGTCGACCAGTTCTGTGATCATCACAAGTTAGCCAACGGATTGTCAATGGTCAATAGAGATTAGGAGGAACAAGTAGGCATGACATTTTGAGAGTTTTGCAATCACAGAAAGGCTGAAAGGGAATAATCCAATATTATTTATTAAGACCTGGCACCTGAAACCCTTACATACCATAGAACTACCTTTAATTGAGACTCGAAGAGCTCATTCGATGCAACAAGGCATTTACTGTGGAGCAAATACACCCTGGTACCTTACTATTTCATGCATCCGAGCCAACCGATGGAGGACAGAACAAGCAAGAAAGAAATGTGCTAATAGCAAAACAAAACTAGTGATATGTGTGCCGATTTCCCTATGATGGCCATTAAAAATACAATAAATGCTTGGCAATTTGTTTAGTAACTTACAAGTGAAGGAAACGGTCTGGACTGTAAATCTGTGCACATGCAAGTAACCTACAACCTAAAAAAAAAGTAATTTCCAGAGCTGGTAAATTTGGAAGGCATGTTTCAGTAAAAGATTTCAAGAACAGGTAATTTGGTCCCACAAGTTCGGCCGGGGGCACGCTGTAGTAATGTAAGGAACTGTCCCACATGAACCTGTCTGACCTTTGGACGATCAATGCTATGCACAATGGCCACTGAATTTTTTGTGACTTGCAGGTGAAGAAGGTCCACTTTCTGCACATATCCTTGTTTAAGCTGTCATGGATTGGATGAGGTGGCTGCATCTGCATAATTCTAGGTCCTACGGGGTGCAGAGGAAGTGTTTTAATGCGGCTTTTGTGCATTACCATAATGTGTGCAAATTTGAACATCAACATTTTTCCTGCCTTTTACCATGGGGCGCGACTTTTACCTGTGTGCAGTTCAAAGACTTAAAACCTTAATTTTTATTGTAAAATACTAGCCCACGAACCAAAAAAACTGATGGGCGTGGTTACAAGCCCATAGAGAGATTACAACAGGGACAGAGTGCTTTGTGCGTTTGTCCATAAAAAGAGCGTGTAAACTGTTCCACCATCAAAACTCAAGGTTGCTACCAACAAGATCAGTATATGTTTTACTGCCCTTACCAGTCCCTAAAAAGGGGGTATGCAAACACTAGACACTCTCCCCATGGATTGGGCAGATTATTTGCTTCTGCTTCACTGCTATCCTCCTGTGCATAACACCCCACCAAAAAAACCCCATGAAAGGCCAGACCTAAATCATTAAAAATATTACTCCTGCGCCACTCCAGGATTACAACCTTGATGTGACTACATACTGAACCCACTGCGCTTCCTCATACCGACTTAAAAAAAAAAAATCAAGTAAAACCTCATACTGGAACTCTTGTGAACCTAACATTCAAAAGCAACCCTAAGACTAACTAAAGAAATAGGACATGTGAAGATACGGTCGTGCAAATCAAGACCTCAAGAACAACCAAGAAAAATTATATTTACAGCAAAACACATTCCTTAAAAAACAGACTACATTCGGCAAGGAACTAATCCCAAATATCTGTTCAGTGTCCTTAGGCAAGTGTTCCACTTCTTTCCACCAGTCTGATGAATGTAGCTTGGGTAGCTATTGGTCTTTAAAGAAAACACTGCTGTGAGAAACGAGATTGACACAGAACCCATCACAGATGTAACTCTGCAAACCTGCACTCTTAGAAATAAATCAACCAGATGATACACTTTTGAACCTTTCAGTCTTTAAACTATTGAAAAGGCTATCTTCCATCGCAATACTCTGATAATCCCATCCTCCATCGATGCAAGGAATACCAGAATATTTTCATACCTCTCCGGAAAAATTGCATAAGTGCTTCACTTCATGGTAGTGCATTATCGGACAAAAGCCTCAGCAAAATTGTAGATGGCTCTTTCCACTCCTTAATAAGGGGAACTCATGTCTGCTAGAACCACTTGATCTATACTCTACATTTGACTACAACCTCACTCTCCTCTCAGAACGCACGGTATGTGAACACACTACTTTTAGTTGGTTACAGCCCTACCTTATCAGTTTCAACCAGACAAAAAAATCGTGCCCCATATTGGCTCCAGCTTGTGTAACATGTATGTTGGTTTACATGGTAAACTCCTGCTAAATCACACTGCTTCCTTATGCTCATATCATGCATTTATCAATAAAGTACAAATATCTCCCAAGATGCACTTTGTTGGATGGGTTGAAATGCCTTTTTAAATAGTTTTTAACCATTGGCACCTATTACTAGGTATGCTACGTCCCTTAAAATCTGCCGTAATAATAACATACGAAAATATTGACAGAGCCAACAGACGTGCAGGGTGACATTAGCACATGAGCGGTTCTCATCACTCGCTCTTTTTTGTTTTTAGTTTTGCACAATCGCACTTTCACATAGCATGATACATTTCCATAATAAATAACTTTGGTATTTTTACATCCAACATGGAACTCGCCATCATAATTCTTTTTTAATCTGTTAGTTTGATTTCAGACTAGCAGTACCTGAAAGTAGTCTCACTCAGCAACCTCCTTTTGTTCCTCCTTTCACCAACATATAGATACATCTAGATAAAAACTAGTTAACATTAGGAAGTGCACTGTCAAAATTGCTTCTGGATCCTGCCTGCTAACTCTCAACTCAAACAAACCAGAATTCCTTTTCCATTCCCTAGTCAAAATTGAAAGCTCTGTACAAACAGGTTTGAACACTTGAACAAAATGGAGTTGAGACCCAACACCATTTCTTTAGCAAAACCGCTAGATATCATCCGACACTCAAAAAACCCATAATAGAAAGGAGAACCAATTACCATCTGAGAATTATGCGTAACATCAGACATTTATAAGATCAGAGCTGAAGGCGTTAGTCCTAGGCAAGATCACATCTAGAATTTAAAACAATAATGCTTTCTTCACATGTCCCCCACAACCCAACACACAACTATAAAAGCAATCCTGACCTCCACTGCCTGACTCATTTCATAGAAATTCAGCATTATCACCTCAGTTCTGGCATCACTAAGATGACTATCCCTAGAGGAACGGAGTAGATTTATGGGCAGAAGTCCGAATCCCTCGGCCTGGCCGACGGAGTCAAAGAGGCGGGTGCATCACCAGCACCGCCATGCCAGCAAGACCGCGCCCGCCGTAATACGAGCCGGGAGGGGAGTGTTGGGTGCGTGTGTGGTGTGTGCATGTATGTGTGCGAATGGGGGTGTATGAGTGTGTTTTTGATAGCGAGTGAGTGGGGGTGCATGTGTGCAAGTGTGCGGATGGGGAGTGTCTGCAAGTGTGCGTATGTGGAGGGGAGTGTTTTAATGTATACGTGCATGGTGGGGGTGTGAATGATTGTGGATATGGGCGCGTGTGTGAGCGATTGTGGATGGAGGAGGTGGGGGTGTTTGTGGGTGTGTGTGAGAGTGTGCATGCGTTTGTGTTAGTGAACTGGACGAGCGGGTGAGTATGCATGCGGTGCAGGGGGTTGGGGCGCATGTTTGCAGAGGGGGTGTGTATGTGTGAGTGGGGGTGTGTGTATGTGAGTGTGTGTGAGAGGGTTGGTGTGTTTGGATGGATGTGTACAGTTGGAAGTGGTGTTTTTAAGTGTGTGGACAGGTGGGGGCGTGCATGGAGGTGTGGGGACATGTGTGCAAGTGTGTGCCGGCGACAGGAATGATGATTCCTGTCATCGGGTGCATTACCGCCAGGGTTTTCATGGCAGGGTGACCCCACAATTTGTAATGCAGCGGTCTTTACCGACGGGTCTGCGATGACTGCCAGCCTCGTAATGAGAGCCTTAATCTAATGTTAGCACAAAGTCATCCATTACCAGATGTTCATATCTGGTACTATATGGCTTGTGACTCCTGAGCTTTAAAAAATAAAGCTTTGCAATTTAGTTTTTTTTTCCTGCTGGGCACATTTTTTTCAGTCACATGTCTTCTGTATGTGGGGCACTAGAAGTTAAAAAGAAAAAATAGTACCTTGATCACGTCGGGAGCAGCGGATGGGTACTAATTAGGATGAATCAATTAGTGCTTGATCCCTGCTCAAAAACTGAGGAATGGAAATGATGCTGGGCGTGCCTGGATGAATTACTAGGCTGTAAATAGAGTGCCTTGCAAACCAACAAATGGTGAGTAACAGATGGGCTCCAAGCCCTTTACTTAACACAACAGAGTCTTGCAAGCAAGACATATGCCCTTGCACATGCATACGTAAGCTCGACCCTAAAAAATATAACAGACATAAAGGACCTGAATCATAAAGCCGTTCACAATCAAAACGGGCTTAATTTACACCTGTTTGATACAGTGGCAGCTGGCATGTATTTAGAGTGGGGGAGCAGGCAAAATACGGGCGGCATTAAAATAATAATCCTCGCTCGGGTGCCTTCTCTCCGCAAAGCACCAGACCCATGAAATAGCACTACCCAATCCTGGCACTAATCCCATGCTGTTAAACAGCATGAGAGAAGCTTCAGGATTGGAGGGAGCGGCCTCTCTCAGCGCTCTCAAGAGCACTGGAGGCCTGTGTTTTCTCTAACCTAGCTGTCTAACACAGCTAGGTTAAAGAAGTTTAAGATGTTGATATATGGCTGGACCTCGCAAGACGGCCGACCAAATGGACATGCACACTTTAAACAAAAGTGCAGAGCGTCCTGCTGCCACTCAGCAGCAATTGCCCGCCCGATCATAACACTTGGTTCAAGACAGGTTGCTGAAAAATAAAATGGTAATAAATTACCTTTATTACCATTTTATTTTTCAGATGCTCTGGGGCATTTTTCAGCAGGATGATGCTCCTCCGTTCTCATGGAGGAGCCGGTCCTGGTCAGATAAACACAAAAGGATACACAGCAGGCACAAATAGAAAACCCTACGCAATGGATGGAGAATGGGAAGATGGGCGGGTACCCTGAGAGTTTGTTACTGCCCACAAAGTTTTGAATTTGTGGGGATTCACAAATTCCTCTCCAAACTTTTCTTATCTTGAAAAACGTTTTGCTCCACTGAAAGGCTGTAAAGCCCATTTGGAGCAGAAAATCCTTAAACTTAATTTACGGAGGAGAGTAAATGAATAAAAATGCAATTGCTTAGGGCCTCCTGTGCCAAATTTGAATTGCACTGTGGATAATTACACAGTGTGGAAACAATAACGTGAAATGGGTCACTTAACATTACCAGTAGTAGGTCTGGAAACCTGAGACTGGTGGTTTCCAAACATACTACTGAACATACCGGTAAAATACGGGTTGAATTATAGGGCTCAAATATGCATAACTACTGTTTTTGGAAATCTGCCTCCAAATTGGAATGTGTACGACGTTTTTGCTATGCAGATTGACAACACCGTTACATTTAGTTCAAGAAATACATGAGAATACTTAAGTAAGAAAAGTGGAATGTGAAAATATTAATAAAAGATTCCAGTGCAACAAAGAAATAAAAAGAACAATTCCCTTTTCTATTTATTTCAAAATAATTCGAAGTCTAACAGACACTGCTTTTCAATTATTATTTACACACAAAGCTCTCTTGTACGGTCGATAAGGTTCGTTATAAAATATATACTTTACTGGGATTGTATGTAAACAAACTGAACGAAATCAACACAATAAAGGTTCTGCATAAGTCTTGGTTGTTTACAGAATATCTAAATGATCATATGTCGGTTCTGACATCAGTGTAACACATCCCGGCTGTTCGGTCTCGGAGAGTCTTAAATATCGATCCGGGATAGTACATGTCTGGAATACCTCTCTGGAGTGTGGTTATTTATTGGCAGGGCCAGAGGAAATTAATCAAATTTTCATCAGCTCAGTCTCATTCCCCACATATGTTTTCTTTGATTGAGGAATCTGTGTAGTTTGTTTTATTCCTGAGAATATCAATATATATCCAATCCCAATTTTTTTCTAAACCTCCAAAGAGTTTATGGGTTGTACTAATGCAGTGCTTAATTTGTAAATAAAAAGGTGTCGGTGTCCAAAGCTCTCCTTTGAAACACGGTTGCTCCATTTAAATGTGTGAGCACAGAATACTGAGGCAGCGCAATCCTAAAGCCATTTTGGGCCTCTTTACTACATTTACAGCCACTCCCTGCCCCTTCAGATCACCCTTGCAGCTTTCTTCCTTTATGACTCTTTTTCGTTTTTCTTTTCCCATGTTTTTCTTTTGTTCGTAGTAAATGCCCGATGCAGAAAACCAAGTCCAAGCTCTAAAAAATACGTGCCGGTGCCCTGCAGGAAACCACTCCCTCAAATTAAGCACCGTACTAATGCAAATTTCATAAAAGATTTTTGCCCTTAAGTCGAAAATTAAGGGTAATCATTTCGTATTCATTGTGAAAATAGGGAACACATTTCTTAGAAATCATTTTTCTTGTGCAACAAACAGAAGTGGTCCATCAAATGTTTTGATGAGAAAAACATATGAAACAAATTACTTATTCTACTTGCCTAAAAAGAAACAGAGCAAAGTGATTTTTGTCTCCATTTCTATTTTCACATCTTATTCATTTATTTATATTTATTTATTTGGTGTCTGAACAAAAGTATTTCAACAAGAAAAGCTATACAAAGCAGAAACAAGAGGGCGCATAGGGTTAAACAACCACTGCCAAAGCAAATCGGTCTGGCGTTGGTTTCAGACTTGTGGCTTTGCTAATATTTGTAAATGCATTTTGTAAAACTGAACAAGGCGATTACTTTTTGCAAGTAAGTGCACATTCTACATGAGCAAAATGATGTATCTTACAACGATATAAGCTAAGGGCTGCATTGCGCAGACTCTGTAGCCAATGCTGTATGCTGTGGTCGGCAGAAGAAAAATGTGAATGACACTTTAACAGACCAATGGATGAAGACAGCAGACTGAAAGCCCTTATAACCAATGTATATTGGGCCTGATTCGTAAACTCTGCCCAGAGTGCGGACATAAAGATAGTGATCACAGAATTGGGCCCATTATAGTAACAATTTTATTAAAACAAAATGCCTGGGCTAACACCAAGCCTAAAAACAAAGGTTGGATGCAAACACCATCCCTAAAAACACAGTTTGGACGTAAATGCATAATATAATGATTTAACACATATATACATCGGAGGTATGGACAATAAGTAAGTCATAAGTAATGAATAATTAATGTGTGTCCATGTTTCATGTTTATGACACTATTTTTTGAATATGAATTAGTTTTGGAACATGCCACTTCTGTCCACGCAAACAGTATAAATCGAAACCATATCTCAAGAAAAAACTCACAGCGATTTACAAGAATAGTGTACATTTTAAATAAAAAGATACCAGAATGACAAAACTCCTACAAGTAGACCCAGTGATATTCAATTTCAAATGTTTAAGTAAATATATCTCCCAAAAGCATCAAGTGCCACTTGTGGTCATCTAGATGTGCTAGACTGAGGGAAAGTCACAAGTTTCAGGTTGACCGTGATGGAGTGCGGGTCAGAGAGAGGGACCAGGTTAGTCCCATTGAAAACGTACCCTTCTCGAAGTCCTGCACGAAGAATTCCATTCACACTAGAGGTGCCATATGGAGCAGGGACAGTGTTGCAGTCTGTAAAAAATGTGTAAGAAAGCTATTTGAGACCTAGCTTATGATGACATCTGAACGACATTGTTCCAATGATGACAGCTCCCAACATTTCTATGTTTCGTAAAGATTAAAGCTAGATCTGCAAAGATACTATCATACCATCTTATTATGGGCAAGGGTTGTTTCCTAGTATTGAGTCAGAGGTGTATATTCCATGCCAGATCCAAAATCTAAGGCTGGAAACATTGCCAGACAGACAACCTCACAGGTTGGTCTACCCTTTCTGGCCTTGGGAGCTATGCTGGTATTCGGCCTCAGGTGACACACTCAGTGGTGGGCCCATCATCAGACAGTCCGTGTTACTCCATCTTCTGACTGTACAACGCTTAGCATTCAGCAAATGGAAGTCTCAGACTTGCAGCTGTTCCCCAATAGAATTCTCAATGCCCCCAGATTCGGTAAGGGGGATATAATGAGTCTCTGGTAGGAAGAGATCCCAAACGTAGATCGCTGAGCTCTGTGGCATTGAATATCAGAGTTCAATAATATACCCTGGGATCTCTTCAAAAGTTCACTCTTAGGATTTTCCTTTCTCTTCCCAGTGCTCTCTACCTCAGCCTCAGCCCTAGCAACAGTCTCTTACATTCCCTCTTAACTCCCCCTGCACTGTCAGACAACTAATAGCACATTAAAGAGTGACCTAAGATTAGAGACTATGGCAAATCCACTCTGATTAGTGTGCACTAATGTACTAAGCGCTACCTAGGATCTTGTGGTCTAAGTTCAGAAGTGAGAGGAACCTACATGTTTTTTTTTTAAATCTATCTTTACCTGATTTAGACAGGATTACTAAAACTCCTGTGATTTTCCCATCACTATTTAGTTTATGTTCTCTTATGTGGATTTGTAGAGCAAGACTAATCACTTGTAAGGGTATCCAGAGTATGAGTAGGGCAGGCCTGAGTGGGAACGAGGAGACTATGCCTGTTTTGTCTGTAGGAGCCATGTCTTGATGCTCCTTTGGAAGTCCATGAGGGAGGAGAGGTTCTGAGATGTTGTTGTAGATTGTTCCAGATCCTGGCTGCGAACTTCTGGCCTTCTTGATGAGAGGAAAGTGTGCTCTTGCTTGGGATGCAGATCAAAGGTGTCTGATGGGATGGTAGAAGTTGAGGTGGTAGCTGAAGTACGGATTCCGAAGTAGAAGGCGTTTCTGTAGTCAAGTCTACTTGTTATAATATCCTAGTTGACTATTCATCTGGTATTAAGTGGGATCCACTTCAAACGCCTTCATAGAATTTGAAGCATGATGAGGTAACGGCGCTGCTCTGTCTACTCATGGATAGGTTGGTGTCCAGGATGACCCTGAGGTTCTTGCCATGGTTTGTAGAGGTGGGTGAGGGGCCAGGTTCGGAGGGCTACCAAGAAGTGTCCATTGAGAAGTGGTTGTTGTAAAAAAATAAGGTAGTGTGTGTATTGTGAGCTGGAAGCAGTTGTTTTTCATCCAAACAGTGGCATTGCTCATGCAGTTGGAGAAATTTGCTTCAGCAGTGTTGTTTAGTTTGGTAAGGCACAGGATGAGCTGTGTGTAATCAGCATCAGGTGTCATGTAGGTGTTGAAGAGTGTTGAGCTGAGCGATAATCCTTGAGGGGGTCCACAGATGAGTTTCTTGGGTTCTGAGGTGTAGGGTGGGGAATCTAACTTATTGAGCTTGTTGAGCAGAAGGATATCCACTTGAGGGCTGCTCCACAGATACCCAAGTGCTGAAACTTTCTGATGAGTGAGTTGTGGGAAGCCATCATGAAAGCTGCGAGAGGTCAAGGCGCATGAATGCAGCTGTTTCTCCTCAGTCAAGGGTGCTTCTGATGTCATTGGTGGCTGCAATCAGGGTTGTTTCTATGCTGTGGTTGGTGCGAAAGGCACAGTGATATCTGTCTAGGAGTTGATGGAGTGCTAGGTTTTCTGTGAGATGGGTATTTATAGCTTTCTCCATGACTTTATCTGGAAAAGGCAGGAGCAAGATGGGTCTGTAGCTACTGAAGATGTTGGTGTCCGCTGGTTCTTCAATAGGGCATTAACTTCTGCATTTTTCCAGCAAGACGGGAAGGTGGCAGTGGTTATGGAGGTGTTTATGACAGCGGTGAGGGCAGGGGATATGATGGTTCTTCCAAGGTTGTATATGAAGTGGGGGCATGGGTCTGAGCAGCCTCCTGAGTTGATGGTTTTCATCTGGCCGGTTTTGTCTTCATTCAGGAGGAGCCTTTAGTTGTTTACCTGCTGTTTGGCAATCAGGGAGATGTCCTGCTGGCCAGCTGTATTGAAATGCTGTGGGTCGATTGTGTTGTAGATCTTTGCAATATTCTGTTTGAAGAAGTTTGTGAGGTTGTTGTAGAGTGGCTCCGCAGGAAGCTTCGGCTATGGTTGTGGTGTTGTGTTGGATGGTCCTGGGGCTAAGTTTCCTAGTGCTGGGAGATCTCCAGGTGCAGACAGGCACAAGCGGGATCGCCTTTGGCACACCAGCACTATGCCTCCTATGTGAGTCCATTGAGCGGTTATGCTGCAGCCTTCATTGCGTAGGTCCCGAGGTGGGTGGGGCTTCTATAGGCAGGAAGTGCAGTGAGCTTGAAAACCCGGGGCGAGAAAACCCAGGCAGCTGCAGTGCCCTTTGGCCAAATAGCAGCAACTGGATTAGGCTGGAACAAGAGGGTCTGGAGGCCACAGGCAAGTAGCAGGCTAGGTGCCTAGTTTGAGTAATTTAGGACATTGACAGGTTGCACATGTGCCAGAAATTGTCTGCTGGGAGCCAATCTGATCATGGAGTTTTTCCTTTCCCAAATGAAGCTGACATTATAGGTTTTTCTAGGGCTTCTCTCCAATAACTCAACACTCTAATCAGGTTTGCTGACGCTAGATTAGTGTTGTAATCAATCAATCAATGATTTGAAAAGCATACCAAATCACCCATGAAGATCTCAAGGCACTGGAGTAGCTGACTGCTTGGTGGGGATCTGCTCAACTGAACAACCAGGTCATGATTCCTGTCCTGAATTGCTAAAGCAATGAGGCAGTCCTGACGTGTAGAAGTAAGTTGTTTCAAGCTTTGGCAGATAGGAGTGAGAAGGAGCATCTTCCACTGTTTCTTCAGCGTATATGCGGGGTGTCTGCTAAGGTAAGGGTGGCCGATCGAAGGTGTCTGGTCGGTTGGTGGAAGGTTATGTGATTGTTGAGGTATGCTGGTCCTTCGTTATGCAGAGCTTTGTATGTGAGAGTCAAAATCTTGAACTGACATCTCTTCTGGATCAGGAGCTACTGTGGTTTCTTGAGGTGAAGTGTAATGTGGGTCTGAAGGGGAGTCGAGGATGAGTCTCACTGCAAAATGTTGTATTGTCTGCAGTCTCTTCAGTAGGTGTGCAGCAATCCCTACTTAGTGTGTGTTCCCGTAGTTCAGCCTTCTCATTACCAGACCCTGTGTGACGGCCCTTCTGATATTGACTGAGAGCCATCTGAAGGTCTTGCGGAGCAGACATATGAGAGTGCGTTTATCTGTTTCTTCATAACAAGCTTGATGTCCAAGATGATGCTGAGGTTGTGGGCGTGGTCACTCAGGGGGTGGACTGAGTTCCACAGGCCATCATGCATCAGTCCATGGCAAGGTTTTGTTCCTGAAGATGAGGACTTCTGTCTTGTCAGTGCTGAGCTTGAGACAGTTGTCCTTCATCCAGTCTCTGGCGGTGCAGGGGGCTTATGACAGCGAGAGGATCTGCTGGGTGTCATCTGCATAGGAGATGATGTAGACTTTGTGCGATCTAATGGTGCTGGCCAGAGGGGTCATGTACGTGTTGAAGAAGGTGGGGCTGAGAGACGATCTTTGGGGGACACCGGAAATGATGATCTTGGGTTTTGAGGTAAACTGTGTGACACAGATTCTTTGGGTTCTTCTAGTGAGGTATGAAGCAATCCATTTGAGGACGTCACTGTGGTTTCCGATGTGAGGAAGCCTCTTGATCAAGATTTGGTATCGAAGTTGGCTGATAGATCAGGAGAATGAGGTGTGCTGTTCTGCTGAGGTCCAGGAGGGCTTTGATGTTGTCAATGGCTGCAGTCAGGGCTGTCTTGGTGCTGTGGTTGGCTCGGAATCCAGACTGGAAGGGGCCCAGGACATTATTGTGTTCTGAGTGTTTGGTGAGTTGTGGGTTGATTGTCTTTTCTAGATCCTTCACTGGGAAGGGAAGCAAGCAGGGAGATAGGCTGGCCATTTTGTTTTTGGTTCTGATGAGTCAGCGGATGGTTTCTTCAAGAGGGGCCTAACTTCAACGTGTTTCCAGTCCTCAGGGAAGGAGCCTGAGTTGATGGAGATGTTCTAGACTTTCTTGAGCTTGTTGTCAATAGTCTTGCAACCGAGGTCAAAGATGCACTAGGGACACAGTTCTGTGGGTGCTCCAGAGTGCACGGAGTTCATGATGGAGATGGTGGTGCAGTTGGGAGAGGGACCCAATGGGTAAGCAGTTGTTCGGGGTTTGTGTTCATGGGTGTGAGCACACTGATGCTAATGGCAGTGGGGGGTTGGGGCTCAAACTTTTTTTGGATGGGTGAGATCTTGTCATTGAAGAAGTCTGCCAGGGTGTCACACAGTTCTTGTGAGGGAGCAATATGGTTCTCAGCACTGCAAGGTTGGCAAGCTCATTTAAGATAGTGAAGAGCTCCTTCCCTTGGTTTGCACTTGGTTCAATGTGGTCTGCTTGGGTGTTCTTTGATTCTTGTATGGTGCCATGTCTCTTTAGTGGTATGCCACTCCCTTTCTAGTTTCCAACAGTTGTACTTGATGGATTTCAGCTCTACGGTGAACCAGCTGGCTCTTCTGGTGGTTCCTTAGGATTTGGCTGGCTTGGTGGGAGCAACTGTGTTGGCTCATTCTGTGATCCACTGGGAGAGGTTGTTTGCAGTCTGTTCTGGGTTGGATGTTGATCTGAGGTTGGGAGTTGAGGGCATGGTTCCACAGGTCTTCTGATATCATTTTCCAGTTACCAACAGTTGGAATATGATCAGAAAGTGTTTTGCATAAATATTCACTTGTGTGTGCTGCATGCCCTGTCTCTAGATTCATAAGAAACCTATAATTATGAGTATGTAGATTATGTACGGGGGAGGAGAATGGGTATTGTCTGTAGTCTGGATGCTGCATATGCCAAAAATCACAACATCTCTAGTCAGTCAACCATTCTAGCACTACCATGGCATTCATGGCTCATGTGGTGCAAATCAGCAGAGGACATGCTTTCTCTTTCTCTGTGTCAATGATACAATTATAGTCACTCCCCATAACATTTCTTTACAGTCCATTGGTCTTAGTGGTATGATCATTAAGTCGATTGTGCAACATTGGGTAGATAGATAGATAGGTGCATAGATAGATAGATAGATAGATAGATAGATAGATATTAACCATGTCAATGTCCCATAAGCAGGCCCTCAATTGCAAATGATCTCCCTTCTATGTCTATTAGGTCATTTATATGTATCTATATAAAAGGTCCTTCAGCCTATATGGATAAGTACCCTTTTGCAAATAGTTTACCTTTCCATTGTTTAAGTGCTTTTGCGATATTGGGTCCTGCAAGACGGGTCTCCTGGAGAAAAGCAGGTTTCACTACCCCCTGCTATTTGAGGTGAGTACTTTGTAAAATGTTGTTATCAATCCTATGTCTCTGTTCCACATCAGAAATCTATACTGAATATGTGGCCATGACTGGAGTGTTTAGTGTATTCTAGACCTGCAGTTTGTACAAGGTATCAACCTGCATGGGGGAAAGAAGAGGTGGACGGCTTCCATGGTGAAGTGACTAACAATTTCACAACTTGACCATTGCATGTGTGCACATCTTCTCTTAGTTTGAAGAATTAATAGTGTGTTACGCTGTTGTAACCTAGACAGAATCCTGCGCATGTGACCTCTTGGGTTATGTGTAAAGCGAGTGTACCTTTGCCAACCTCCTGAAGGCATTTATTAGTAACTGTCTGGCCTGTAACAAACTCCACTACCATAGAATGCATAGCACTCATCTGTCAAAAGAAGTGAAACCTAATAAACCATGTAAGTGTTGTCTAAATAGGTATACAATATGGTATAGTTGTGTTATCCATTTGCCGATTACATTAGATGCTCAGTGGGCTTGCTTCTGTGTGCCAAGTGTATGTCTCTGTGGGATATCTTTACATTCTATAATGCTGAATTCAATGGGAGAAGTGGTAGGAGTGGGCAGGATTGGAGGAGCACCATGTACCCATACTTTTATGATTTACAAACACCATTCCTTTACTTTTTGTAAAAAGGCAATAGTCCCAGAATGGTTAATTCCGACACTGTAAATGTCTCAGATGAAGTGTCATTCAGTGAGTCTCCTGTGTGGTGAAAACTAAGCATAACAGATAACTAAAGAAGCCTTCCTGCCAGGGTGCCTGCTTGCCTGAAGGAAATGCAAATGTGAGCTACGAGTTCATCTGCAAATGTAAAGGAATGCTTTAGAGCCAGTACTGGCTTTAATTCACCTAATCACTGGAAGCTTTTGTGATGACAAAGATTTATTATTTTTAAGTATTAGTGCAAAGAGTTAACAACTGGGCTGTGAAGTTCATGCTTTTAATTGTAAATGTATTTATATTGTGCTTACTACACCAGGAGGTGTTGAAGAGACAGTAATGTAAAAAATTGCACTATGTACACTCTAGGTATTAATCAAATCTATATTTTGAAAGAACCATTTTATCTTAAATGTTTTGTACTAGTATCTCTTATACTGTGTGTAACGCAAGTTTAATATGGTGAATTGCATATCCACAGTGCTTTTTGACACAGGCTGTGACCTCGAAGCACTAAAAATACACGTCGCTTTTCTCCACTGTAGCAACCAAGACTTATTTCTGTGGCTCTCTGATTGCAAGGAAGCCTCTGCAGTGCATTAATTAATAGAGGTTCCATAATGTACTGCAGTGCATTTCCCAAACAGTTACAACTTTTTTTTTAAATTGATTTTTCCATTTAAGCTGCATGCAATTTTGTATGTAGCTGCCTGAGGGCGAAAGACCAAAAACACTTACAGAATATTTTTTTTAGTCATACCTTTGACCCCCTCCCCCGTGCTCACTGACTCCGTCCCACTGCTTACTGCATCACAGTTCCCATACTTTTTTAATACACTTCGACCGCTGAGTGGGAGTGGTTCTTGTACCTTAGCTTGTGTTCACCATCTAGAAGGTTGCGTATTCAATAAGAAAGAGGAGGATATCGAGAGGAGAGAGGCAGTTTAACAGTTACTTCACAGCTGTGAAGCATAGCGAATGTGTCTTTAGTTGTCATTTGAGTCACAGCGAGCCCCATTCGGATGCCTTCACCCATCATTTTTATAATCTCCTCAATGTGCCCACCTGGATGACATATTGTTTGCCATTGATTTGGTCAGGTCCAGTTACACTGCCCCTGAGGCTGTTGCATTCTTTTCTGCTGCTATCCGCAGTTGCTTTCTGTCTATGTTGTGCTCTCTTAATCACGTTTGGTCATTTTCTGGCATCTAGGCATAGGTAGGCTTTCCTTGACAGCATAAGTATTTCGTAATTTTTTTACGCAGACCCATGCCTCGGAGGAAAAAAGTGTGACTGCCAGGACCTTGAACTGTGACAGGAACAGCAACGTATAACTTCATGTGTTTAAGTTAATTCTTCTCTACTATAAAAGTATGCCATTGTTGCTGCACCGCATTGGTGTAGCCCATTAAGATCAACACTTAAGCACTGTCCTAGAAAGCTGCTGTGCTTCCAAGCACCATGGAAGATTATGTTGTGGTAATGTAGGAGTGTAAAGATGGAGTCCATATATTTTAGTATATGAGAAATGTATTGAGTATTAATTATAATAAGGCTTGCCGAGTAATCTGTGCTGCGTGTCTCCGTGTCTCTCCTCCGAGTCTCCTCTTCGATCTCAACCTCCAACTCCTGAATCTCCCACTCTAGAATCCGAACGGAGACACGCGACAGCCTCGCACAAATACATTTAAATAATAACATACATACAATTCATAACAAACACAACACATCTTCCCCCTTAAAAAACAATACATACATATTATGAATAAATCACACAATATAATCATCTAACCATTTGGGTTTACAAGAAATTCTTTTACCCATTAAACCTGTACCTTCTTTGTTATCACATCCTTTAGGAACACTATCAGCATTTCCAAAGGCTAAATGCTTTTCCATAGACCTAACATTTTCCCCAATAACACTTTCTCCAACATCACTAGTAACACAAGCCGGAACCTCCTAATTTTCCAAATTTCCATCAATACACTCGGAATTCCTTTCAGACACAACGACGTCCTCAATCCTGTCACTCATGGAAGTGTCACTCACCTTATTCTCTTCCATTCTAATATCTTCTAAAAAATCATCTACATTCTGCTTATTAATAGGCTGTCCTTTAAATACCGCAATCCTTTTAAGGTTCCATACCTTTCCATCACTTCAAAGAACCGCATTGCGCAGAACTTTACTTGCTTGAAAAGGTTCCGAAAATTGACTCTCACCCTTCTTTACTTTCCATGGTTTCTTCACCTTAACCCAACTACCTACACGAACTCCCACATCTTTTTTTGAACCCCTACTCCTGTCAAAAGTTTGCTTATATTCCTTATGTTTTTTCACAATTTTATCCCTAACTTCTTCAAATGGCACTTTGCATTCAGAAGCCTCCAATAACCATTCCGGATTGCATTTTGTCCTTGGTACCCTACCCCTCATTAGCTCAAAAGGGGATAAACCAAGTGCTTCATGATAACAAGTTCTATAAGACCACAAAGTTTTATTAACTTGAACCATCCAATCACTCCCATTCTTACATGCAATCTGAATTGCACTCTTGATAACTCTATTAAATCTCTCAATCATACCATTCCCACTAGGATTATATAAAGATGTGGTTCTATGTTTAATACCCACTCTTTCAAAATACTTCTTCGTCAAAGCAGACGTAAACTGCACCCCATTATCACTAATGATTTGTACTGGTAAACCTTCCTCAACAAAAGTACTATCCATAAATGTTAGAACCTCCCACGAATCCACTTTATCCACAACTTTCACCACTGGCCACCTGGAGAAAACATCAATCATGGCAATAATATATTTCCCAGGATTACCAATAGGACCCATGATGTCGATGGCAATAGTATGCCATGGCTTACTTGTAACAATTGGCTCACACATATTAGGTCTTAAAGTACTTAAAGTTTTATCTGAATTTGCACAAATAATACACTCCCTCACAATCCTTTCAGCCTGAATATCTATTCCTGGCCACCAATACCATCTCTTCACCCTCTGTTTAGTTTTAACTATTCCACAATGCGTTTCGTGACACAACTTCAAAATCCTGTTCCTAAGTGTCATTGGTGGAATAGCTCTATCGCCTCTAAAAATAGTTCCCTTAACAACTGAAAGTTCACTCCTCACTTCCTAAAACTGTTTAATTGTATTTGGCATTTTAGATTTGTTAGGCCAACCCTTCATCACACATTCCAACAAAGATTGTAAATCACAATCCTTGGAATATTCTTCCTTCCATACCTCTTCCTTTATACTCAAAGCTTCATCATCATGAATCAGAGCAATTTGTAACTCCTCCGCTACATCCGCATCCCATTCCAAAATCTCAGTGGGCATACAGGACAAATAAGTCAAAAAACAGAGGGATGGGGAGGGTTAATGGTCCAGTGTAAGACCTCCCAATGAATACGTAAATAAAGAAAATACACTGTTCCAATGAAAAAAGGAGAGGATACTCAAGGGGGATCCTAATCTTTAGGAGCAGGAGCCACACACACCCGTGAGGGTGTCATGCTTCATCATCGGCATTGCTCCTCGTCAGACTGGCGCTGCAATATCTGACGGGCACCACCCCAAATGGGGGGGGCTCTTTGCCAGAGATCTTAATTGATGAAGATGCCACAGCCCTACATAAGAGTGTGGGGAAAGGAGATCAAACAAAAAAGGTTAAGATTGACTCTCTAAATCCGAAGAGAATAATCCATTTATTAGTCAGTACGGGAATCAGAGGCCAAGATTAAAAAAGGGGGTATAATCAAGAGAGTGAAACAGAGGCAATGCTCAATCACTCTATCATGGAAGAGAAGTAGAACAGAGGGTGGGAAATTATTCAACCTACCCTCAGCAGGGTCAACATGTTTCGCGTCGCGAATGGCCCAAAAGGGTCCGGTGACGCTTCTTCAGGACCAGTTCACTATATGTATCTCCTATTTGAAAAAATCACATGGATAAACACACACAAAAATAGTCAGTACAAGCGTATCCAGTCACTTACACTAGTGTTTGGAGGAACATTTAGTCCTATCTGTCGCCCATCCCCATTTTAGGAACGAGCTGCATAGGATAACACGGACCGTTCGTCAGGAGTAAGACTACTTGTCACACAGTGCTCCTAACTGCGAGCGACCTACCCGCGTCCGCATTTCCCGAAAGAAAATTACGGGACAAATAATCTGCCAGTACATTATTTCTTCCAGGAACATATTCAATATTATATACAAAATCTTGCAAACGCATTGACATTCTCGCAATTTTTGCTGATGCCTTATACATTCCTTCGGTGGTCAGTAATTTCACTAACGGTTTGTGATCAGTGCGTAAAATACATTCCTTACCCCACACAAAAGATCTATAATGCTCCAGTGCCCAAATACATGCAAGTGTCTCCTTCTCTATTACCGAAAAATTATCTTCATTCGGTGATAATGCACGAGAAGCAAAAGCAATTATGACTTCTTTTCCTGAGGCATCAATTTGTGTCAGCACACCACTCAATCCTTTGTTGCTGGCATCCACAGTCACTACACTTGTACAATCAGGATCAAAACTACCCAAAATAGGAGCTAGTACAATTGCATTTTTAACATCTTCAAACTCCACTTCACACTCACGTGACCAATTGAATTTAAAGTGGTTTTTCAGCAACTGTCTGATATTGTACACCCTGCTAGAGAAACCTTTTACGAATTTCGCATAGAACTCTATCATTCCTAAAAATGACCTGACATCGTCTTTACGCGTAGGATGTGGAGAATTCAAAATGGCATCTACTAATTTAGGTTTCATGGTCACACCATTCCCACATAACACATGACCAAGATAGGTTACTGACTGTACCCCAAATTTACACTTCGAGTGTTCTACAGTCAAACCCTTCTCTTTAAGAATACTTAGCACATTCTCCAAGACTTTATCATGTTCCATTCTATCCTTACCAAACAATAGTATGTCATCTTGGAAACTTCTTACATTGGTATGTTTCCCAAATAACTGATACTTCAATCTCTGAAAGATGGCAGCTGCCGAAGCTAAACCAAACGGTAATCTTTTGTATTGAAAACATCCCACTGGAGTGATAAACGCTGTGTACTTTTTACTCGCTTCACTTAATTTGATCTGGTGGTACGCTGCGGATAAATCTATGGTAGAAAACCATTAGCCCCCTTAATTAGTGTCAACATTTCTGAAATTCTCGGTAAAGGAAATTTGTCCACCACAATATTCTTATTCAGGTGGCGCAAATCTATACATAAACGAATCTTCCCATTCGCACGTTTCGCCACTACCACTGGAGAAATCCACTCGGAAGATTCAATAGGTTCAATGATGTTCGCTTCCTTCAACTTATCCAATTCTTTCTCAACTTCACATCTGATTAGAATAGGAATGTTTCTCACCCTGTGAATTTTGGGACTGGCATTAGACTTGAGAACAATACTATGTTCAAAACCCTCTAAAACACCAATTTTCCCGCTAAAAACCTTAGGAAACTTTTTTAACATTTCTTTTGCAATGTTTTCTCCCTCATCCACTACCATGACTGGTTCCGAACTATTCGGATCAAGTGTGATGTGCAAATCTCTTTGGTCCTTCCGACCTAGGACTGAAGGTCCCTTCCTTGCTATGTATAATTTCCCAATAGACTTCCTGTTCTTAAAAGCAAAAGTAAGTTCCCTGAAACCTAACAAATCTATTTTTTCCCCAGAAAATCCTTCTGGACTAATATCAGGTTTCTGTAAACTATTTCCAAGTTTTCCAACAAATTTTGACCTCCATACATCCTCATTAATGATGGTAAAAGGAGAACCTGAATCGACGTAAACTTAAATTTCAATCCCTCCTATACGCATTAAACATACTGGTTTCTTTTTACTGCAAAATGACTCTTCACGTACATTGAAAACAAATGTTCGATCCTTACTTATCAGTTTACTACCCTGCATGACCCTATTGATCTTATCCTCATCTTCACTTGAGTTATCACCTACTTCATCCACATACTTCACAGTATTATTATTCTTCTTTTTCTTGCACACCCTAGCAAAATGTCCTATGACTCCACAAGCCACACACTTCTGCTTCAATGCTGGACAATATTTGTAAGAGGCCAAATGTGAGTTACTATTACAGGGATAACACCTTTGACCATCACACTTTGATGTTTCTTGATTCTTCCCACTTTCTTTCTTTAAATCCTTATATTTTATTTTGTTAACTGTGTCATCCGCAAACACCTTATTTTCTGTTTTAACTGCCTTCGCACTACGACTTGATAATTCGGCTTTTCTTACAATAGCTAAAATGTCATCCAACTCAGCATCTCCATTAATCCACAGTCTTTCCTGAATTGCTGGATCACGGGTATGCATTACTACTTGGTCTCTAATTAACTGCCCCTGCAAATGATCAAATTTGCAGTCATTCGCTAATACTCTGAGTGCAGCAACATATTCATCCACTGCCTCACCACATTCTTGCTTCCTCTGAAAAAATTTGTATCTTAGAATGCCTATGCACACTTTAGGTGCAAAGTAATTATCAAACTCCTTCAACACATTCTCAAATACATTAGTGTCCCCACTGCCACTAATCTTTGTCATAGATTCATATGCTTTTAGTCCTTCAGGGCCCACTGAATGTAGAAAAATCTTCTTTTTCCTTTCTGAACTCATTCTTCCTTCTTCGTCTATCGTCTCTAAAAAATTTAGAAAATACGATTTCCATTCTGTCCACTTCATACATGGATTCGCACCAGCTGGCGAAAATGTCTGTGGAGGCTGAAGTGAAAATTGCTGTGTAGCCATATTAAACCTGTTAACGTTCAAAATTATGTACAACAATCCATTCGTCTTGAAATGAAAATAAAAAACATAACATTCATGCCAAACTCAATAAAATAGTCAATCCGTTTAAAATATGTCTAAAATAATCCACACAAATTCCTTGGTGTATCGTTTTCCTGCTTTGCTGCTCCTCGTCCGATGACACAACAAAATGTTCCAGCTTCCAGCTTAATACTAAGTTTCCTTGGTAACAGGAAGCGTTGCTAAGGTTTTTCCTTTAATAACGCGTAAGCGTAAGAACGCGTTCAACGTAGTTTGATCAATGTCAGTAGCGCTCCAGTCACAGAACGAAGAGCACGGTTCAGAAGACGCTTGAACCAACTGTAACACTTCAATTTCGAAGCTTTCTGAATCCACAGTAACACTTACTGTTTATTCCGTAGATCTGTAGATCCGTCAATAAAACACGGATGATAGTACCAATGAACGCACCCAAATAATCCAAAGTTTTACCGGCAAGCCTTACTGTTGAAGCATATCTGCGCTGCGTAGATTCCTTAATTATGGATGAGTTCTGATTCTCTCGTCGCCAATTTGTAAAGATGGAGTCCATATATTTTAGTATATGAGAAATTTATTGAGTATTAATTATAATAAGGCTTGCCGAGTAATCTGTGCTGCGTGTCTCCGTGTCTCTCCTCCGAGTCTCCTCTCCGATCTCAACCTCCAACTCCTGAATCTCCCACTCTAGAATCCGAACGGAGACACGCGACAGCCTCGCACAAATACATTTAAATAATAACATACATACAATCCATAACAAACACAACAAGGAGCCTTGCAATGAGCTGGCATTGTGCAACTCTAGGAGCTGGATGCGTGGGCCTGCACTCTGGGGGCCATTTGACGCAAAAGGTTTTGACAGACCCTCTAAGTCACGGTATCACTGAACCATTTTACAAGATTAAGTTTGACACTGGGCCCTCGGTTTATTGCATGAGACCTGCGACCTACGTTTCTCCTGCTGACTCTCTGGAGTGTTCTAGTCAGTACTCCAGGAAGCAGTTTGCTTAGTTGTTTGTACAGATCTTCCACAGAGCCTCAATGACTGTTATGGTGAATCACTAATTTTGAGCTGGTCAGCTAATATTCAAGTTACTATGGGCTAGATGTATCAAGCGTTTTTGCATTCGCAAATGGTGCGAATGGCCGTTTGCGAATGCAAAAATGGCTTTCAGTATGTATGAAAGACATTCGCTGTGCAATTTTAAGGAATCGCTAAAATAGCGATTCCTTAAAATTGCGAGCCTGTTTAGAGAATCGCAAATTGCGATTCTCTAAATAAGAAATCGCAAATAAGGAATCCTTATTTGCGATTTCTAAACCACATGTATCAAACTTTTCCTTAATGCGAATTGGGCATTAAGGAATCGCTATTACCACCAAGTTGAACTTAGTGGTAAGCATGTGCAAATTTTAAAAATTCATGAAAAATGCATTTTTAAAATTGACAAGTATCGCACACATTCCCCTTTGGCATGTGTGCGCCTTAAATGTCCTTAAAAAAATTCTTGGGGTGCAGCAGAGGGGGCCTTAGGCCCCCAGCACCCTGGGTTTTACATTTCCCAAATTTGCAAATTCCAGTTAGGAATTCACATTTTGGGAAATGCAAAAAATTTGCAAATATGGGCCTACAATTTGCGATTCGGTAGTAGCATTTGCGATTTTTAAGAAATCGCTATTACCGAATTGCAAATATGATACATACCATTTTGCGATTCAGAAATAGCGATTTCTTAAAAATCGCTTTTAGAGAATCGCAAAATGGTTTGTTGATACATCTAGCCCTAAGTTGCTTGTACGATCTTGTCTCTCCATCCATTTTCTCCAGCCGACAGTATAATACTGGTCCTTAGTGATTCTTGGTCTTGCTCAGTTTTATTGTCCTCTTCAGTGTCACCTTGCGTTTTCCCATATTAGTGTGCACCTCTCAAAGGGTCTCTTTTGGCACAGTTAGTTAGCAAACAGCTCTTAAGTACAAGTTCTTCCTTTTTTTAACATTTGGGCTGTTACTGAAGCCCAGATTTTCATGCAGGGGGTTTCGAGGTGAAGAGAGGACCTCAAGTTATCCATCGATCTCAACCTCTCGTCTCGGTGGATGAGCCAAAAACCTTTGACACTCACTCCAATAGGGGGAACTGTTACTGTTCAATGTCAACCCCTATTTGTTGTTTATTTCTCTACAGCATCAGGGCGGGGAGACACATGTGACCCTTTATGACATACCTTGGTTCCTTACCTGCTAGTAGAGGATCCCAGTCTCTCAAAGTTCCCCATCCATCAGGATAGCACCCCTGCCAGCCGGGTCACTAACCCTCTGTCTGCCTAGGGACAGCACTTGGCAACAAGTGTGATAACACTTCTCAGTCCTGCGCCTCCTTTTCAGCAAGGTCCTCCACCTGCACAGACCTCTGACATCCCTGGCCTAACTACAGTAGGAGGAGTGGCCTGGACATACAGACCATTCCCATATCATTTGAGGGCGACACACTGCAGGCAGTGCTCAATTTGTAAATAGAAAGGTGCCGGTGCCTAAAGCCCTCCTCTTAAACACGCTGCTACTGCAATTAAATGTGGGAACACTGAATAGGGAGGCAGCGTAATCCTGAAGCCATCTCGGGCCTCTTCAATCCATATAAAGCCACTCCCTGCCCCTTCAGCTCACTCTTGCAGCTTTCAACTTTCTCCCTTTGTGAGCTTTTTTGTTGTTTCCTTCATCCGTCTTTCTAGTATTTGTGTTGTGCTCACAACAAATGTTTGAGGCTGAAGAATAAGCCCGGGCCCTCAAAAATAAGTGCCGGTGCTCAGCACCGGAAACAACAAGCACAAATTAAGCACTGACTGCAGGGCTTGCTGACCCCGTCATCAGTAAGGTGACTGCCCGGCTCAATGCTTCAGGCCACAGCAGCAGAGAGGGGGGTCGACCTCTCACCTAATCAAATCATCCGCTGCTACAGGAGGGATTGTTGCCTCCCCACCCTCTTCCAGTCCATGCAAGCGGAGTGTGCGAGTTTGGTGTCCCGATGGTGGTAGTTTGAGTGGATTAGGTCATGTTAATCTGCGGGCATCATGCTGGCCATGGGTCGAGTGCTTCTCTGAAACTAAACTACGGAAATAAATGTATTTTATTCCAAAGAATTTCAAAGCCAGCGTTGATGCGAGATTGCAAAGTTTTTATAACATGTATTACTTAAATTCTTTGATAATTGAAATGAAATTAACAGAAAATAATGCCCTGTTTGATAATCAAAACATCACGCACGGTTCAAAATAAATAAAAAAACTCCTATTTCTAGCGGGGCCTATTCGTGGCTTTCAATAATTTCAATAGATTAACTAGTGAATGTTACATTTATTTTGTATTAAGGTTTCAATTACAAGTGGTCTGTTCCTTTTAATGTAGTCTCCAATTCTTGCTGCGATAGAACACAAATAATAAACTTGTGCTATATGTAAATATACAAAGGTTTGAAACAATCCTATGATAAAAAAATGACATTTCCAGAACCAAAATTTTGCCAGGGGAATTCCTGGGGAGAGAAGATCCTCCAGAAATGGCTAAGACTTCTGGTAAAATATCACCACTAGCAGCAGCAAAAGTAATCAGCCACCAGAAAAAATCTCATCACAAAAGTGTTTGTCCTTAAGATAATAACTACAAATCAACTGACTATATCGGGAGGAACCTAGCAGACCTCAAGAGCTTTGCTTCCTGACGCTGTTTTGATGCTCAAGCTTCCCTTCAGGGGGTTCTCGAGGTTCCGGACCTGTCTGCAGAATCTGGACTTTTTCTTCATCTCCCTGATTACCTCTCACTTTTCAAAAGAAGCTACTATAGAAATCCCACAAGCATACACATACATAAATACAAAAATCAAGTAATACAGTCATTGTCTGCCAGTACTGTACTAACCCTATTAATAAATCTAACGTCATTCAGCTCATGTCTCACAGAAAGAAACTTGCTGCCATCAGTTTTTTTTTTTTGTGGAGGTTGGGGGAAGTGCCATATTTATCATCTTTGTCTCCATGCGAAACATGCAATACAATCTGATTTCTTGAAATGTTTAAAGTTCTTTGGATTTACTAATGTTTCTGAAGACGTGAACTGAAGAAAACGGATTCACACGAAACACATAAATTGGAAAAATCTTTTTTAATTGAAAAAAAACGTTCTGAAAATATTTTATAGAAGGCTGTATCAGATACACTACTTCCAACTCACCTAATGGGCACCGTGGTGTCTCAGATGAAGACATTGAATTGGCATGTCAAGGCCTACAATCTAGTTGTTTTTATTTGCTTGTCCAATTAAACATGACACGTACTTGGCCTTGCTGCTCTAAGATGTTTATGGAGCCAAAAAAAATCAACTTGAACGTGTTCGTTTATCCAATAATCCAATAAATTAAAATAAACCAAAGATTAACTTTTGGATGAAAGGCAAATGTGCTTGAAAAAGTGATATCTCCAAGTTATATTTCCACTGTCAAATGTATCTGTAACTGAATAAAACGTGTATATTTCTAACAAGGCTTAGCGTTTTTGTAGTGCACTGAGATGTACAATGCAATATGAACATGTGTCATTAAATTTGGAAACTCTGAGCAAACATTAGCCTGCAAAATATGACATAAAATTAATAACCATTCTACATTTTTGACAAGATGGACTTTTGGACAATTGCTATGCGTGTTATATTTCTCTGATGTATGTTAAAACATTGTTTATGAAGAACTAGCAGTATTTAATGAAGATTGTTTGGCTGCGTCATAGAAGTAAATTTGAAACAATACACATCAGCACAGCTAATGTAATTTCATGACCCTGATTGATTTTTAAATCACATATCCCTATTAAGCTAAATAATAATTTTTCTCTTCCTTATCTTGCTTTCCTCTTTGTTTGGTTTTATATCTCTCTTATTGGCTTTTCTTTCTTTTCTCTTTTATATTCCTTTAGTTCATGGTTTCTGCTTGATTGTTCATCATCTCTTGCTTAATTTCCACGCTGTTCTTTTCTTCTCTCATTTTGTTTGTTTCTCTTAAATGTTACCTATTACATATTGTTTCATCATTTTATCTCTCGTGTTTTTCAACTTCTGCTTGTGTCTGCAGCCTTCTTTGGTCTTATCGGCTTTCATCTGGTTATTTAATCCTATTTTATATTTTTCACATAATTAAGGTGCGTCACTCAGTATTAAACCATAAAAAAGCTATATATCAGAGGTGGAGATGCCTAGTTTCCTGTTAGGTATACAACAGGAGAATATGAAAAGTGAATGACCGTATAGGACATCTTTGAGTGTTTTTATAGACAAGGGATGTCCAGTATAAGCCCTCAAAGACCAAATCATTGCACATTTTCAGAATAATCACTGACTCAGTAAACTAGTTCCATTCAGATTAAATATATGTAAACATATCTTATGTAGATATCCGTATAAAGCATGGCTTCTACCCAGCCCTCCTGGACCCTCATTGGATACCCGTGATATCAGTGCTTAATTTGAGCCAGTAGTTGCCCATGGGGAGCACCGGCACTTATTATTGGGGGCCGACACTTATTTTTCTGCAGCAGGCGTTTACTGTGAGCAAGGGACACTAATGGGAATTACGGAGGAAGGGAAAGATGGAAAAATGACACAAAGGGAGAAAGATACAAGAGTGAGCTGAAGGGGAAGGGAGTGGCTGTAAATAGATTAAAGAGGCCCAAGATGGCTTTAGTGATTACCCTGCTTTGTTCTGTGCTCGCACATTTAACTGCAGCAGCCGCAAGTTTCAGAGGAAAGCTGTGAGCACCAGCACATTTTCATTTACAAATTAACCACTGCCTAATATAAACCTTTTTGCCCTTAATTCAATTATTGAGACCAATCGCCTCACTTAAAAATACATTCTACATCTCATAATGGGCACACACAATTTAGTGGAAAAATAGCATTAAAGCCCATCATCATCACAACTCAAAGACAGTGAAACCAGGATGCATGTCCAGGTACAACACACAGTCGTTATACCAGGGCTCAAGTCCAGGAATGGACTCTGACACATAATGTATGTATGTATGTATAGGTATTTCTAAAGCGCTTTCCGGCCTTAGCATCGAAGCACTGGAGGAAGTACAGTGAGAGCCCAACGAGAGAGTCAGAAGCAAATCCAGACCAGTTAACAAGGAAATACGTTTTCACCAGTCTCCTAAAAGTAAGGAAGTTCTCCTCCTTCCTGATATCCCAGGGAAGCGAGTTCCAGTACTTAGCCACCGCCACAGTGAAAGTTTTGTCTCCCCATCTTGCTCTGCGAGTGCGACAGACATACAGCAGATAAGCATTTTTAAATCTGAGTTCGCGACCAGGGCAGTACCATCGTAGTCGAGCAGCTAGGTAATCTGCTCCACCTCCATGTGCGGCCTTGAGCATTAAGCATAGGGTTTTAAAAATAATCTGCTTCGCAACCGGAAGCCAATTAAGGCGTTTAAGGCTATTGTTGGCTGAAGCCAAGCGAGGGAGATCTAAAATCAATCGAGCCCCATTGTTCTGAAACAACTGAAGTTTACTAAGTGACAATTTATCCAGGTCCAGCAGCAAAGAATTGCAGTAATCCAATCTGGACATAACCAAAGCCAGAATGACCGTTACTCTCCCCTCCTGCTGCAAGAATGGCAGGATTTTCCTCAATGTTTTTAAAATCCAATAGCTGGATTTAACCATGGCATTAACTTGAGGCCTAAGACAAACAATTATCAAAAATAACTCCCAAGTTTTTGGTAGCGGCAATAGGGGAGGGAAGCTTCTCACACTCCGAAGGCCACCAGCGAGAGTTCTACACCTCATTGCTGAAGCCAAACAGCACAATTTCTGTTTTGTTATTGTTAAACTTTAGCCAATTCTGGCCTATCCAGTGATTGATCTCATGCATAGAGTTAAAAAACTGATCAGCCACTTCCTCCCAGTTGTTCCTGGACACTGGAATAATCAGTTGAGTGTCATCCGCATAGGAAGTGGGCATAAAACCACATGAACGGATCAGTTTGGCCAAAGGAGCAAAATAAACATTAAACAGAGTAGGACTGAGAGCCGAGCCCTGCGGGACCCCACATGGTAGACAAAAGGCAGGTGCCTTAAAGTCGGCCCAGCTCACCGTAATCTGTCTGTCACCTAGAAAGTACTCCAAGATCTTAAGGGCAGAATCTCTGATCCCAGCTTGATAAAGTCAAGAGACCAAGATCTGTGGTGAGAAGGTATCAAATGCCGCCGAAAGATCCAATAGGACCAGGACTGCACCATGCCCCTCATCCTACAACCTACGAACAGAGTCAGAGGTCATTAGAAGGGCTGATTCGGTGCTATCGGCCTTCCGGAATCCATGCTGAGACTAATCTAAACTGCCCGTATGATGAAGGAAAGCAGAAAGCTCAGGGTTGATATGTTTCTCAAAGATTTTTGCCAACATAGGAAGTAAGGAAATGGGTCGCAAGTTGCTCAACTCAAATGCGGCTCGGTCCGGTTTCTTTTTCAAAGGGATGACGGTGGCTTCTCTCCAGGAAGGAGGGAAGACGCCAGAAGAAAGTACCTCCTGAAAAACCAGCACAAGTGCTGGTACAACTAATTCAGGAACCATCTGGAGGATATAAGGCGGACAAGGGTCTGTCAGAGAGCCTGATTTGATTCCCATTAAAAGTTCTGTAATCCTATCAGGCAATAATGGCTAAAAATTCGTAAGCAGTGGAATATCAGGGTCACAATTGGAGTTCAGGACATCGGGGGGAACAAGCATCTCCACAGATAGTGGAAAGTCAGAGTAAATTTGTAGAATTTTAGTTTAAAAAAAGGAGGCAATTTTGTCAAAAAATTCCTGAGAGTTGTCCACCTCAGTGGGGGAAATGGGGGTGGTCAGAGATCGAACTACCTTAAATAATTCTCTCGGGATATTAGATGCATCTTTAATCCTAGCAGTGAAATACTCAGACTTTGCCTCAAAACACGCATCTTTCTAAGTCTTTAAGACTAATCTCAGCTTATCCTTCTCTGCTGAGTTGGGAGATAGCTTCCAACGCCTTTCTTGTTGGCGATATCTCCTTTGTAACATCTTAAAGCCCTCATTGAACCATGGCCAGCTGTTTTTTTTGTTAGCTGAAGGAGTCCTCTTAACAACCGGGGCAAGATGATCCAAAGCTGAATTAATACCAAAATAAAATCTGTCTAAAGCAGGCAACCGGGCACTACCTGCTGCTTCCCATCCAGCAATTAAGGCTGGGCAAAGCAGATCCTTAGTGATCCTGTTCCAATAGCGCAAGGCCTTGCAACTCATCCTCATATGTTGACCAGGAAACGACTTCCTGCATCTAAAAATTAAGAGGTGGTGATCAGGCCACTCCAGAGGAATATTTGTCACAGTCACTTGATCCTCAGGAGACAAGAAGCTGACTCAACATAAAAATGTGAAGACAACCTACTCTAACTTTATTTTAGACTCTATCGATTATGGTAAGATAGCATGTTGAATTTATTTCCTTTCTCCTCTTTTTAAGGAGCATGGAGGGACAAAACGTGGCCATTGTCGCACCAATCCAGAAGGGATTTAGTCACTAACACCTGATGACCAACTATAGTCCTTTAATCTTTAAAATAGCCGTGACACTCGTGTAGAATATTATCCACAGCTACTGGCAAATATGATTATGCATTTCTAAATCATTTAATATCTATCAATGGCGTAAAGATTCGAAGGGGGTACACTTTTACTCGTGGAATTACTAAAACATTTGCATAAATTAACTATGGTCACATGCTAAAACTTTTTTTATCCTCACACTTATGTCATAAAAATGGCTTATTTACCGTAAATACCAAGAAAGGACATGTACATGATTAAAGCAATAATCAACTTTACCTAGCATTGAATTTACTTTTAAGGAGTCGATGGACTTTCTTTTTGCTTTAATACCACGCTTCTTAATCACCCGTGAAAAAATTCAAAACCTAGAACAAATTGATGGACCAGCGAGAGAACAGCATAACAACAAGGATATTGCATGGTTCATTAAACCTCAAAGTACGAGGCAGTGCTCTCAATTGTAAGGCCCTGCGAGATAGAGGTGAATCCAGGCTCCGAAGAGTGCCGGACCTGCATGCATCTGAAATAGCAGGGACTGTACATTTCCTTGAAGAATAATCCATTGATGCTAATATCTGCTGAAGGGAGATACGCGATCACGACGGGTGCTGACAATGTGGAAAATGAAGACAAGAATTAATGAAACGTATAATTTTCTCTCTGGCTACAGACGAGGAAACAAGATAAGCAAGGCACCAGGAAAGAGTCTTAAGCAGCTTTCAAAGTGTCACAACAGCTAGAAAGTTTTAATAGTCACAGGAAACGCAGGTACCTCGTAGGATCCTGACAACAGCCCTCTGTGCAGGGCACGGGAAGAAAAAGCTGCCCTGGCAAAAATGCTTAACCAGCCCCACTCCCTTCGACTTTTTTTTCTCTCTCTTCTCTCTCTCTTGTGCATGCTGCCACCAGGAACATCCCTGGTTTTCGATACCTGCCTCCGAGGACTCTATCCCACCAGGGAAGTGTCCGGTGGAATAAAAGGTCTGTCCGGCCCATCCTCTGTGTCTCCTACCAACAGTGCTCTCTTCAATCCTAGCACAGTTGTTAACAATGTGAGAAAACACAGATATGGTGGGAATAGTAACATCGTACATCTGCAGAGTGCAGCATTCAGTTGTAAGGCGCTCTCTTGGTGTAATCAATTGATATCACATGTTTGCTGTTACCCACCTCAATGATACTCGTTATCAACATCAGAAGGATGAAAAGCTGAGTGCACCTCCAGGAGTTCGATCCTGGTACCATGGAATCAAACACATTACCCACTTACTTTGGATGTAGGCTTAAAATTTTAATGCACAATAACACTGGATTAAAGTGTTTGTTTGTAATGAGTGGCTGTCTTACATCGCTTTTTTTCCTGTTCGCTGATTTGCTTAGTCTACGTTTTGTATAGAAACAAGTTCTAATGAACACCCACAGGTGACAGACTTCATCCCTATCAAGGCAAGTCTCGTCTTAAAACGTTTCAATCCTGTTAGCTAAGCTGAATAAAAAAAAATGAATATTGCAAGTAGTCTTGTTAGACGTGTAAGTCTTGAAAGACAGCTTTTCTACCAAATAATATGGCAAGTCTGACCTAGTCAAAATGAGTCTGATGGAGAGCATGGCTTGATGCCATACTGATGTGGTAGAGAAGCTCAGAGAAGGAGAGCAAATCTAGAGGATGCTTCACAATGGTGAGCTTTGGAAGTAGAATGTTTAGGTCTGGTGTTAGCCAAGGCCTTTTCATTTCAGTGAATATAGTGATTTTAGTGATATAGATATATACGTACTTATAGGGGGTTTCAGCAACCACTCTTTATCCATTGGTCGGTCACAGTGTCATTCACATTTTTCTTTGGCCCACTACAGCATACAGCATGGGTCAATAGTCCAGCCCATATCAGCCGCTGACTAACTTTACTGTGAGTGATCGTATTTTGCCTTTTCACAAGGAACACACATGAACACAAAGTAGTTCTGTTCAATTCTAAGGGCTAGTAGGGTAATGTGTGCTTTTTGAGACCAAAAGTGATTTTTGATTTTAGGTAACAGTTTTTTTTTAATATTGGCTAGGGCAGGCTGCTCACCCAACAATACAATTTTACAAAAGCCATTATAAAACAAGAACAGGTAAAGAAAAAAGGCTGGTAATCAAAGATAAACCTGTCGGCCTTGCCAATGCTAGTTATTCAATGGCATGGCTCTCTATGCACCTCACAAGTATGTTTCATGTTAATATGCCCTTGATTTACACAATTTAATGGGAGACGTAATCAAATATGTGTTTTTCCCTAGCAAATAGAAAAATCTTTTAATGTCACTGTGTTATGAAGGAATTTGATACAATAAAATTACAATCTCTATTTAGCAGAGACAAAATGCCAATCACTTACAATGTTACCCAGTAAAGTGTTACAGAACTCAAAAGGTACATCGGTATTCAAAATATTATATTTTTCCAACTGAAATCCAGAATTTCCGCACACATTTACATTTAAAAAACATGAATATATGAATACATATACACGTCCAGAGTTTGCATGACTAACACAAATCAAATCAGGAAGCCTGGCGTTTAGTTTGCATAAAGGATTGAAGAAACCTCAATTAAGAAAAATAGAAAGCCTTTATAGTGCTAGCACATCCGGATGTAGCTCTTCCCTTTGGTATCGGAGAGGCATTTATATGAAAACATTTAAGTCTAATTTCCAATCTAGTTTAATTTTAAACTTACGTCTGGGATATTAGCATTGAGGTATGTTAAAGGCTTTTGTTAAGGCTAAAGTTTATACAATTATGATTTGTGTCAGCATCAAGTTTGAATTTGTCACATTGAGAAGAAAATTGATTACTTCATCTGCAGACTGCAAAAAATAACTTCATTATTAATTCTCCTTTTGAGTAAAACCATAATAATCACACAATGGAAGAACAGACAAGCATTTTTTGTTTAAACTGGTAAGCAATATTTATATGTTTTTGAGTCAGACTATCCATTAGAAAACGCAGATCTACCAAATGAGTTGGTGGTGGTATGTAACTTTACTTATACTAAGTTTAGAATACTGTTGTTTAAACTGTACCGTTATCTGGGTAACTGTTAAGTGCTGTTTTGAATGGGAAAGCGACAGGTAGGTTATAGATCAAATGTTTTAATTTGAAGTATTGTTAGAAATGGGGTCTTTGGTTGGCAGTCAGGTTACCCCCTGTCCAAGCAAGGACCCTCACTCTAGTCAGGGTAAAAGAGAATCACCCTCAGCTAACACCTGCTTACCCCCTTAGTGGCTTGGCACGAGCAGTAGGCTTAACTTCAGAGTGCTAGGTGTAAAGTATTTGTACCAACACATACAGTAACTTAATGAAAACACTACAAAATGACACAACACAGATTTAGAAAAATAGGACCCCAGGGTCTCTCCTGAGCCAAACTAGATGCTGCTCCCTTGCTGTTTATGCATGAGAGCAGCGTGATGATTGACTCAGTGGGACATCACACCTCCATCCTTGGAGCGGTCCCACAATACAACATTCCTCCTCTACCCACAAACAGAACAAAAGAACATGAACTAATTGGCAATCTCACACATAAGGTCATTTGGTAACTCTCCAGGGATTTATGGCAAACATAACACCCCCAACATCGGGATGACACACATCATGGCTGGCAGGGTGGCCATGTGTAGAGAAAATGCTTGCCAGCTCTGCATAGATCACTGCAAAGTCTGTGAACCTGATGGAAGCGGGAGGGCGTAGTTTGTATTGTCCCCTTCACTTCCTTGGAGGGTCAGTGTTCCCCGTACTGGGGGTCAGCATGTCTTCAGAGGTGGCCTCCCCATCTGTGTTCTGAGCCAAGAGTGATGCATCCAGACCCACTCTGGACTGAATAGGCAGAGGCCGCTTCCTTGATGAGACCTCAGTCTCAGCAGGCAAAAAGGGGACTATCTCCAACCTGTCACTCCCTGCCAGGGATTCTGTGTCAGCTTCCACAGGGATCTTGGGTAGGGATTGATGAGATCATTTGAAAAATGATATATTCCTTGTCATGAGTTCCAGACCCAATCCGGGCCGTGATCAGAGTTCCTTTCATCTTGATGATAATACATGGTTTTGGTTCAAATAGGAGTTTGAATTTTCCCCCTGGATGGGGGAATATGCCAATCATGGATAAGCCAATTACATACACATTTTGTAAAGCAGCACTTGCACTTTAGCACTGGTTAGCAGTGGTAAAGTGGCCAGAGTAACAAAAACAGAGTCCAGCACTCATCAACAATCTGGGAAACAGAGGGAAAAAGTTAAAGGAGACCACGCCAAGAATGAAAAGTCTAACAGCAGATAAATAATGATGCTCCATCTCTGCCTGTCGCCCTCAGGTTATAAGCATTCCTGGTCCAGTGTCACTCCTCGTCCCCCATGGCCTCTCCCGTTGATACTTCTGCTAGCACCGTCATTACCGCCAGCCCAACTAATATTGCCTTCTGTGCTACAGAGCTCACAGCAATTTGAAAAGATAGCATTCAGTGTAGGGGCGCAGAGCTGAGTCCAGCATTGTAATAAATAGAATTAGCACAGCTGCCTTCCGCATGATTTCTTGGAGTGTGCCTGTGTGGTGGTGTAGCCTGCAGGTGGGACTCTCACACACCTTGGCTAAGAGTGGTTTATCTACTCAACAGCCACCCCTAGTAGGTAGCTGGGTCCTGGTAATGAGTCCGCTGGACAACAATGGCCAGATTCCTAGCTCGAGGAGATAACACACTATCCGCAGACACCAAGGGATGTAATGGCCCATTCAAAGCAAACGCGCAGAAGAGCCAATGAGTTTAATTAGCAGAATCCACTTCAGGTTTGATGCCTGCCCTCATTATCCAGAATGGGATGAAGAATTTGAGGCCCAAATATTTATATATGCTTGGTGATTTTAAATCTGAGGCGTTTTCTCACACTGTCTTTAGGCATCTGTTGTTCTTCTTCGAAGTTCATGTTATGATCCTTTCTCTGATCTGGTACTAAAAAGATAGGATGGTGGCCACAACTTCCAGTCTCCATTTTTCTGCATGGCTCTTCTCGAAATGTGTACTCAGCGCATGCGCAGACAAAACAGACAGAGGTCGTGGTCGCTGTGTGGCCTCTCAGCCACAGTCCGCAGGTCGCACTTCCACAGACCTGCCAGGCTGTTCGAGAGTGTCTTAATAGTCAGATGTGAAGCCTGCTGTAGGTCTCTTCTCCCACAATGAGGAGACGAGACAGGCCCCTACAGCCAACACCGACAGGCCATACTGTGCACATGTGTATCTGTCTGGGTCATCTGGAGCTGGCTTCAGGGCCCAGCTGCCCTGATGTGATGACAGGAGAGATTGAAGAACAAGGGGAAACTTGGACTGAGGGCGAGCTTCGGGGAAAGAGGAAATAATGGAATGGGTGAGGACGAAAAAAGTGAGAGACACATTGAGCATTGAAGGCAGATGTATGGAGAGAGCGAGAAACTGACTCGGACAAATAGAAGTTTAAAGAGAAGTACCTATCAACTATTTTGGTACTTAGCAAGTAAAGTCAGGAAGAGGCAGTGTCCACAGGAGCAGACCCCTTTGGTCAGTATTGTATAGTTAGCTAAAGAGAAATGGAAGAGAGACACAAAGAGAGTGAATGGTCTGTGCGTGACTTTGTGAGAAGTGACGGGGACAAGACAGAATAACAAACAGAATGAGAAGGATGGGAAGACAGCTTGAGAGTTAGGAATGCAATGGCAATATAGAGTGCATGAAAAAAGTATGGAGAGAGAGGGCACAATGAGTAAACACCTCAAGAAAGACTTTATAGAGCGTAGTTACCAGATGACCACATGCCTTCAGGGACACCGAGTTTCCTTTTACAAATCTTTGTATTTAGGTGTGTTGGTCTATTCTTTTTCTCCCGTTTAAGTAAATAAAGACTACAACTCCCAGAATGCAATAGCCTGTTCGAGAAAATCCTTGACTGGCCTATAGTCGCCCTAATGACATGGAGTCACATAGTAACCTTAACAGAAGACAGGGCGCGACAGGGCGCGAGAGGAAGGTGGCATCAGACAGTGAGAGGGAGAGCTACTTCAAATCAGAATAGAAAGTAATGATAATACTATTACATTGGCTGTATAAATTACATAAAATCATTACAATCATACACAAACGAGAACCTATGGACAGAAGTATGACAGACTTTCAATGCAGGTTTAACAAATAATAGTGGGCACTGCCCATCGTTCATGAACAAGACCTTGACTATAGTTTTGCTACAAACTATTGGGTATAAACCAAACCTGGTGCTAAAGCCACGCATGACAGCCACAACCTTTTTTTCCAATCAGTAACTGTACGTTCATCTTCACTACTGGTTTTGTAACCACGTGCTAATCCCTTTCATTTCACAGCAGATGTTTTTAAAACGTTTACAAGGCAGCCTCTAAACTGCTAGCTGTTTGCTGTGAAGCAAAGAGCACTTGCCAAATTCATAGTCTGCCCCAAACCCGTTACAAAACTCAATCCTCAGTAGATTTTATTTGTAAAGGTATTACAAAATTGTTTTAGTAGCCTTCTTGCTTTCTCAAATATGCTTGAAAATGTACCATTTGCCAACTCTTTTTTCAAAAATTTCCCAGAAGGAGAAACCCCTTCAAGCCCCCCCCCCCCCCCCCACGCCTTAAAATGGTTGGGCTCGCTCGCCACAGTCCACTCACCCTTAACTTTTATGCCCACTACTTTCAAATGTCAACATCTGCCACTGACTACCACAGTAATATTTATGAGGAAGGCCACTAATTCTGCCTCACTGTCATTCTATGCAATGACTGTATTTCATAATACTCAAAGTTGGAGTCTTTGGGCGTTATAACATTTTTCGTGTAATAATAACTTTAATTAATCCTTGCCAATTTTGTTGATTGATATGAATTACTAATTAAAAATGAGCCCTTTATGGTTGCACACCATCCTCTCTGTCGTTATTGTGGAAGTCCACTGGTTTCAGTTAAATATAAATGAATTCTGAATGCTAGCTCTCCCTCAGTGCTTCAACTTGACTTTAAAGGCCCATACGACCAGTGGGGTGTTCTGTTCGATGACTATACAAAGAGAAGGAGGGTCAAGGACCCCGCTCCATCACTGGCTCAAGGCCTCCAATAGTAAAATCAACTCAGTTTATGAAATTGTGCAGAAGTCTGCTATTTCGTGGCTGTCAAAACAGCAAAGCAAACTTGGAGGCAGAAAGAGGAACTCCCTTATCACTTAATGCACCTAGAGAGATGAACTCCATATCAGTTAATGCACGTCAAAAACATGAACTTTGGCAACTAGCCTTTTACCACGTCCATTCAAAAAGTGGATGGCCAGCAAACAATCTGCTGAAACGTTGGCTGAGGAGACCGCTATTTATCACAAGACAGCCCTGCCACTTCTCTAGACTGTGCAGAAAAATGAGGGGCAATGAAAGGAGTGATTGGAGCTAATCAACATAATCATTGTAAATTGGCAAATTAAAAGAAATGTTGGTCCTAATTTGTCTCATTTGCTCCCTGGAACATTGCATAAGTGGTGGGGCTTGAAAGCAGCAAATAACGACTTCGCTTTTCCAGGAGCTATTATCTTTACTGTCTTTTCCCGTCAGAAGTATTGCATATTTCCAGCGACTAATGGAACAAAGAAGAATCCTGCTTTCAAACTGTAATGAGCTCAGATTATTGCCTGAAGTGGGAACTGAGGTTTTTGAGTTTGAAGACTAAGTTCGGAAAGACTGCACTGCGCTAAGCGCGAGGGACGCGGGGGTGATGCTCAGACTGTCCCCTGTGCACCCCAATTAGCTATCCGCCAGGTCACAGCAAAGCGTGGCCAGACTTTAGAGGAGACTGGAGGTTCAGGCAGTTTAGAGAAAGGAATGAAAAGTGAGCAGGAGACGTGCCAACACAAATCAGCAGTCCAGAAAGATTCATTCACGCAGAACGGACAGAAAGTAAAGGGCTGGTGTCTAGTAGGACACAGGCTTGTGAAATAATATTGGCTGCAGTTGGAAAAGCTATACTGAAATACAGGTCCATGGTGAAACATACGCAGGACCTCAAACCATGAGGAAAACGCAAAGCCTCGTTGCAACTTCGCAGCGTTTTGCTGAATTCCGGGGTCATACAAATTGAGCTCGGTCCTGTAAAAAATCTCCAGGTATAACCGAAAAGAATGTTAGTGGAAAGTTCCCTTCCCTTTCCAGGTTATACCTGTGGATAATGGGGAAAACGCGCAGTTATAACATACAGTAAAACTGCACCTGCACAGTAGTCCCCATTACGATATGGGAAACATACCATTGTACGTAAAATTATTCAAGGAAATAAGTGCTACCTGAGGAAATGTGGATTTTTTTGCTGGACAGATTTTACTGGTTGGAAAAACCATTGCACCCAGTATTTTGTGCCATTTCACTACTATAAGAATGTTATCCTTTCTGTGGAAATAATCTTTTGTTGATGATGCAGGCAGAAGTTTCTCCACCGAAATGGGTGCTGCCTCTAAAGACAAAGCTGCCGTTGTGTCAGGCTTCTCCAAAGAGTAGCTTGTGAGCTACTGGTAGCTCTCCTCTGTGGAGCTCAGCCTAGGAAACTAAAAACATCTACTTGATTCCAATAATATATGGATATATATATTTAAAAATTTGTGTTCAAGACACAAACGTGTGTATTTACAGTAATGAAGTGCTGATATTGAAAGTGATGTCTGAGAGTTTTTTTTTGTGTGCAATCTTTTCTAGCGTGGACATGGCCCAAAGGCATCAGAGCACTTCACAGCACACAGGATACATGTTTACAGCGAATTACATTAATAGTAGTTAAGCTAGGATGTTTACATCAGTGTATGAATACAGGAGTGTATGTCTACAGGAGTTAACACCACAGACAGTTACAACAATATAGCAGAGGATAGGAACAGTTAAACAAAGGCAGATCAGGTTGCAGTGTAGAAAGTAAATAAGTCTGGTCTAGGATGAATTAACCGAGACGTCTGTCCAATAGGAGGAGCTTGAGATCCTTTTTGAAGGCTGCTAGGCAAGTGGTTAGATGTAGTGAAGGAGGCAGAGAGTTCCAGATCCTAGTGCAACTACCAGAGAAAGACTGGTTCATGTATCGCTCTCGACTGAAGGAGAGGGGCTTCAGTAGTAGGGATTGGGCATTTCTGGAACCCCTATTTGCACCAGAGATTTTCAGTTTCTTGTTTAGATCGGAGGGCGAGAAGGAGTGCAGTAGTCTGTGTGCAATACAAGCGATTTTGAATTGGGCCCGCGCTACAGTGGGGAGGCATTGGAAGGTTAGCAGGGGAAATGTGGTTAAATATCTTGAGACTTAAGACAAAGCATGCTGCAGCATGTAGTGTTGCGTTCATTTAGCCCTGGTGAACTTTGGGAATGCCTGAGAGAAGAGCAATTCCATAGTCTAGTCTACAGAGAACGAGAAACTGCACCATTGTTTTGAGGTATTGCTCCAGAATCAATTGTCTGATGCCCCAAATTCACCTAAATTGGTGTTGTGCACTGTTGGCCATGGCTACTGTATGTGAAGATTGAGACGATCATCAAGAGTAATGCTGTGTGATCTAGCACTCATTACAATGACAGGGGTAACCTTTGAAGGTGGGAAAGTTGGCCATCCATTCTTGAACTGGCGTTTTTGCTTTTGGAGGTGAGATTAATAGAAATTGTTTTAGTTGGATTGAGTTTTACATGGTGGTTGGACATCCAGTTTTGAATCTTTAAGAGTGCATTTGAAGGCAAGGCAATCTTCTCCAGGGATGAGATTTTCAAGTATATTTGTGTATATTCGGTGTAGAGAGAATCCCAGACAATCTTCTCCAGGGATGAGATTTTCAAGTATATTTGGGTATATTCGGTGTAGAGAGAATCCCAGAATTTCAAAGGATCACACATAGTGGTTCTAGGTAGAGGTTGAAGAGGGTTGGGGAGAGGATCAAACCTTGAGGGACACCTTGGTGAACGCTGACCGGTCTCGAGAACTAGCTGCCCATTTTCACAATTTTGGAACAGTTGGATAAGTAAGAGGGGAACCAGTTGGGACAGTGCCCCCACATCTCATGAGTAGTTAGAGAATATAAAGAAGGTCAAGATGGTTGACAGTGTCAAACAGGACGCATAAATCCAGGTGGCAGGAGTTGCCAGAGTCGAGGATTCAAAGGGGATCATCAACTATTTGGAGGATCGCAGTTTCTGTACTGTGACCCTGGTGGAAACTTGATTGGGGGAATGTGTACAAGGTTTTGTGTTTGGATGTCTGAGGCTAGTTGAGATGCTACTAAACTTTCAATGACTTTGCCTACAAATGGGAGTGTGGAGCCTGGGCAATAGTTGTTCAGGTTCCCTCGATCAAGAGGTTGTTAATAGTAGAGAGATTTGACCCATCTTAATATATTTGAGAGAGGAATTGACCATGGTGGTCCATATGGGGAGTAGGTGTGTGGCAAGATATTTGCTGATAGAGCCTGGAAGAGTGTCCTGATGATGATTTTAAGGTTTTACTTTGGAGATAGTTAATTAAGGTCCAGCTTGGAGATTGGAGTAAAAGATTATCATGATTGTAGTGCTTTGCATGGTAGAGACTCAACCGTTTCAATGGAGTTGTTGATGGAAAGCAAAATATGCATGTCTCTAGCTTTTTTATTAAAGAAATATACAAAGCTGTTGCAACAGGCCACAGATTGCTTAGGAGCCGAAGAGACAGAGGAGTTACTAGACTTTGCAATAACCTCAAACAGTAATTTCGGTCTATGCTTTGAAGAATTCACATTTCTGCTGCTTTTTCCAGGTGTCTGGTTTCTTCGTCCCAGGCAGTGGTGGTCAAGGGGGTCCTCGGGATTCCCTCTGCAGGCGTAATCGTGGGGGTGCAGAGAGGTTAGCCAAGGGTGGACACGTTGTCGGAGTCGCCTGGGGATCCTCTCTGGGTTGTTGGTTTCTCTGGATACGGGTCAGGCGTGTCGGGTGCAGAGTGGTGGGGACTCATGCTTCTGGAGTGAGGTGAGGGTCCCTTTAAAGATGGTTTCTTCTTGCTTGGTTGGACAGGTCCACTGTCCATGCAAGTTTCTTGGTCCTTTGTAGTTGCAGGGCAGTCCTCTGAGTCAGGAGAGATCTCTCGGCCTGCAGAATGTGTCGATGGTGCAGGTTCTCTGAAGTTGGAGACAGGCCGGTAGGGCTGGGGTAAAAGCAGTTGTCTTTTTCCTTCTTCTCTGCTGGGTTTTTCAGCTAGGCAGTCCTTCTTCTTTGAAGGTCATCAAGAATCTGATTTCCTGGGTTCAGGGTCGCCACTAAATACTAAATTTAGGGGGGTGTTAGGGCTGGAGGGCAGTAGTTAATGGCTACTGTCTGTGAGGGTGGCTAGACCCTCCTTGTGCCTTCTCCCTTTGGGGAGAGGGGCACATCCCTATTCCTATTGGGCTAAATCCTTCAAAGCAAGATGGAAGATTTTCTAAGGAGGGGGTCACTTCAGCTCTGGTCACCTTAGGGGTGGCCCTGGCTGAGGGGGTGACTCCTGCTTGTTTTTCTCATTATCTCCCTGGACTTGCCTCCAAAAGTGGGGGCTGTGTCCGGGTGGAGGCATCTCCACTAGCTGGGGTGTCCTGAGGCACTGTAACAACAGGCTTGGGCCTTTGAGGCTCACCACCAGGTGTTACAGTTCCTGCAGGGGAAGGTGTGAAGCACCTCCACTCAGGACAGGCTTTGTTCCTGGTCACACAGTGCACAAAGGCACTCACCCCATGTGGCCAGAAACTTGTCTGGGAGTGGCAGGCTGGCAGAGACTGGTCATGCAGGGGGCATCACCAAGATTCCCTCTGTGTGCATTTCTCAATAAATCCCATACTGGCATCAGTGTGGATTTATTGTGCTGAGACGTTTGATACCAAACTTCCCAGTATTCAGTGTAGCCACTATGGAAATGTGGAGTTAATGTTTGACAAACTCCCAGACCATATACTCTGTATGGCTACCCTGCACTTACAATGTCTAAGAATTGACTTAGACACTGTAGGGGCGTAGTGCTCATGCAGCTATGCCCTCACCTGTGGTATAGTGCACCCTGCCTTAGGGCTGTAAGTCCTGCGAGAGGGGTGGCTTACCTATGCCACAGGCAGTAGGTTGTAGGCATGGCACTCTGAGGGGAGTGCCATGTCGACTTGGTCTTTTTCTCCTCACCAGCACACACAAGCTGTGAGGCACTGTGCTTGTGCTGAGTGAGGAGTCCCCAGGGTGGCATAATACATGCCCTGGCCACAGGGCCCTTGGTACCAGGGGTACCTTTTACAAAGGACTTAACTGTGTGCCAGGGTCATGCCAATTGTGGAGACAAAGGTACAGTTTTAGGGAAAGAACACTGGTGCTGGAGCCTGGTTAGCAGGGTCCCAGAACACTTTCAATAAAAGCTGGCATCAACAAAAGGCAAACAGTTAGGGGGTAACCATGCCAACAGTGGCATTATCCTACAACTCCCATTTGTAAACTTACGTTCACAGTGCCATTTGCAGGTAAGGAAATCCTGTTATGCAAAATTATGAAGAAACAGGCATTTGACATTTTAAGCCCTTCATAGTGGTTACATGGACAGAATGTAAATGCTAAATCTGCTAAATACAGGACCACCCTATTTAACATTTTCAAGATAGGGGATATGCCACCAGTGTTCATTTACTAAGCTCCATTATCGGGTCTTCAAAGGTTTGGTGGAGAATCCACCATAAAGAGAGATGAATGAGCTAACTCACCTAGGGAGGCTGATCTGCCACCAGAGATCTCTGTGAAGGACTGCCATAGACAGGGTGGCGCACTTCAATTTGGTGACCCTAGCATGGCAAGAACCCTTTACAGATTCTTAGGGAGAACAAATATCTAGACTCTGATACACATGCTTTGCTTACAGTTGGTGACAATTCACCATCTGAAATATGTATTTGCATAACTTCTGCAAGATGTATTTCCCTAAAGTAGGTGTCTCTGACTTTTTCTGTAATAATATCTACCGATGCTCAATGAATATTATCCTGAACTAATTTTATTAGTGTTGTAATTGTGGCCATGTCAGGAAAGATTACATTAGTGCCCATCACATCCAAGATTATCAACAGTGATCTCCTCAGTGCATCAGGCAGGGCTGTGAGCAGCAACCTGTAAAAACTCTTGATCAATTTGGAATGACTCTACTTCGGTAATACACTAAGGCACTAAGGCCATAGGGGGTTATTACAACTTTGGAGGAGGTGTTAATCCGTCCCAAAAGTGACGGTAAAGTGGCGGATATACCACCAGCCGTATTACGAGTCCATTATATCCTATGGAACTCGTAATACGGCTGGTGGTATATCCGTCACTTTACAGTCACTTTTGGGACGAATTACCACCTCCTCCAAAGTTGTGATAACCCCCATAGTGTTGGTGCCCCTCTCATCAAGGTAACAATATTAGTAATGCCACCCTAATGCCAATGATCGTCAACAACACTGTCATAAACCTACACACACAAAGGTGCCATTCTGGATCTGAAAATCTCCAATTACCCCTACCTAAAGGCATATGACCTCATTCTAGTTGACTAGTCTGATCAAATGCAGATTCTGTTCTTTCTAACTGGCTCTTATACCAAAAATATGGTTTAGAGACACATCTAACCTTGACAAAGAAGCCATGGCCATCATGGCCTATCCCACCTTAATTGCGGGCACACCTCATCTTGACATAAACAAGACCAGTGGCAAGTTCTACTCCTGCATGTAATCACTTATTGACAAATGTGCACCTCTGAAGCGCAAATTATCCAGACCAAAACCCTCGAAGCCTTAGTTCTTTATGAAGAACAAAAGCTAATCAGAAAATATGAGAAAGAATTAAGAAAAGCATCATATTTCCTGAGTATGACTAAGCTCTGCAAAGTGAGAAAACAATACAGAGACCTGATCCTCAGAGCCAAATCCTCTCATATCGCAGCCCCCAGGCCTGTGAAGAACCGACCACCAGTGCAGCAGTGACCAGCAGGCAACCCTCACCCTTGCCCAGTCGGTGGCTGGCCCGAAAAGACACCGATGACAGCAGTTTCTCTCAGCATAGAGAGATGATTACTGGGCAAACGGTCATCTCTAATCAGAATAATCAGAATAGATTACAGTCAGTCAGGGTGGCAGATTTTATGTCCTTTGGTAAGCCATCCTCCCAGGCCTAAAATCAGGCCTTTAGTTTGAGGACACATGCATTTTGCAGTATTATCAGAGTGCGGTAAGATAAGTAATGCTGCAAAGAGTTGCAGGCAGATTGCTCCAAGCTTTTGGGGGGGGGGGGAGGGAGTACTGGAAATCTCCTGCTGTCAACATGAGTTTTCTTAAATCTGGAACTGAGAAGCAAATTTGCCTGGATAACATCCTGAGCTAAATTATTTATTTAAAAGTGAGGACATTGTAAAGGTTGTGAATCGCTGCCTACAATACGGATTGAAAAAATGCTCACAGGTGCCAAATAACTTAAACATTCCTCTAGAATACACCATTCCTGCTACATGGAGCATGCAATTTTAATAGTACAGAGCTGTGACAAATTGGGTTGTTGGTTGACTGGGGTGTGAACCCTTGTTAAGCAGCAACCACAGTCCTCACTAGGGGGAGGCAAGAGCCAACCCTAAATAAAACTGTGTTCAACCTTCTGGTAGCTAGGCACAGAGCAGTCAGGCTTAACTTAGAGGCAATGTGTAAAGTACTTTGTGCAACACTTCAAACAGTAGTACGTTGAAAACACCACATACAAAATATTCCACACAAACAGAGTGATTTGCAATAAAAAGACCAAAACAACAAAAATCCAACCAGCAGAACCAGAGATGAGCAACTTTAAAGAAAATAGCAAAAAAAAGCACAAAGTACCAACTGTGGTTATCCGGTCACACCGCACCGCAACTGTTGGAGGGTGGGCCATTAGTCGTTTGGCCTGCACAAGTCATGGGTCTGCACTCAATCACCACTGGGAACCAAACACCCCATTGTAGCGCTTGACTCTCAGAGTAGCGTTGCCGAGCAGTCTAAGACATACTCAAGGGAGGTGGTGTGGTCTAGTAATCATCATTCACAAGCACACAAGAATAACACTCAATAAATGATTGTCCAGTCTGTTCTGTTTCTTTTGATAAAGTAAAATTACATTTATTCACACACACACACACACACACTACTCAATACTATGCAACAATTTACAAATATACTCAAGTTGATGGAATTACTTTTGGATGACATTGCATAATCATTCTTGTCTCTCCTAAAGGGGGATATAAACCATCAACCCTCATGGCAAAACATTCACTTGTATTCCAATGCAATATTTTGACTGTAACTTAGAGCGAGAGCACCTAATACTGGCAATAAAGTACATCTACTTTGAGCATTAGTAGCTGTTAGTCTCATTACTCAAATATGCAAAAACAAAAAACAGGTATAGGCATGTTGGAATGATTTGTGCCGTTTTGATTACTCTCGGCATGATCTACTCAGTCTAACCACAGGGTGTGGGCAAAAGTTCATCATATTTCACATTGAATCATTCAACATACAAATGGTGCACAGTTGACACAGTCCCTAAAGGAGATCACTTGGATGTTAAACATTGGTAGTACCATCTTTCACCCCCAGAGGGTGCCTTTTCATATGACCCTACACATGTCATATCATTGGCCACAACGCTGCAGCCATACGTTTTTAAGCACATTCAACATAAAGTGCTGCACTTTAACCACAGTCCCTAAAGGACTCTATTTCTGTAAAAACACCTGTAATTACAGCCTTTCACCCCTAGAGGGTGTTTACCATTATAACAATCAGTTGTTATCACCATTCAGGCCACAAGAACTGCAGCCATGATCTTCACCCTAGAGGGTGCATTTCCACCACCCTGAAACAAAAGTTCCAGCTGGGACTAGGCTTGTAAACACTTTTGAACCCTTGACGGGTTAGTCCTCTGAAACAGAGGGTGGGGACATTTGGTAAATTTTTTGGAGGAAGGCTGTTCTCCTCCTTCAGTTCCCCCTATCCATTTGTCTGGTGTTGGTGGTGATCCCATCCTCCTGGGGCCACCACAAGCCCAAAACATGCAGTTTTTGACTAAAGACTTGGATCCATGGGCCAGGCCCTTCAGGGTACAATGGGGCACTCCTCCTGGAGAATGCATACTTAACTAGTGGTTCTGTCACTGCTCTGGGAAGAGCCACTCCACTGCTTTCTAGCATGCCACTGCTTGCCCCCACACCAGATAGGACTCATTGGGGAGCGGTGCAGGAAGCCCACCCCAGGCCACTCCTGCTAGCTCCCCGTATGACCAGCACACTCCAGTACTGCTGCAGGAGGCAGCACTCTGCTGTGGTCTGCCCACTCCTGCGGGTAGACATTTCTGAACTGGCTAGTGATCTGCCCACTCCTGCGGGCAGACCAGGAGGAGGCAACTGCGTGGGAAAACATGCCAGTGTTTCTCCGCCTCCACTTCTTCTGTCTGCCCACCCCGGCGGGCAGGCGTGATTCCACCAGAGGCCGGCCTGGCCACATAGGGAAGTGCAAAGGTACCCCCCCACCAATCTTTGGCAACAGGGGCCCAGGGATGGGGTCCTTGGCCCCTGTAACCTCTGGACATATATTCACAGAGAACGCAATGGCTGATGCTCTGGCCCCGTCTACTGCTTCACAGGGAGCACAACTGCAGTCCTCGGCTTGTCTTCAGCAGTGGCCCCTCCCACACTAGGCTAACCACACTCCCTGACTATGCTTCTCACATAGGGGGCCCAGGGATGGGGTCCTGGGCCTCTACCTTTTCATCATAGATTCAGCGTGATGGTGCTCCCTCACACAGGTTTTTTCTCCAGGACAATATAATGGCGCTCCCCGGCTCTGATCTTGTTAGGGGCAATTCCCGGGCCCAGGCCCACCTGGGGGCCTCAGTGGAATCAGTGGCAGAGCCCCACCTGCTTTGTCGCCAGAGCTGTCTAAGGTCAAGTTTGCCACAACTTCTCCAGGTTATATCTTGAGCTCCGTGAGCTCTTGCCACCTGGGGCACTTTCTTTTAGGGCCCCTAGCCTAGAAGGCTCCCAACTTGGTGGAGAGCCAGCCCCACTGACTCCCTGACCAGCCTTTCATCTGGGTGCCTTCCTTTCACCTTGGCAGTGTGCTCTCCTTGTACCAGAGCTCAGTCTTTTCCCCAACTGGTCCTCAGGTGGAAGAGTCCTTTCCCCAGTCAACAGTCAGGGGGTTCTTCTTTCCAGGTGTCCATGACATCCATCTTTAGTCTTTGTGTTTTGCAGAGAAGCACATCCTAGAGAGAACTCTTTCCCTTTGTGCAAGATCTTTTAAGTGGGGGCCGAAGTGTCCAGCAGAGCTGCCCCTCTGGCCTATCCTGATGTGCACATCACTTCTCCACCCCTGTCCCAACCTTCTTGCAGTGTTCTGGGATAGCTCAAAATGGCATTGTCCAGGTATAAGTTGCCACATGTGCTCTGAGAGACTCAGCCCTGCTCCCTGCCAGGGCCTCTCCTAGCAATTCCTCCTAGGAGCCCTTCTTTGTTGAGGATCTTGGGCAGGCCTAGTTCCTGGCAAGGAATGACAGTTGGCTGATTGATGCAAAGCCCTGCTCCTGCAGCTGGACAGAGCAGTAATTTGCCCAGTTTCTGAGCTGAATTAGAGAACAATGACATTCCTGGATGAGCCATAAGCTGTAAAGATATTAATTCTTTTCATACAGGTTACATTGTACATTGGTGCGACTCTGAAGTCTGTGGACCCTAGGGAACTGCAGTAAATGCCAGCATTTCCCATGGACATTTAATGGAGTGTTACTACAATGAAGACAGTAAGCACACTGACTATCCCTCACATGTGTACACCCATCTCATAAGGCCTACTACAAGTCACCACCCACTGCTACCTAGGTGCAGTTCTTGGGATGCGTACAAAAGGAATCCTACCTGCATAGCCCACATGCAGGTTTACACGTGTGTGCTCATGGGTAACTACCCCTGGGCCTGGTACCATTGCTGTATCACATCAGCCCTTGCTTAACAAGGCAGCACCAGCAGTAAACATGTGCAGTCCATTTTACCATGAGTTTACTGCGGGTAAGTCCCAAACTATGAGGCCCCTTCACTAAAAGATCAAAAACAAGGTGATCTAAATGCAAAAAATCAAGCCGGACCAGGTAGTCAGAACCATCCTCTCACAGGGACAAAGTTACAAGTTCAGGCTGACCATGATGGAGTGTAGAACGCCTACAGGGACCCACATAGGCCCTCTGTACACAGTACCCTAAATACTGGCGGGAGGACTGAGCTGCATTGCTTTGCGAGACTGGGCATCTTCTGTCATTCGTTCCAGTGAAGTTTCTGGTGAGGCTTTGCAGGGCTTTGAGTCACTGAGGCAATTCCTATAAAACTAGCAGCTGTGTGACAAAGTTTTGCATCTCTCTGCATAAGTTCAGTGAGGCTAGCAGCTGTGCAGCAAGGCTTTGAGGTGCTTTACAATGCATTGTTTTGCATCGGTTCCAATGAGGATCACAGCTGGGCTTTGCAGAAGCACCTTCAGGCCTACTTCAAAAGTCTAGGACTGGGGTGGCACCACTTGGGAAGGCAGAACTCACAGATGGTAGGGTCCAGGTGCTGGTTTCCAGTTTATTTGAAGTCTGTTGTGTCCCTGAGACTTCTGATCAGGAGAGCAGCAAACTAGCCCTTGGAGTCACTCTGGATTTTGGATCAAGATATGCAGGTCCAGTCGTTCTCACCCATGCAAGAGAGCAGCAAGTAGCAAGACAGCACAGCAAGGTTGCAGTCCTTCGGAGCAGCAGCCCAGCAGAGTGTCAGTCCTTTCAGCAGCACAGCAATCCTTATTCCTGGCATAGTATCCACAGGTACAAAACTGTACTGAAGAGTTGGTGTCTGAGGTCCAGTATTTACACCCAGTTGTGCCTTTCAAGTGGAAGAAGCTTCTAGATGGATGCCTTTGAAGTGTACAGGCACCATGCTTTCCTGGCTCTGGTTCCAGACTAACTACAGGGATATCCAGACCTTTGTGTTGTTGTAGATAATTCTTAGTTGCTTGGACAGAGGAGTTTAACTTAGCCTCGGCTTGCAGGTCTGTGCCCTTTTACCTAGATAAGCATGGTCTGTTTTATTATTCATGTTTATTCATTTTAGCACTGCTTGCAATTCTTGCATTTTAGAAGAAATGTTTTATTTTATAAACAGTTGCCATTCCGTGAAAGAGTCATTATCACTAATGTACTTATTGTATTGTCAGACCTCAGCCTTTGTGCCTCTACAAAGCCGGATTTGGAGACTGGATGCCAAACTTGTAATAGGGTTTGGGGCGCTTCTCATGGACATGGCTTGGGTAGCTTGGGTTTAGCACGCCTTGCTCTCATTATGCCATAAAATACACTTTAGGGAAGAATTTTGTATATTGATGTTTGTTGCAAAATGTTGGACTTGTTCATATTCACATCACTTATTCTTACAATGCTGATTCTGTCTCTTGTCATTGTCCTAACTCATTGCAGCTTATGTATTTTATCCTATATTGCAGTCTTTTCATAAATGTATTGAAATCTATCCTGCATCTTCTTTCTTGCCTGTATGTGTGTAAGAGACTCATTTCTAATGAGAGAAAATGGTAAGACTTGTTGCAACGCGATTTCCCTGAGAGGATTTCTGAGTCCATGCACTAGGCTGCCAGAAATCACCTTCACTATTCAATTTTTGGTGAGGTACTGCTAGAAAGCAGGAAGAACTGGGCCGACAGTTGCCAACTTGTGTAGGAATGACTCAGTCTCTTACAAGCAGAGGTGCAGCTGCCCCTAAATCCAGTCGTCTTGTAGAGATACAAGAGTCCTTGTGACAGTGTGGAGGCAGGACACAGTCTTTTCAAATGCAAGTGGGGCTGAGCCCAGCTCCTACCTCCCACCCTGCCAGTGATGGCCCATCCAAGCACACCTAAGCTCGGTATTGCATGTGGCTATCTAGGAGGAATACAGAAAGCCAAACTGTCAGCTATACCCAGTTATGTGATCAGAGACAGGTGGCAGGCACTAAATGGATAAAGCAGGAAAATGCCAACTTTCTACAAGTGCCATTTTCAAAATTGTAATTTAAAATCCAGTTTCACCATAAGTTAGCGTTTTTCATTACAATTCCAAAGCCACCAAACATGATCTGAGCACCTTCTTCCATTTGAAAATTGTACTTATAAAATGTAATGCAGTAACTCCAATGTTACCCAATGGGAGAGATAGGACTTGCAGTAGTGAAAAATTAAGTTAGTTTTTCCCTTCCAGGGCATGTAAAACTTAAAAGTGCATATCAATTCTTTGAAAAGGCAATGGGTAGGTCATGTCTACTGTTCTCCAGCAAAGCAGAACAAAAACAGAGTTGTCACCCTATTTCATAAATGGCTTTCCTGATTTTAGATAAGGTCGAGAGGGATGAAAATGGGAGATGGCTCCTAACTCATCTTTTCATTACCAACACTCAGTTTTTCTGGCATAATGTATATGACCCTACTGGCATAGACGCGGAATTCTCGGAACACATTTCCCACATTCTTCTGTCATGCCCAACTGAAAATCTCCTTCTGGGTGGGGATGGGTGGACCTTCACATTGGTGGCAGTCTTCTCTCCTAATAAACAAAAATTAAAAAAAAACAAAAATGCAATATTGCTAAGGTAACGTCCTATTTTCTTTTCTTTATTGCTACATAGATTATTGAGATATATGCATTGTTTACTAATGTATATTATACTGTACATCTCTGTATTTCAATTTTGTTATAGGTATTAGTCTTGTTACAATATACTGCCCTTCTTGTTAAATCTTTTCAACAAAGCATTCTTAAACTAAAAAGAAAGACCTGAAGAAAAACTGAAATAAACTAAAAACTAATAACAAGGAGGGAAAGAAAGAAGTAGGAAAATAATGAAGTAGTGTACAAAATACCGGGAGAAAGAGAAAAGAGAGAAAAAAGGAGAAGTTAAGAAAGACTGAACTCACAAATGGGGAAATAAAAGAAATCAAAAAAAGAAAGGAAGAAATGAAGCAAAGGAAAAAACAGAGAGAAGGACTGGGATTCAAGAATCAAAGGAAGAAAAGTAGCAGCTACAGATTTTTTCAAAATTAGGGTAGACTGCATCAACCAGCACTGTCAGGGTTGGAATCCTCACAAAAAGGTGCACTTTGTTTTAAATAGCTGCCTTATCAGATGGGCAGCTGTATATTTTCAAGCCTGTTGATCGAGCTATTCAGTGACAGCCTGCTAGCTATTAGTAGCTCACAATCAGCTTGTTTGAAACAAAACACTTGATGTAGGTAATTGACATATCACAGCATGCATGTCCTGATCACTCTTGAGTTAAATGAAATCGTGCCCAAACAATTTTACTTTCTCTTGACTAGGCTATCCATACATTATCCAAAGAATACCAAAATGTTTCTCTGATATCCATAACAGTGCACTCTGATGTACTATGTGCATGCTTTATTGCTCAGTCTGAACTTGTGCAGTCCTTCTCGAATGTGCATCCATGCACATATTTAAGGCCTGATTACAAGTTTAACAGACGGTTTTGCCTGCCGGCCAAACTTCCAAGGGGGAGGTTGCTGCCATAGTGGCTACCTCCCCGCCAGGCCCATTACTAGTCTCCCACTAGGTTGGTGGATGGAAACCTGAGTTTCTGCCCGCTGGCCTAGTGAGAAACACCCTCCAGCATTGCCTCTGGCTTGTAATCGAGCTGGCAGCAATGCTGTAGGATGCAGGGTGCACCAGCACCCTCACAATGTTCACTGTCGGGCTGGCCAGGGGGGCCCCAGGACTGCCCATGCCCCTGCACCCGTTCCTCACCAGCCTTTTCATGGCAGTGTTACCGCCAAGGAATTGCTGGTGGAGAATGAGGTCGTAATCCTCAGGGCAGAGCTGCTTGCAGTGCTGCCCTGGCGGATTAGGACCCCCACAACCGCCAGACCCCGGGACAACTAATCCTGGTAGTCCGACCGCGGCACGGCCACTGTAGTCATAATGTGGACCTTGACATTGGTGGCAGTCTGACCCCCACCGCGAGCCTGGTGGTCAAGTAACCACGAGACTTGTAACGACCGCCTTAAAATTGGTGCCCAGTATAATGGCAGATCAGCTCAATTTACATAATTTGGTGGGCCTCAGCGCTAACATTGTTGATTTAAATTGCATACAGTTATTTTAATCTCAACAATGGGAGGATTAGGAGATGATACAGGTTATTTTTGGAGATATTCCACCATCTCTTTACCACACAATCCCTTTACCATGCAGGTTAGTCCAATGCAGGTAAGTATTTGTGGCTTTATCATGCATGTCTTTGCCATGCAGGTAAGTATTTTTTTAATCTCATAAATATGATGTGATTTTTTTTTAAAGGGTTGGGTAGTGGTGAAGGGCGTGCAGGTTAATTTTAGGGTTTAAGGATGCATAGTGGTAAAGAGAGGGAAGGGTGAATTGAGGATTTAGTGGTGGGCAGTGGTAATGGGTGGTAAGGGTACTTTTAGGGTTTAGAGGTGGGCAATGGTGAAAGGAGGTAAGGGTAATTTTAGCATTGGTAAAGGGAGGCAAAATTAATTTTATGTTTTAGGTGTGGGTAGTGGTAAAAGGAGGTATGGGTGATTTTAGGACTTAGAGGTGGGTTATGTTAAAGAGTTTTTAGGAGTAAATTAAAAACAGGGGCCCACCATGCTCAGTGTTGTCATTGATGATGTAATTGAGTATGTCATGAGTGATGCAATCTGTGAGGTCATAAGCAGAGCATGGTGGGGGCACAAGTTCTAGTTAGTTCCGGAAATTATTGCTGCTGAATTTCAGTGGTTTATAGAGTTGAAAATGTTATGATTTAACTGTGATTTCACCTAACTGTAATGTTACTTTAACCATTGTTTTTGCAGTGAAATTCTGAGGGGTTTTCAACAAAAAGTAAGATATTACCATATCTAACTATAACACCAATTTTACTTTGTTTATTTCAGTGAATTTCTATGGTTTCTTTAACATAAGGTAAGATTTGTATTTCCTTACCCAATTTGCAGCTGGCCTCCAAAGCCCCACCATGCATGGCCTTCATGCATGCATAGAGGGAGGTGGTTGCAGGGTCTCCTGGGAGGACAATCCTCTAAAGGTATCCAAACCACATTATTTGCAATTGAGTTTCCCAGTCCCTCAAGAGTATCACAGAACTCTCAGGGGTGTTTTGAACACTCACTTAGGAGTTCCTCAGGGGTCCCTCTAAATCCCTCAGGAGCCCTGCAGGATTGCAGTGATCCCCAATTTCTTTTGTTTAATTTTGAGCTCAGATGGTCTCACAAGGGCTAGGGGGTCAGGTCACTCATAGCCTACTATTTTTTGTCCTTTTTCAAAAATGTCCTTAAGTCCATTGATGGGCATTGAAGCATTTATTTTCATGTTGAGGCTAGCTAATCAGAGCGATCATTCTGAAAAAGCCTCCTCAGCCAACTGGAAGGCTTGAGTTATTGAATTTCAGCCCAATGGCCCAGTTCTCAATAAATTCTGAACCTTAATGTATCAAAAGCAGCTGCACCAATTTACACCAAATCACCAAAAGCATGCTTTCTGGGTAAAGGTCTAGCTTTTTGGTGTAATTCTGTGCGGCTGTTTTGGCTGTAGAACATTAAAAAATGCCTATGGAAATTGCACGGGGAAATTGCATGTTGTGACACCCCCTTTTTCTCCATCCCTGCTAGACAGATAACCCTGAACGTTTTGGTAGTTTGTGCGTGGTAAAGGCATGTGTGGTAAAGATAGCAATCCTGTGATTAAGACATAGCATTCCTGGTGCTCATGATGTTGTAAAGCTACTTATGTAATAAGTTGTGACACTGAACAAGCCTGCAGCAAGGGTCTGGCTGGTCAGGCCTTAGGATTAGCTTTATATCCTACTGAAAATGTGCCACCATAATGTTGAAACATAAGCTAATGAATTAATATAAAAATATATGGACATTTAACAAATGCAATAACTGAAATAATGTTTGTAAAACATTGTAAATAATGTTTAGGAAAATAGTTATTTTTTTTTTAAAGTGCCACCTTTGCAAGAATATACTGTCAAACAATCCTAGAGACCCCGGTGTATGTTAGAATGAACTAAATGTTAGGATAACGCTCATGTAAATATGCCCTTCTACTTTTAGAGAGATAAAGGTCAGGGAGCAGGAGGAACTGATACCCTAAAATCAGACCATCACATTTGTGGCATGCTCAATCAATAGTACAATTTTCCCCCCAGTGGCTGCCAAGGTCTGTTTTGAACCAAAGTATTTCATGTGGGGGAACACAATCACTGATTTCAGATCATCACCTGACAGTCATCGTAATAAATTTCAGATCACTAGGTATTTTTGTGTTTTATTCACATATACATTATATTGTGTGTTTGCATTATTGTTGTTGCAATAAAGTTGACTGATCCGATAAACCGAGGGTGCAGGGTGCAGGAAAGGGTGTTGAAATAGCAAGTTCATACACATAAGACAATTCCACAGTATTATGATCACACGTTAAATGCATAGAGCACAGCAACATAATTTGACCACACGCTCTCTAGGATGTACACGTCTTGTAGTTTCTTTGCCCCTGCATATAAGGCAATTGGGCCCCAAAAGCACCTTGGACAGAATCACCCTCAGTGTCCTGGGGCACAACAGGCATGTGTGCCTGCTTTCAACACAGAAAGTTCTTTGGTGTTACAGAAGGGGCTACAGACCCATGCACATCCCCTTCTGAAATACAGATTATGCCAGAGCAACATGCAGACCAGTAGGATATGTGTCCATTGTGACTCCCCTCACTGAAATGACCCCAAAAAAGATTCAAAGGAAGGTAAACTGGACTCTTGACTGTCAAAAGACCTTTGACACCCTGAAAGAAGCAATGTGCTCAGCACCAGTTCTTAAAGCCCCTGGTTATTCTAAGCAGTTCATTGTGCAGACAGATGCTTCTGACCATGGGATAGGAGGCGTCCTATTCCAAACCATTGATGATGGCCTTGACCAGCCTGTCGCTTTCATTAGCAGGAGGTTATTCCCCTGCAGTGCTGGAGGGCCATTGAGAGGGAGGCCTTTGCGGTGATTTGGTCCCTGAAAAAGATGAGACCATCCTTGTTTGGTACTCACTTTGTTGTTCAAACTGACCACAGACCTCTCAGATGGCTGATGCAAATGAAAGGTGAGAACCCTAAACTTTTGAGGTGGTCCATATCCCTACAGGGAATGGACTTTGTAGTGGAACAGAGACCTAGGACTGCCCATGCCAATGCAGATGACCTTTCCAGGTTCTTCCACTTAGACAATAAGGACTCTCTTGGGAAAGGTTAGTCTCATCCTCTTTTGTTTTTTGGGGGGGGAGAGGGGAGTGCCACTGTTGGCATGGTTACCCCTCTCCCCCACATTTTGCCTAGTGTTGATGTCAACTTTGATTAAAACTGGGCTAGGATCCTGCTAACCAGTACCAATGTTCTTTCCCAAAAACGGAACCATTGTTTCCACAATCGGCACAACCCTGCCACACAGTTGAGTCCCTTGTTAAAGTTACCCATGGTACCAAGGGCCCTGTAGCCAGGGAAGGTCTCTAAGGGATGCAGGATGTATTATGCCACCCTAGTGGACCCCTCACCCAGCACATTTACACTGCCTTGCAGCCTGTGTGTGTGGGTGGGGAGAAAAAGACAAAGTCGACATGACACCGCTCTTAGGGTGCCATGCCCACCAACCACTGCCTGTGGCATAGGTAAGTCACTCCTCTAGCAGTTCTTCCAGCCCTAAGGCAGGGTTCACTATATCACAGGTGAGGGCATAGCTGCATGAGCAATATGCCCCTACAGTGCCTAAGTCTATTCTTGGAAATTGTAAGTGCAATGTAGCCATATTGTGGTCTGGGAGTTTGTCATTACAAACTCCACAGCTCCATAATGGCTTCAATGAATACTGGGAAGTTTGGTATCAAACTTCTCAGCACAATAAACCCACAATGATGCCAGTGTGGGATTTATTGAAAAATGCACACAGAGGGCATCTTAGAGATGCCCCCTGTAAGTTAGCCAAACTGCTAGTGTAGGCCTGGCCGGTCTGTGCCAGCCTGCCACATTCAGACAAGTTTCTGACCACATGGGGTTAGTGCCTTTGTGAACTTTGCGGTCAGAAACAAAGCCTGTCCTGGGTGGAGATGCTTCACACCTCCCCCCTACAGGAACTGTAACACCTGCTGGTGAGCCTCAAAGGCTCAAGCCTCGGATTACAGTGCCCCAGGGCACTCCAGCTAGTGGAGCTGCCAGCTCCCCGACAAAGCCCCACTTTTGGCTGCAAGTCAAATTAGTGAAAACAGAGAGGAGTGACCACCCCAACCAGGACCATCCCTAAGGTGTCCAGAGCTGAGGTGACCCCCTCCCTGCAGAATCCTCCAGCTTGGTTTGGAGGACAGGGACCAAAAGGATCAGATTTGTTCCCCCCTCCCCAAAAGCAAGGGTCACAAGGAGGGTGACCCCTTAAATGCCCCTTAATCTAGGATTTAAGGGCTTCCCTGAACCCAGCTCACCAGATTGCAGGTGACCTATGAGAAGAATAAGGACTGCTTAGCTGAAACCCCCAGAAGAGAAGAAGGACAACTGATTTTGCACCAGTCCTACTGGCCTGTATCCTGCTTCAAAGAACCTACTAAAGAACAGCAATGCATCCAGTGGGACCGGTGGCCTCTGCCAAGCTCCAGAGGACTGCCCTGCACCTAAAAGGACCAAGAACTCCTGTGGACAGCGGTCCTGTCCAAGAAGAAACCAACAACCCAGGACTCCCGCCTCACTCTGAATGCATGAGTCCTAACCACTCTGCACCCGATACCCAAGGCCCGTGTCCAGGTGGCCCCACCGGCTAGAGAGGATCCCCAGGTGATTCTGAGCAAGTGGCCACCCTGGGTTGACCTCTCCACCCTTCCACAATGACGCCTGCAAAGGGAATCCTGAGGACACCCCTGGCTGCGAAAGCTCTGGACGAAGATATCAGATGCCAAAGGACACACTGCACCTGCAGCCCCCTGCCCTTGGGGAAACTGACACCCAGTGCAGCCATGTTCAGCAGGCGGCCCTCCTTCCTGTTCAACTGGTGGTGTGCCCGAGACACCCCCCTGGACCTCACCTGCAGCCTCTGAGTGACCCACAGGGTCACGTCATAGACCAGCATTGGAAACCCGACGTCCTGTTTGCACCCTGCACCCAGCCGGCCCTGTGCCGCTGAAGGTGTGTTTTTGGTACCTACTTGTGGCCTCTCCAATGCTCCATGGGTACTTACCTGCAGGCAGGCCTGATTCCGAGTACTTCCTTTCTCCATAGGAGCCCATGTTGAAAATTGTTAATCTTGGACCTCTGCACCCGGCCAGCCCAGTGTTGCTGGTTGAGGGTGTTTGGGGTTAACTTGAACCCTAACTGGTGGACTTCCTAAAACCCAGAGACTGTAACTGTAAGTGTTGTACCTACCTGTAAAAACAACCTAACATTTCTTCCCCCAGGAACTGTTTCTGAAAATTGCACTGTGTCCATTTTTAAAACAGATTATTGCCTTTATTTCAAGAACTGTATAACTTATCGATTTCAAACAAAGTATTGTTGATACATGTGTGAAATACGAATCTATTGAAGTAAGTACCTGCAACTTGAATCTTGTAGTTTTAAAATTAAATGAAGAAAATATTTTTGCTATATAAAAACCATTGGTCTGGAGTGTGTGCGTGTGTGCGTGTGTGCGTGTGTGCGTGTGTGTGTAACAAATGCTTTGCGCTACCCTCTGATAAGCCCAACTGCTCAACCACACTACCACAAAAGAGAGCATTAGTAATAATCTACTTTAGCCTCTGTTAAGCCTCTTGGGAACTCCTGGACTCTGTGCAACAATATCACTTTTTGATATAGTATATACAGAGCCAGCTTCCTACAACCCCTAATGAGCTCTGAATCGTATAGTCAAAATGCGGCATACTAGTCATACTATCATTTTATAGGGTGGGTGTGATTATCTATAGGGCAGGTTTATTGCCTTTGTTGCAGTATCATTACACTAGTAAAAGCAACAACATGTTCTACATAACCATTGCAATGCCACTGAAATCAACAGGGACAGTATCAATATGAAACACGTTATAACCCATCAGTGAAATCAATAAGGGCAGTATCAACATTCAGTAGTATTCACTGTACTAATAAATGTTTCATTACCTTCAGGGAACTTCTCGAAGCCTGGCTGTTCGAGCAGTAGCAGCACCTCCATCCCCCTACTCCCCCCACCTCCTCAGCACCTTGAGACCCTCATGGGTGAGTAGTGCACTTTACAAATTCCTTATTGATTGATTGATTGACTGTTAACCATCAACATTGTAAACAAGCAATTGAATGTGCCTCAGAGTCTATCTTTTATTTTCAATACACCACTACTAAAGCTGTACGAAAAACCAACAGGGGTCTCTGCACACCAGAGCCCAAGAGTAACAGCTACAGTATCTGGAGTGCTTGAAGTACAGGGCAAACCTCTACTGTGGGTCAGGGTTTCAATCTCATGGGACAGGTAGGTTAGTTTTTATAAGAACATTCTGGGAAGCAACTGCACTGTGAGCAACATGAAAAGGACATATGCAAATGTGATGGCCCATGTTAAGGCTCGTAGGGTGTTTCTTTGCCCAGTGGGAGGGAATATGGAATAACAAGCTTGGAGCCTCTCCAAGATGATTTGTTTTTTGCCCATGCAGTCACATTTTCATTTTTCCGACAACTGTGGCATTGTGCAGTGCTCTTCTTGCACCTGGGTGTCCCTGCAGCTTCCATGGGGTGCTCGGTGTGCATCTATGGCAAGGGCAACACGGAAATCCCATGCCAGTTGCAGCTTGTCAGGTACCACTGCTGGCACAGCTTGTGTGCCAGCACGGAGCTGGCCTCCTCTTCTCTGCTTCCACCTCAGGAGAAGCATAACAGCTGGCTTAATGCTGCCTGCCAGAGGCAGGAGCAGCATGGTTCCTCCTGCCTAGAGGCAAGTGGCAGTGTGCCTGCATTCTTCATAAACATGATCACAGGGTGGGAGATGTAAGTGACATTCAGCTCCTCTTCTGTCCCAGTGGATGGGGTCCCTGGATCATCCATCCTTGTGTCAGGCCCCAGGCAATGATGCCTCAATGGCTAAATGTTGGCTCAGGCTGGACTTGGCAGTTCGGGCTGGACTGTTCCCATGAGGAACAGGGTCAAGACTGATTTGCATGTGGCTGGGTTCAAACTGGGGTGGCATGGTGAGCAAAAGAACGATAGATTAAACACAGATCTGTGACTGGAGGTGAGTGTTTGCATTTTTCATTACTCGGTCCATCATCCTTTTGTGTTGCTAAGGCTCAGGGAAGCAGCCACACACATCCCCGCACAATACAAAATAATTCACTGTGTGTGCCCGCCTGCCCCTGGGGGCTTGGCCCTTGCTGGTGGAATTTACCAATAGTCAGCAAAGAGCCATGCACTTTATTCTCTGCTCAGTCCCCCTGGGGACCAGTCCACAAAAGTGTTAGTGGAACCCTACAGAGTCCCCCACTAGTTCCATGGCATAAGGGGGCCAGTGCCACAGGCTCTAGAGAGACCCATCCTAGTCCTGAGGTCATCTGGAGTCAAAATCCCTCAGTGCATCCTTGCAGGGGCATTAGGTGGCTTTTCTTTCCAACTGGGCATTCTTTCACCATCACTCCCAGGTTTAATGTCTTCTTATCTGTCTCTTCCTTGTGCAGGGAGTTTTAAGTAGGGGTAAAATGTTCTAGAATGCCAAGGTTCCACATCTTCACTCCAGCCCTGCCCCAAAACTCCTGTCTCTGGCTCCAGAGGTCTGAGCTTCCTCCTTTGCTCATGGGGCCTGGGCTGTCCCAGTCCAGGTGCAATGTGGCAAACTAATTAAAATATGCAGATTACCTCCCCAGCTCTTCCTTTCGCAGGAACTGGTCACTGTTAATGGTTCTAGTGTGTTTGGAGGCCTTTGTTACTCCTGATGGGCATCAGAGCGATTAATCTGGCCTAGTAGGGGGATACAGAAGTAGGGCATCTGATTGTGAGCCAAGCCAGGGAATCATGAGTATTCCTAAAGTGCCAAAGGATTATACATAAGATCTCAGGGACTCTGTTTATACACTCTGGGTACACATTTTCCCTTAGATAGATACCTTTTCTTGATCATGTAGGCCTAAGTGGGGTGAGGCTGCACTTTAGTGCAGTGTTTGCCTATAACAAATAATATAGTTTAAGCACCACAGACTTTTCTATTGCACTACAGACCTACACTATAAATACCCACTCACAATTTGAGGCCTACTCCAGGTCAATACTAATCCCTGTAGGATCCCTTATGTGGTAGGCTACCTGTGCACAGATACTGGGCTGTGCAAGCCAGTAATCTCATGTGCACATCCTGCACATGTGCTAACATATGTGTGATCACATGTCCACATGTACCCACCCCAGTGCTTCCTACACTAGCTGTGTACCAGCTACCTTATCTTAAGAGAGAGACACTGACAGTTAGCACTCTGTCTATTGGGAATGTTAAATTTCATTTGTGGAGCGCAGCACCCATTGTGCCATCCGCTACAGTGACTCTGAAAACGTAACTTCAGGCCTATCTGTATAGCTTGACAGCGGCAGCTTGAACTCTGCTGCCTAACCTGTCAAAATGATCCATTTAACTGGTAGGAAAACCTCATTTTGAATATTAAATACTTTACATGCACCTTGCTGCTTACACAATGGCGTCCATAATATTTAAGAGTGGAACATGCATGTCATTAAAAATGAAATGATACGTCCCCCTAGTGACTGGGCCCAAAAGTGACATTGTCTCTCGTTAGGCTGTAGCTGTTACATAGGAAAAGTCTAAGTATAGACTTTAATCTAGAACTTTTGAAGTATACCAGCTACAGACTCCATTCAAAGATTTGTTTAATATTTAATAAAAATCTAATCTCACAGCAAATATATAGGAAAAGTAACTTTTAGAAAAAGACCTTAACCCTTCATTAAGACCAGTTAGAACGGACCTAAGAAGTTAATTAGCTTAAAAGGTGTCTGCCCTGTACAAACAAATGGTAGGTGACACTTGGAAAGAACTAAGATTTCTTCCCCAGTGGGGCTTGCACCAAACCCAGTGAAAGGGAAACTTCTCCCTGAACTGGTTTTCAGTGACCACAGTGGAGGGGGGTGCTCATTACCTCTGAGTGGGCACACAGGCTCTGCATAAGGGTAGATGGGTTTCCCCATCTTAGATTTTGAGAGTGAGGGGCACCATGAAATTATTTGCAGTACTACTGACAAATTGGGTAGGGTTGCTCCCAGGAACTATTACCCCACTGGTTCCCAAGTGTTCTCAAGTCACGCCTATCTACTAGCTTGTGCCAAACATAAATGTGTAACCCCCTAATGCACTCTCCTCAAAACACTTACGGGACCTGTGGAGAATCAGAAAAGGACTGGGTCTGCTGTATGTGACCTGAGAAGAACTGTGAAGGACCAGGCCTGCTCCCTCTTGTACCCAGGACAAAGAAGTGTACTCCAAGGGTCAGTTGACTGACCTCCTGTATGACTACAGTGATACTGTTAGCTGTAAGGGTCCTTTTCCTTAAGTGCCAAGTGGACATACACTGGACTTCATTGTTAACCTCTGCCTGACAACCTGAGAGCCTATAATGGCCCTCCTCTGAGGTCCTTAGGGCCTTAGAAGTGTACTTGTGTGGTTGTTTGGGGAAACTTTGAAAAACATATCCTCCAGAGCTTCAGCAGGACCTGAGGAAAAAAGTGTCTGACTGCCAGTTCCATAGCGAAGTTCCATTGATTTTCAGCTTCATTTCGGTCATCCAGGTAAGGCTCCCAGTATCTCTGAAAAACAACTTAAGTCCCATTCTGACATGACAATTTATGATTCCTTCTTTATAAATAACTACATTAAAAATTGTTAAAACTGAGAGACAATTGTGCAGCTTTCAAGCTCAAACTATCTTTTATATACTTTGCTAGATATACCATAAATGAAAATGTGAGGTAACATTACAAATGTTTAGAACATGTGGAAACATCTATTTAAATGACAAGGATGTAAGATTATCACTCAATGCGGACAGAACAATATGAAGTAAAACAAGATTGAATATGCCACTAATGTGAGCTAGGAGGGAGCTCATACAGAAGAAAAAATATGCATACTGGTACAAGCCAGGAAAACAACACACTCCATGACAATTGCACTATGGTATGTTGCTAGAAATAGGGTTATTAATTTGGAATGTGAGTACTGGTACAAACTCAAACTCACACTGTTTAGGTCAAAACACAGCTCTGAGAGAAAACCTGTGCAGCCCCCGGTAGCTATGGCTCAAGAAATAGGCAATCCTCAGAGAAGAGTGTGTTATGTTGAAGTTGTTCCAATAATTTTAAAGTAAAGCACACAACATAATTAAAATCTCAAACCAATTGAGGAAAATACAGAAAATGTTAATGAGCACAAAATCACCAAAGTTAAGGGTAACGAGAGAGTTAAGGTTTTAGGGCAAAAGAATGACAAAAAAAGTAAATCATCAACCTCAAGTTTCTATTTATGGTTGACTTGGGCCTAGGCACAATTTCAGCCTGATTGTGATGGAGTGGAGGTTAGATACACCAGGGGTTCATCCCTGTTTATGTTTTCAGTGAAGATACCTCTGACCCTATTTTGTTGCCTCTACAGACAATAGTATACATTTTAGTTGTAAATGTGGGGTGGACCAGACCAAGTGGCTGATAAATGGGGAATACCTACAACGAATAGAGAGGGGATTAGGAGGGGAGAGGTTAAGGGATGGCTAAGGAGGGGTTTACGGAGAGACAGGTACCCACCCCCACAAAGGAGTAAACCCAATGCTATTCACAAATTGCCCATCTAAATTTGCTACACCCAAAATGGTAGTAACAGGGTATTTAAAGGATTGCACATGTAGTTTTAAGTTTTTTATGTCCTGGTAGTGAAATATTCAGTACTGCAAGGCCTGACTCTTCCAAAAGGATAACACTGGAGTTAGCTTGTTACATTTAATAAGCATAACTTCCAAGTGGGAGTAGGTAATCAGTTCATGTTTGGGGTCTTTGGAGGTTCAATGAAAACTTCTCTTTTGGTAAAGTTGGATTATAAATTACAATTTTGAAAATGCTACTTTTAGAAAGCTAGCATTTTCTGGTTTTAGCCATTTAGTGCCTGAAGCCTGTCGCTGGGTCACATGATTGGGTGCAGCTGACAGTTGAGTTTTGTGTGTCCTTCTAGACAGTCACATTCTAAAGACAGCTTAGGTGTACCTGTATGGGCCATCACTGGCAGGTTCGGAGGGCGTAGCTGGACATAGCCTTACTTACCCTTGAATAGACTGTGTCCTGTCTTAGCCCTTTAATGCCTTTAGCCTGTCTCGGGGTCACATGATTGGGTGCAGCTGACAGTTGAGTTTTGTGTGTCCTTCAAGACAGTCACATTCAAAAGACAGCTTAGGTGTACCTGTATCTGCCATCACTGGCACAATCGGAGGGCGCAGCTGGGCATAGCCGTACTTACACTTGAATAGGCTGTATCCTGCCTCCACATAAAAGGCTGCATAACCCCTGTAGTTAGTTTGGAGCCAGGGCAGGGTAGACAGGTAGGCTGTGTACTTCAAAGGGAAACCTCCAGAAGCTTCTCACACTTCAAATGAAGACTCAGGTATAAATATTGGACCTCAAACACCAACTCTTTAGTACACTTCTGGACCTGTGGATATTCTGCAAGGAAAAAGGACTGCTGTGCTACTGCAAGGACTGTCACTCTGCTGGACTGCTTCCTGAAGGACAACTGCCCTGCTGTACTGAACTGCTGCCCTCTTGCCTGGGTGAGAAGGACTGGACCTGCATTTGTTGAAACCAGGACTTCAGAGTGAATCCAAGGGCTAGTGGCTGACTATAGCCTTAGGGACAGAAAGCTCCAACAACCCTAAACCCAGCACCTAAACTGTGCTGTATATGAGACCTACCCTGCAAAGTGGTGCTGCCCCAGACCTGGACCCTTGGAAGTGGCCCTGGAAGGGGAAACAGCCTTCACAACGAAGGCTCAACCCAGCATGCCTTTACAACAAATATGCCTTTATCATGCACGCCATTACAATGAATTTCGTTGTAAAGGCTTGAATGGTAAAGGCTTATTTGGTGTAAAGGTTTTACAGGTAAGTATTAAGCATATATATATATATATTTTTTTTTTTTTTTCCACTTACAAAACTAAAGGTTACAGGGACATTATAGTTAGGTTCTGACTTTGTTCACACAAAACCAGAGAAATTCAGCAGTTAAAGTTAGAGTTATTTCAAGTAACTATAACTCCTGCCTCCACCATGCACAGTTGTTTCTTCAATATTTTGCATGTCATGAGTGCTGTAGTATCTGGGGTAATTAGCAGTGCATGTCAAGCGAGCGAGTTATAGTTACCTTAGGTGGCACCAGCCCTGTGGGGTGGTGGTCCCCAAGGCCATAACATTATATAAATATATATATGTATATGTATATGTGTATATATATATAGTTATATAGTTATTTTTAGTGTAAGTATGAGTTTTGTGTGGCAAGGGTAATTTTAGGGTGGGTTTTTAGGTGGTAAGGGCATTTTTGGGTGGTAAGGGGTTTTAAGGGCGGACATAGTTCCTTGTGTGGCGAGGATATTTTTAGGGTGGGTATGAGTTTTTTTTTTTTTTTTAGAGTATAGGGTGAGTAAGGATTTTTAGGTGGTAAGGAGTTTTTAGGGTGGATATGGGTTTGTGGGTGGGAAGTTTTTGTTTGGGTGTAGGGTGATATATATATATATTTACATAAATAAACATATACATTTGCATATATATATATGTATATATATATATATAATAAAATATACTCACCACTTAAAGTTCTACCACACATATGCCTTTACCAAACACGCTTCTATGAAATTTTCATTGTAAAGGCATATTCTTTGTAAACTTTTTCGTTGTAATTGAATGCATGTTAGTGTCACAGTTGTTGTAATGACCACAGGGTTAACTGCATGCGTGATAATGGCATGCGTGGTTTCCATCATACAGCCCGCCTGAAGGTGCTCTGCCGACCCACCTGTGGATCCAGGAAACCAACACATCACCTCTGCTGCATGGCACAATCCCAAACAGAACAGACACATCACCTCAGCTGTGAGTATTCTCCCAGTGTGTGAACTCCACATCGACCACGCAGCCCACATTGGAACCACTGTTGTGCAAAGTTTCCCCAATGCAGGCCATCGCATCCAAACTCTCTAGTCAGCGGTAGCCTCAATGATGACACAGGTTGCATCGCAGCCTCATAGATTTTCAGAACCGACGCAGTGCCCCAGCTGTCTACCACATCCTCAATGCCATATTTCACATCACAAGACCTTGTTGATGGGATACTCAGTGACAATGCATAACCTAGCATCTGAGCTCCTCAAACTGACGCATCACCTCGGCTGAGCAACGCATCCTCGATGCAAGACCGTCCAAGACTCCATAACCAGAATGCAAAGACCTCTTCTTTAGCTTGCCTAACTAGGTCCCTGTATCCAGCCCATGCTCCATCACCGCAGCCGCTACTTGTGCCATTGTCCGGGTCTGCGACATTTACAGCTGGCACTTTGTGCTTTTTGGCGCTATGTTTCTGAAATATTTTAAATTACATACCTCAGGTTCTACTGATTGATTTTTTGTCATTTTGGTCTTGATTTATATATTAAAATTTACATTATGTTTCCAAATAGGTGCAGGATTTATCTTGTGTTGCGTTTTCACTTTAATAATATTTGAAGTGCTGCAAAAATACACATTGCCGCTAAGTTAAGCCTAACTGCTCTGGACTAAGTGATTAGGGGGTAGAGCACAGGTTAATTTGAGGTTTTGCTTGTGCCTCATCCTGACAAGGATTGTGGTTTTACCCCCCTCAACCATTTTTCCAATCTCATACAAATGTTAATGTATAAAGAAATATATGCTTTTTATTTGATTATAAAATATTTTAACAACCTTTTTTGAAAATATATTTAAATTACTTTATAAATAATTGTGTACATCAATTTTAATCGTTATTAATGCTTAATTAAAGATACATATTTTGTACTTCAGGTAGGAATTTATTTTTAATTTAATTTTACTTTCATTTAAATGAATAGCTCTCCTCCAACCTAGCGGGGTAAAACTGGCTTTACCTCCTACTGTGACTGGAGCCTGAGAGGGTCGTGGAAAAGAATATGAGAAGTTATCCCTTGGCATTTAAAAGAGGTAATGCTAAAGATGACACCTGTTCCGGTACACTCCTAGATAACTAATCCCTGATAAGAGGTCAGCAGGTAACACTAATTAGGCGTTTCTGAGCTCAAAGGCAGCCTTGTTCTCTAAGCCGGTGTCTCCTAGCCAACGGTGTATATTTCATTTCTGGAGGTGCAATGAGTGGTAGAACTTGTTTTAGGCCAATTCTACCTCAGGCAACCTAAGGTATGTTTTTATAAAGTTTCTTTTCTGCTCAAGTTATCACAAATCAGATTTCACATTTGAATAAATTTGTAAAAGCTAAACAGAAAATAACTGTGAAACGTCTGTAGACTTTTTCCTAGAACGAGGAGGAATTATTATTTTATTGCCAATATAATTTACTCAGGGAACAATGTACCACGGCTTATACAGTGAAATAGCTTTTTAGTTGTATGCCATTGTGAAGGCATACTAAGTCCAATATCTAGTGGGCCATTTTTTTTATACATTAGAACACTGCCTTTTGTATTTAGAAAGCAGGCATCAGGAGCGATTTATGAATATATAAAAATTGACTTCCTGCTTGGCCTTTTTTTACATCCATGTGTCACTGCAGTGCTTTTAAACTGCAGCCCAGCGACAGCTCAGCGGTGTTTCTTGCATATATATATGGCTGATGTAAATAGACACTACAGCCCATATATGACATTCAACTTTCTATGCCGTAGGTGAAACTTTGGCATCATTTACAATGGGTTTATGGGGACATTACGTAGTGCAATGGGGAATTCCAATGGACATGACATATTTTAGAGGGGGTAACACAAAAACTTAAATAATGTTTAGCTATCTGGGGTGGCCCTGTAGAAAAGGCAGTTTTGCTTCATATGTACAATAGAGACAAAGGACTCAAGCATGTAAAGGAGCTTCTTAAATAAGAAGAATTTGTGAGCAGTTGAGCAGGGCTTACTACGGTTCAAAAATTAGGTTACATATTAGTATAATGAATAAAGTGAGACAGGAATGGAAATCATAGTTAGTCTGTATGTTATCCAAACACAAAAACGTCATCTAAAGTTGCCAACCAATGTTTTTCTCTTGCACAACATTCATTAAAGATCTTTCTTCACGTTTGTCCTGTGCATCAAGATGCAAACCTGTTCGTGTTTAGCTTTCCATGAAAGTCTATTGTACCTTTTGTGACAAGTGTATCATTTAGATTAGGCATCTTTAAACTGCGACCCAATCTTTCCTTTATTATTGGCAGGGAAAGTGCAACACAAATACACTTAAAATAAAAGGTGAATTTTAATCCAGTTAAAAAGTAACTAAAGTGTAGTTTCATTTGATTACATTT